>NC_092720.1:202520118-202820118 GCF_047496885.1 Scyliorhinus torazame
ATGGAGAGGAGGGATAGAGAGAGAGAGAGGCGGGATAGAGAGAGAGGGAGGAGGGATAGAGGGAGAGAGAGAGGGGGTAGAGGTAGAGAGAGGGAGGAGGGATAGAGAGAGAGGGAGGAGGGATAGAGAGAGAGGGAGGAGGGATAGAGAGAGAGAGGAGGGATAGAGAGAGGGAGGAGGGATAGAGAGAGAGGGAGGAGGGAAAGAGAGAGGGAGGAGGGATAGAGAGAGGGAGGAGAGAGAGAGAGGAGGGAGAGGGAGGAGGGATAGAGAGAGAGGGAGGAGAGATAGAGAGGGAGGAGGGAGATAGAGAGGGAGGAGGGATATAGAGGGGGGGGGAGGGATAGAGAGAGAGGAGGGATAGAGAGAGAGGGAGGAGGGATAGAGAGAGGGACGCGAGATAGAGCGAGAGTAGGGATAGAGAGAGGGAGGAGGGATAGAGAGAGAGGGAGGAGGGATATAGAGGGGGGGAGGGATAGAGAGAGAGAGGAGGGATTGAGAGAGAGGGAGGAGAGATAGAGAGAGGGAGGAGGGATAGAGAGACAGAGAGGGAGGAGGGGTAGAGAGAGAGGGGAGGGAGGAGGGATAGATAGAGAGGAGGGATAGAGAGAGAGAGGCGGGATAGAGAGAGGGAGGAGAGATAGAGGGAGGAGAGATAGAGAGAGGGAGGAGGGCTAGAGAGAGAGAGGGAGGAAGGATAAAGAGAGGAGGGATAGAGAGAGAGGGAGGAGAGATAGAGAGGGAGGAGGGGTAGAGAGAGGGAGGGGGGATAGAGAGAGGGAGGGGGAATAGAGGGAGTGAGGGCGGGAGGGGGATAGAGAGGGCGGGAGGGGGGATAGGGAGGGAGGGAGGCGGGATAGAGAGGGAGGGAGGAGGGATAGAGAGAGAGGAGGGATAGAGAGAGAGGGAGGGATAGAGAGAGAGGGAGGAGAGAGAGAGAGAGAGAGGGAGGAGAGAGAGAGAGGGAGGAGGGATAGAGAGAGGGAGGAGGGATAGAGAGAGAGGGAGGAGGAGAGAGAGAGGGAGGAGGGATAGAGAGAGAGAGGAGGGATAGAGAGGGAGGGAGGGATAGAGAGAGAGGGAGGAGAGAGAGAGAGAGGGAGGAGGGATAGAGAGAGGGAGGAGGGATAGAGAGAGAGAGAGGGCGGAGGGATAGAGAGAGGGAAGAGAGAGAGAGGGAGGAGGGATAGAGAGAGGGAGGAGGGATAGAGAGGGAGGGAGGGATAGAGAGAGGGAGGAGAGAGAGAGGGAGGAGGGATAGAGAGAGGGAGGAGGGATAGAGAGAGGGAGGAGGGATAGAGAGAGAGAGAGAGAGGGCGGAGGGATAGAGAGAGGGAGGAGAGAGAGAGAGAGGGAGGAGGGATAGAGAGAGAGGGAGGAGGGATAGAGAGAGAGGGAGGAGGGATAGAGAGAGAGGGAGGGAGGGATAGAGAGAGGAGGAGGGATAGAGAGAGGGCGGAGGGATAGAGAGAGGGCGGAGGGATAGAGAGAGGGAGGAGAGAGAGAGAGAGGGAGGAGGGAGAGAGGGAGTAGGGATAGAGAGAGAGGGAGGAGGGATAGAGAGAGAGGGAGGAGGGATAGTGAGAGGGAGGAGGGATAGAGAGAGGGAGGAGGGATAGAGAGAGAGGGAGGAGGGATAGAGAGAGAGGGAGGAGGGATAGAGAGAGAGGGAGGAGGGATAGAGAGAGGGAGGAGGGATAAAGAGAGAGAGGAGGGAGAGAAAGAGGGAGGAGGGATAGAGAGAGAGAGGGAGGAGGGATAGAGAGAGGGATAGAGAGAGAGAGGGAGGAGGGATAGAGAGAGGGAGGAGAGAGAGAGGAGGGAGAGGGAGGAGGGATAGAGAGAGAGAGGTAGGAGAGATAGAGAGAGAGGGAGGAGGGAGAGGGAGGAGGGATATAGAGGGGGGGGGAGGGATAGAGAGAGAGGAGGGATAGAGAGAGAGGGAGGAGGGATAGAGAGAGGAAGGAGGGATAGAGAGAGGGAGGCGAGATAGAGCGAGAGGAGGGATAGAGAGAGGGAGGAGGGATAGAGAGAGAGGGAGGAGGGATATAGAGGGGGGGAGGGATAGAGAGAGAGAGGAGGGATTGAGAGAGCGCTAGGAGAGATAGCGAGAGGGAGGAGGGATAGACAGAGAGAGAGGGAGGAGGGGTAGAGAGAGGGGAGGGAGGAGGGATAGATGGAAGGAGGGATAGAGAGAGAGAGGCGGGATAGAGAGAGAGGGAGGAGGGATAGAGGGAGAGAGAGAGGGGGGAGAGGTAGAGAGAGGGAGGAGGGATAGAGAGAGGGAGGAGGGATAGAGAGAGAGGAGGGATAGAGAGAGGGAGGAGGGATAGAGAGAGAGGGAGGAGGGATAGAGAGAGGGAGGAGGGATAGAGAGAGAGAGGGAGGAGGGATAGAGAGGGAGGAGAGAGAGAGAGGAGGGAGAGGGAGGAGGGATAGAGAGAGAGGGAGGAGAGATAGAGAGAGAGAGGGAGGAGGGAGGCAGAGAGGGAGGAGGGATATAGAGGGGGGGAGGGATAGAGAGAGCGGAGGGATAGAGAGAGAGGGAGGAGGGATAGAGAGAGGGAGGCGAGATAGAGCGAGAGGAGGGATAGAGAGAGGGAGGAGGGATAGAGAGAGAGGGAGGAGGGATATAGAGGGGGGAGGGATAGAGAGAGAGAGGAGGGATTGAGAGAGAGGGAGGAGAGATAGAGAGAGGGAGGAGGGATAGAGAGACAGAGAGGGAGGAGGGGTAGAGAGGAGAGGGGAGGGAGGAGGGATAGATAGGAGGGATAGAGAGAGAGAGGCGGGATAGAGAGAGAGGGAGGAGAGATAGAGGGAGGAGAGATAGAGGGAGGAGAGATGGAGGGAGGAGAGATGGAGAGAGGGAGGAGGGCTAGAGAGAGAGAGGGAGGAAGGATAGAGAGAGGAGGGATAGAGAGAGAGGGAGGAGAGATAGAGAGGGAGGAGGGGTAGAGAGAGGGAGGGGGAATAGAGAGAGGGAGGGGGGATAGAGGGAGTGAGGGCGGGAGGGGGATAGAGAGGGCGGGAGGGGGATAGAGAGGGCGGGAGGGGGGGATAGGGAGGGAGGGAGGCGGGATAGAGAGGGAGGGAGGAGGGTTAGAGAGAGAGAGGAGGGTTGGAGAGAGATGGGAGGAAGCATAGAGAGTGGAGGGATAGAGAGAGAGGAGGGTGAGAGATAGAGGGAGCAGAGGTAGAAAGAGGGAGGAGGGATAGAGAGCGGGAGGAGAGATAGAGAGAGGGGAGAGAGAGGGAGGGGGATAGAGAGAGAGGTAGGAGGGATAGAGAGAGAGGTAGGAGGGATAGAGAGAGAGGGAGGAGGGACAGAGAGAGAGAGGGAGGAGGGATAGAGAGAGAGAGAGGGAGGAGGGATAGAGAGAGAGAGAGGGAGGAGGGATAGAGAGAGAGAGGGGGGAGGGATAGAGAGAGAGGTAGGAGGGATAGAGAGAGAGGTAGGAGGGATAGAGAGAGAGGGAGGAGGGACAGAGAGAGAGGGAGGAGGGATAGAGAGAGAGAGAGGGAGGAGGGATAGAGAGAGAGAGAGGGAGGAGGGATAGAGAGAGAGAGGGGGGAGGGATAGAGAGAGAGGGGGGAGGGATAGAGAGAGAGGGGGGAGGGATAGAGAGCGAGAGGGAGGAGGGATAGAGAGAGGGAGGAACGAAAGAAAGAGGGAGGAAGGATAGAGAGAGAGGTAGGGATAGAGGGAGGAGGGATAGAGAGAGAGTGAGGAGGGTTAGCGAGCGAGAGAGTGGAGGGATAGAGAGAGGGAAGAGTGATAGAGATAGAGAGGGAGGAGGGATAGAGAGAAGATGGAGGAGGGATAGAGAGAGAGAGGGAGAAAGGATAGAGAGAGAGGAGGGATAGAGAGAGAGGAGGGATAGAGAGAGAGAGAGGAGGGATCGAGAGAGAGGAGGGATCGAGAGAGGCAGGGATATTGGGAGGAGGGATAGAGAGAGAGAGGGAGGAGAGAGAGAGAGAGGGAGGAAGGGTAGAGATAGGCAGGAGGGATCGAGAGATGGCGGGATATTGGGAGGAGGGATAGAGAGAGAGAGGGAGGAGGGATAGAGAGGAGGGTTAGAGAGAGAGAGGGAGGAAGGAGAGAGAGGGGAAGGAGGGATAGAGAGAGGGGATGGAGGGATAGAGAGAGAGGGGAAGGAGTGATAGAGAGAGCAGGGAAGGAGGGATAGAGTGAGAGTGGGAGGAGGGATATAGAGAGGGGGAGGAAAGGGAGAGGGAGGAAAGGGAGAGGGAGGAGGGATAGAGAGAGAGGGAGGAAGGAGAGAGGGAGCAGGGATAGAGAGCGAGAGGGAGGAGGGATAGAGAGAGAGGGGAAGGAGGGATAGAGAGGGAGGAGGGATAGAGAGAGAGGGGAAGAAGGGATAGAGAGGCAGAGAGAGAGAGGAGGGTTAGAGAGAGGGAGGAGAGATAGAGAGAGGGAGGAGGGATAGAGAGAGGGAGGAGGGATAGAGAGAGAGAGGGAGGAGGGGTAGAGAGAGAGGGGAGGGAGGAGGGATAGATAGAGAGGAGGGATAGAGAGAGAGAGAGAGAGGCGGGATAGAGAGAGAGGGAGGAGAGATAGAGGGAGGAGGGCTAGAGAGAGAGAGGGAGGAAGGATAGAGAGAGGAGGGATAGAGAGAGAGAGGGAGGAGAGATAGAGAGGGAGGAGGGGTAGAGAGAGGGAGGGGGGATAGAGAGAGGGAGGGGGATAGAGGGAGAGAGGGAGGGGGATAGAGAGGGAGGGAGGGGGATAGAGAGGGAGGGAGGGGGGATAGAGAGGGAGGGAGGCGGGATAGAGAGGGAGGGAGGAGTGTTAGAGAGAGAGAGAGGAGGGTTGGAGAGAGAGGGAGGAAGCATAGAGAGGAGGGATAGAGAGAGAGAGGAGGGAGAGATATAGAGGGAGCAGAGGTAGAGAGGGAGGAGGGATAGAGAGCGGGAGGAGGGATAGAGAGAGGGGAGAGGGATAGAGAGAGAGGGAGGGAGGGATAGAGAGAGAGGTAGGAGGGATAGAGAGAGGTAGGAGGGATAGAGAGAGAGACGGAGGAGGGACAGAGAGAGAGAGGGAGGAGGGATAGAGAGGGAGGAGGGATACAGAGAGAGAGGGAGGAGGGATAGAGAGAGAGGGAGGAGGGATAGAGAGCAAGAGGGAGGAGGGATAGAGAGAGGGAGGAACGAAAGAAAGAGGGAGGAAAGATAGAGAGAGAGGTAGGAGGGATAGAGGGAGGAGGGATAGAGAGAGAGCGGGAGGAAGGATAGAGAGAGGGAAGAGGGATAGAGATAGAGAGGGAGGAGGGATAGAGAGAGGGGGGAGGAGGGATAGAGAGAGAGAGGGATAGACAGAGAGGGAGGAGGGTTAGCGAGCGAGAGGGAGAAAGGATAGAGAGAGGGAGAAAGGATAGAGGGGAGTGATAGAGAGAGAGAGGGAGGAGGGATAGAGAGAGGGAGGAGGGATAGAGCGAGGGAGGAGTGGTAGAGAGAGGGAGGAGGGATCGAGAGAGAGGAGGGATCGAGAGAGGGAGGGATATTGGGAGGAGGGATAGAGAGAGGGAGGAGGGATAGAGAGAGAGAGGGAGGAGGGGTAGAGAGAGGGAGGAGGGATCGAGAGAGGGAGGGATATTGGGAGGAGGGATAGAGAGAGAGAGGTGAGGGATAGAGAGAGAGAGGGAGGAGGGATAGAGAGGAGGGTTAGAGAGAGAGAGGGAGGAAGGAGAGAGAGGGGAAGGAGGGATAGAGAGAGGGGAAGGAGGGATAGAGAGAGAGGGGAAGGAGTGATAGAGCAGGGAAGGAGGGATAGAGAGAGAGTGGGAGGAGGGATAGAGAGAGAGGGAGGAAGGGGAGAGGGAGGAGGGATGGAGAGGGAGGAGGGATAGAGAGAGTGGGAGGAGGGATAGAGAGAGAGGGAGGAGAGATAGAGAGGGAGAGGGAGGAGGGATAGAGAGAGAGGGGAAGGAGGGATAGAGAGGCAGAGAGAGAGAGGAGGGTTAGAGAGAGAGCGAGGAAGGATAGAGAGGGAGGAGGGATAGACAGAGGGAGGAGGGATAGAGAGAGGGGGGAAGGAGGCATAGAGAGGCAGAGAGAGAGAGGAGGGTTAGAGAGAGCGACGAAAGATAGGGAGGGAGGAGGGAGAGAGAGGGAGGAGGGAGGAGGGATAGAGAGAGAGAGCGTGGAGGGATAGAGAGAGGGAGGAGGAATAGAGAGAGGGAGGAGGGATAGAGAGAGCAAGGGAGGAGGGATAGAGAGAGAGGAAGGAGGGATAGAGAGAGGAGGAGGGATAGAGAGAGAGAGGGAGGAGGGATAGAGAGAGAGAGGGAGGAGGGATAGAGGGAGGAGGAATAGAGAGAGGGTGAAGGGATAGAGAGAGACAGGGAGGAAGGATAGAGAGAGAGCGAGGAGGGATAGAGAGGGAGGAGGGATAGAGAGAGAGAGGGAGGAGGGATAGAGAGAGTGGTGATACTTCACTACTTCCCTCGCATTGTACATAGTTATATAATAGTTGTGTGTAACGTGGCCCTGTAATCCTGTGTATTGTACTGTGTATTGTACTGTAGCTCTGTAGAGGTTCGGTCACCTGTATGTAACCTGACCTGGCCACAGAGAGCTCCGCCTTGGCCACTCCCCCGGGAGTAGGTATAAGACCCCGCTTCTGAGACCGGACCCATTTTGCCTGGGGTCGTCTGTGTCGGGTAAGCTTCCTATGTAGTGTATTAAAGCCTTGGTTAAAGTCTCACATGTCTTTGTGGTTCTTGACGCTTAGTGCATCAATTTAATACACTACAGTTATAATGGAGGCTGCTCTGAAACCCGACAAGCTCTCGCTCGACCCCCACGCTCCACGTGCGGATCACCTTTTCACCTGCTGGCTCCGGTGTTTCGAGGCCTACCTGGAAGCATCCTCCGCCTTCGCCAAAACGGACGCCGACCGACTCAATCTCCTGTGCTCACGGCTCGACTACGGGCTTTTCGACCTCATCACGGGAACAACGACCTACGCCGATGCCATCGTGAAGCTGTTAATTCTATTTACGCTCGCCATCGCCTCGCCTCCCGGCACCAGCAGCCGGGTGAACCCCTATCCGTGTTCGTTCGGGACCTCCGTGCCCTCGCGCTCACCTGCAACGCGCCAGCAGTCTCCGCTGAGCAGAACACTGAGGCCCTGGCGCTGGATGCCTTTGTAGCCGGCATCGCTTCCGTCCCAATTCGCCAACTCCTACTGGCACAAACTACCCTGACTCTGGACACGGCAGTCACTATGGCAGAGGCCCAACAGGCAGCCTATGACAATGCATCCTACACGCCTGCCGAAACTTCCTATGCGCCTGCCCACGTTCCCTACGTGGCCGCTACCTCCCTGCCGCCCGCCCAGCAACAATCCCTGCAAGTCACGGCCCACCCAGCCACACCAGCAGTAAAAATAATGCCTGGGCCCCAGTGTTACTTTTGTGGCCAGGCAAAACACCCCAGGAAACGCTGCCCTGCTAGAGATGCTACCTGTTCAGCCTGTGGCAAGAAAGGCCATTTTGCAAACGTCTGCCGCTCCACTGCTGCCTCGGGGTCCAACGCCGCGGCCTGTTACTCCTGGGTGCCGCCATCCTCAGTTCCCGGCTCGCTATTCGACACGTGCGACGCATGGGCTCCGCCATCTTTGATTATCCCCGTCCCGGCTTCCTTCACTTCCGGTCCGCCGCACGTCACTTCCGGTCCGCCGCCGATCGTCGCTTCCGGGTCCGCCCCGCCGCCGATCGTCACTTTCGGACCTGCGCACTCGACCTCTGGCCCCCCCCCCCCCCCTCCACGTGGTCTGCATGGGTGCCGCCCGGAACCCCGACTTACATCACTTCCGGTCCACCGCCGATCGTCACTTCCGGTCCTGCGCACTCGACCAAAATGCTGCAAACAACTGAGATGCAGCCAACGACAGCAACCTGGCCTCCAACAGCAGCCTACGACGCCTGGGCGCCGCCACCTTCTTCCGCAGGCCGCTCCCCGGATCCGGCTCCCTTCTCCAACAGCTCCACCATCGCATCCATCGTCCTCGACCAGGACCGACCGCATCAGCTCGCCAGATCCACCATGGAGGTTCAGGTAAATTGTTTCACTGTTACCTGCCTCTTCGACAGCGGCAGCACGGAGAGCTTCCTCCACCCGGACACCGTGCGCCGCTGCTCCCTCAAGGTACTACCCACGTGCAAGCATATTTCCATGGCCTCCAACTCCCAGTCGGCCGAGGTTTCGGGCTACTGCGTCGTCACCCTCTCAGTGAACGGCGCGGTGTTCCAGGATTTCAAATTCATGGTCCTCCCTCACCTCTGCGCCGCCGCGATCCTCGGCCTGGACTTCCAATGCCACCTGCGCTGCCTCACCTTGCATTTTAACGGCTCCTCCCCCCCCCCCCCCCCCCTCATGGTCTCCAACCCCCAGTTCTTCCCTGATCCCCCCCCGGGTCCCACCTGTAGTCTCTCCACGCTCAGGATCCCCCCCCCTTCACTGTTCACTAATCTCACACCCGACTGCAAGCCCGTGGCTGCTAAAAGTCGGCGTTACAATTTCAGGGACTGCCAATTCATTCGAGCGGAGATTAAGTGCCTTCTCTCGGAAAAGATCATTGCTCACAGCACCAGCCCCTGGCGAGCCCAAGTGGTGGTAGTCAAGTCTAGCGAGAAACACCGCATGGTCATTGACTACAGTCAGACCATCAACCGGTACACGCTGCTTGATGCGTATCCCCTCCCCCGCATATCTGACATGGTCAACCGGATTGCACAGTACCGGGTGTTCTCCACCATAGACTTGAAATCCGCCTACCACCAGCTCCCTATCCGCCCGGAGGACCGTAACTTCACGGCCTTCGAGGCAGACGGCCGCCTCTACCACTTTCTTAGGGTACCCTTTGGCGTCACCAATGGAGTCTCGGTCTTCCAACGGGAGATGGACCGAATGGTGGACCAGAACAGACTGCGGGCTACCTTCCCGTATCTGGACAACGTCACCATCTGCGGCCACAACCAGCAGGACCATGACGTCAACCTCACTAAATTCCTCCAAACTGCCAAACGCCTCAATCTCATGTACAACGAGGCAAAATGTGTTTTCGGCACCACCCGCCTCGCCATACTCGGCTACGTGGTGGAGAACGGTGTCCTCGGCCCCCTTCTCGAACTCCCCATTCCCACCTGCCCGAAAGAACTGAGTCGATGCCTCGGGTTCTTTGACTACTATGCCCAGTGGGTGCCCGAGTACGCTGACAAGGCCCGACCCCTCCTCCGTTCCCCCTCATTCCCCCTCCCGCCCGAGGCCTGCCAGGCCTTCCACCTCCTAAAAACCACTATCGCCAGAGCCGCCATGCATGCGGTAGACGAGTCTGCACCATTCAAAGTCGAGAGCGATGCCTCCGACTTTGCCCTGGGTGCCACCCTCAACCAGGCGGGCAGGCCCATCGCCTTCTTTTCCCGCACACTCCAAGGCCCCGAGATCCGCCACTCCTCTGTTGAGAAGGAGGCACAGGCCATAGTGGAAGCCGTCCGCCACTGGAGGCACTACCTGGCCGGAAAACCATTTACCCTCGCTACTGACCAACAATCAGTTGCGTTCATGTTCAACAACAAACAACGAGGTAAAATCAAAAATGATAAGATATTACGGTGGAGGATTGAACTCTCCACCTACAATTATAGTATCTTATACCGGCCAGGTAAGCTCAATGATCCTCCCGATGCCCTGTCCCGTAGTACTTGTGCCAACGCACAGGATGACCGACTGCGGGCACTACATAATGACCTCTGTCACCCGGGCGTCAGGCGGTTCTACCACTACACCAAGGGCCACAACCTGCCCTTCTCAGTCGAGGAGGTCAAGGCCATGACTAGGGACTGCCAAGTCTGTGCGGAGTGCAAGCCACAATTCTACAAGCCAGACAAGGCGCACCTGGGTAATCAAGGCTACCCGCCCCTTTGAACGTCTCAGCATTGACTTCAAAGGGCCCCTCCCCACCCACAACCGCAACACGTACTTCCTCAATGTCATCGACGAGTACTCACGGTTCCCCTTCGCCATTCCCTGCCCCGACACGACCTCCGCCAACGTCATCAAAGCGTTGCACGACCTCTTCATGCTGTTCGGTTATCCCAATTACATTCACAGTGACCGGGGCTCCTCCTTCATGAGTGAGGAGCTGCGTCGGTACCTGCTCGCCAGGGGCGTTGCCTCGAGCAGGACGACCAGCTACAACCCCCGGGGGAACGGACAGGTGGAGAGGGAGAACGCGACTGTTTGGAAGGCCGTGCTGCTAGCCCTCAAGTCCAAAGGCCTACCAGTCTCCCGTTGGCAGGAGGCCCTCCCGGCCGCACTCCACTCCATCCGGTCCCTTTTGTGTACTGCAACGAATGCTACCCCTCATGAGCGGATGTTTCTCTTCTCCAGGAGATCGGCATCCGTGACATCGCTTCCGTCCTGGCTCCTGTCCCCGGGAGACGTCCTGCTCCGCAAGCACGTGCGGACCTCTAAGGCGGAGCCCCTGGTGGAGAGAGTCCGTCTCCTCCCCGCCAACCCACAGTACGCGTACATAGTGTACCCCGACGGGCGTGAGGAGACCGTCTCCATCAAGGACCTGGGGCCCCTGCCGCCCCCGCCCCACAACCTCCACACCGCTCCCTCTCTGCTCCCGTCGATCCCTCGGCCTGTTACTACTCCGTGCCAGCCGCTGTCATCCCGCAGTTTCGCCTCGAGCCAGCCGAAGCGGTGGGGGACGTCATGCCGCCTCGCGACCCAGCACCACCGACCGCACGGATACCACCGGACACTACCTCAGCGCCGCAGCTCCAACGTTCAAAGAGATCGACCAAACCCATCGTTCGTCTCGACCTCTGACGACACGGAACCTCCTGATGGACTCTGTTCGTTACTCCCTGTTTGTTCACTATTTGCTACTCCATATTTTCACCCCGGACTTCCTTCTAAACAAGGGGTGAATGTGGTGATACACCACTGTACTTCCCTAGCATTGTACATAGTTATATAATAGTTGTGTGTAACGTGGCCCTGTAATCCTGTGTATGGTACTGTGTATTGTACTGTAGCTCTGTAGAGGTTCGGTCACCTGTATGTAACCTGACCTGGCCACGGAGAGCTCCGCCTTGGTCACTCCCCCGAGAGTTAGGTATAAGACCCAGCTTCTGAGACCTGACCCATTTTGTCTGGGGTCGTCTGTGTTGGGTAAGCTTCCTATGTAGTGTATTAAAGCCTTGGTTAAAGTCTCACATGTCTTTGTGGTTTTTGACGCTTAGTGCATCAGAGAGGGAGGAGGGATAGAGAGAGTGAGGGAGGAGGGATAGAGAGAGAGAGGGAGGAACGATAGAGAGAGAGAGGAACGATAAAGAGAGAGAGGGAGGAGGGATAGAGAGGGAGGAGGGATAGAGAGGGAGGAGGGATAGAGAGGGAGGAGGGATAGAGAGGGAGGAGGGATAGAGAGAGTGAGGGAGGAGGGATAGAGAGAGAGAGGGAGGAACGATAGAGAGAGAGAGGAACGATAAAGAGAGAGAGGGAGGAGGGATAGAGAGGGAGGAGGGATAGAGAGGGAGGAGGGATAGAGAGGGAGGAGGGATAGAGAGGGAGGAGGGATAGAGAGGGAGGAGGGATAGAGAGGGAGGAGGGATAGAGAGGGAGGAGGGATAGAGAGGGAGGAGGGATAGAGAGGGAGGAGGGATAGAGAGGGAGGAGGGATAGAGAGGGAGGAGGGATAGAGAGGGAGGAGGGATAGAGAGGGAGGAGGGATAGAGAGGGAGGAGGGATAGAGAGGGAGGAGGGATAGAGAGGGAGGAGGGATACAGAGGGAGGAGGGATACAGAGGGAGGAGGGATACAGACAGAGAGGGAGGAGGGATAGAGACAGAGAGGGAGGAGGGATAGAGACAGAGAGGGAGGAGGGATAGAGACAGAGGGGGAGGAGGGATAGAGAGAGGGGGAGGAGGGATAGAGAGAGCGGGAGGAGGTGTAGAGAGAGAGAGAGGAGGGTTAGCGAGAGAGGAGGGTTAGCGAGCGAGAGAGGAGGGTTAGCGAGCGAGGGAGGAGGGATAGAGAGAGGGGGAGGAGGGATAGAGAGAGGAGAAGGGAGGAGGGATAGAGAGAGGAGAAGGGAGGAGGGATAGAGAGAGGAGAAGGGAGGAGGGATAGAGAGAGGAGAAGGGAGGAGGGATAGAGAGAGGAGAAGGAGGGAGAGAGGGAGGAAGGAAAGGGGGAGGAGGGATAGAGAGAGAGGGAGGAGGGCTAGAGAGAGAGGAGGGATAGAGAGAGGGAGGAGGGATAGAGAGAGAGGGAGGAGAGAGAGGGAGGAGGGATAGAGAGAGGGAGGAGGGATAGAGAGGGAGGAGGGATAAAGAACGAGGGAGGAGGGATAGAGAGAGTGGCGGGTTAGAGAGAGAGAGAGGGTGGAAGGATAGAGAGAGAGGAAGGAGTGATAGAAAGAGAGGGAGGAAGGATAGAGAGAGAGCAAGAGGAGGGATAGAGAGAGGGAGGAGGGATAGAGAGAGGGAGGAGGGATAGAGAGAGGGAGGACGGATAGAGAGAGGGAGGAGGGATAGACAGAGGAGAAGGAGGGATAGAGAGAGAGGGAGGAGGGGTAGAGAGAGAGGGAGGAGGGGTAGAGAGAGAGGGAGGAGGGATAGAGAGCGAGGAGAAGGAGGGATAGAGAGAGAGGGAGGAGGGGTAGAGAGAGGGAGGAAGGATAGAGAGGTGGAGGAAGGATAGAGTGAGAGGAGGGATAGAGAGGTAGGGAGGAGGGATAGAAAGAGAGAGGGAGGAGGGATAGAGAGAGAGGGAGGAGGGATAGAGAGAGGGGGAGGGATAGAGAGAGGGGGAGGGATAGAGAGAGAGGAGAAGGAGGGATAGAGAGAGGGAGGAGGGTTAGAGAGGGGGAGGAAGGATAGAGAGAGCGAGAGGAGGGATAGAGAGAGAGAGGGGAATGAGGGATAGAGGGGAATGAGGGATAGAGAGAAAGGGGAAGGAGGGATAGAGAGAGAGGGAGGAAGGAGGGATAGAGAGGGAGGAGGGATAGAGAGAGAGGGAGGAGGGATAGAGCGAGGGGAAGGAGGGATAGAGAGAGGGAGGAGGGCTAGAGAGAGGGAGGAAAGATAGAGGGAGGGAGGGATAGAGAGAGGGGACGGAGGGATAGAAAGAGAGGGAGGAGGGTTAGAGAGAGAGAGGGAGGAGGGATAGAGAGAGGGAGGATGGATAGAGAGAGGGAGGAGGGATAGAGAGAGGAAGGACGGATAGAGGGAGGAGGGTTAGCGAGAGAGAGGAAGGAGGGATAGAGGGAGGAGGGTTAGCGAGAGAGAGGGAGGAGGGATAGAGAGGGAGGAGGGATAGAGAGAGAGGGGATGGAGGGATAGAGAGAGCAGGGAAGGAGGGATAGAGAGGGAGGAGGGTTAGCGAGAGAGGGAGGAGGGATAGAGAGGGAGGAGGGATAGAGAGAGAGGGAGAGGCGGGATAGAGAGAAGGGAAGGAGGGATAGAGAGAGAGGGAGGAGGGATAGAGAGAGAGAGAGGGGAAGGAGGGGTAGAGAGGGAGGAGGGTTAGCGAGAGAAAGGTAGGAGGGTTAGAGAGAGAGGGAGGCGGTATAGAGAGGGAGGGGAAGGAGGTATAGAGAGAGAGAGGGGAAGGAGGGACAGAGAGAGGGAGGAGGGTTAGCGAGCGAAAGGGAGGAGGGATAGAGAGGGAGGAGGGATACAGAGAGAGAGAAGGGGGAGGGATAGATTAGAGAACGAGGATGGATAGAGAGAGAGAGGGAGGATGGATAGAGTGGGAAGGATAGAGAGAGAGGTAGGTGGGATGGCGAGTGAGGGACAGAGGGAGGGAGGAGGGATAGAGAGAGAGGGAGAGAGAGAGAGAGGGGAAGGAGGGATAGAGAGAGGGGGAGGAGGGATAGAGAGAGGGGGGAGGAGGGATAGATTAGAGAACGAGGATGGATAGAGAGAGAGAGGGAGGATGGATAGAGTGGGAGGGATAGAGAGAGAGGTAGGTGGGATGGAGAGTGAGTGACGAAGGACAGGGAGGGAGGAGGGACAGAGGGAGGGAGGAGGGAGAGAGAGAGAGAGGGGAAGGAGGGATAGAGAGAGGGGAAGGAGGGATAGAGAAAGAGGGAGGATGGATAGAGAGAGAGGGAGAATACATAGAGAGGGAGGAGAGATAGAGGGAGGATGGATAGAGAGAGAGGGAGGATGGTCAGAGAGGGAGGTGGGATGGAGAGTGAGTGAGGAGGGACAGAGGGAGGGAGGAGGGACAGAGGGTGGGATAGAATGGGCGACGGTGGTGGGATGGTGAGTGAGGGAGGTGGGATGGAGAGTGAGTGAGGAGGGACAGAGGGAGGGAGGAGGGACAGAGGGTGGAATAGAGTGGGTGACGGAGGTGGGATGGTGAGTGAGGGAGGTGGGATGGAACGTGTGTGAGGAGGGTCAGAGGGAGGGAGGTGAGTGCTGCTTCGGAGCTTCCTCTGAGCTGCTGCTCTCTCTCCATGACTGAATATTTTATAAGCGATGGTCACTTGTATCTGAGTTTCCTGTGGTTGGTGTGTGGAACTCCATCACAAGACCAGAATCTAGTCATGTCCTCGATGGAATAGAGATGTTTGAAACTGGTGTCTTTTTCAGACTCCAAAGGCACTGGAATACTTTTGATTTCAGCCAAGTTGTTCCACCTGGTCCAGAGCAATAGTAGAGGACACAGCTTGTATTTGAAGTGGGGGGTAGATTCAAAACGAACCTGGCCAAGCAATTTTCAGTGAGCGAGAGAGAGGTCAATCTATGGAACAAACTCCCTCGGAAGGCGGTGGGAAGCAGTTAGTGTTGATTCATACAGATATACAAATGAGATGGATTTCTGTCAGAATATAATATTTTGACTTCGGTCATTGATAACATTTTGGAGTCCATTATTAAAGATGAGATCGCGGAGTACTTGGAAGTGCATGGTAAAATAGGACTGAGTCAGCACTGCTTCGTCAAGGGGCGGTCATGTCTGACAAATCTGTTAGAGTTCTTTGAGGAGGTAACAAGGAAGTTAGACAAAGGAGAACCAGTGGACGTGATTTATTTAGATTTCCAGAAGACATTTGACAAGGTGCCGCACAGGCGATTGTTATATAATCCCCCATGGTGTTAAGGGTAAGATCCTGGCATGGATAGAGGATTGGCTGACTGGCAGAAGGCAGAGAGTGGGACAAAGTGGTCTTTTCCAGGATGCCAGCCGGTGACTAGTGGTGTGCCTCAGGGGTTTGTGCTGGGACCACAACATTTCACAATGTACATTAATGATCTGGAAGAAGGAACTGAAGACACTCGCTACGTTTGCAGATGATATATCTGTGGAGGGACAGGTAGTATTGAGGAAGCAAGGGACCTGCAGAAGGATTTGGACAGGCTAGGAGAGTGGGCAATGAAGTGGCAAATGAAATACAATGTGGAAAAGTGTGAGGTTATGCACTTTGGAAGGAGAAATTTAGGCATGGCTATTTTCTAAATGGGGAAATGCTTCAGAAATCAGAAGCACAAAGGACTTGGGAGTTCTTGTTCACGATTCTCTTAAGGTTAATGTGCTGGTTCAGTCAGCAGTTAAGAAGGCAAATGCAATGCTCGCATTCCTGTCAAGAGGGCTAGAATACAAGACCAGGGATGTATTTCTGAGGCTGTATAAGGCCCTGGTCAGACCCCATTTGGAGTATTGCGAGCAGTTTTGGGCCCCGTATCTAAGGAAGGCCTTGGAAAGGGGCCAGAGGAGGTTCACAAGAATGAGCCCTGGAATGAAGAGCTTGTATGAAATGAAAATCGCTTGAAAATGAAATGAGGAGCGTTTGAGAACTCTGGGTCTAAACTCGTTGGAGTTTAGAAGGATGATGGGGGATCTTATTGAAACTTACAGGATACTGAGAGGCCTGGATAGAGTGGATGTGGAGAGGATGTTTCCACTTCTGGAGAAACTAGAACCAGACGACACCATCTCAGACTAAAGGGACGATCCTTTAAAACAGAGATGAGGAGGAATTTCTTCAGCCAGAGGGTGGTGAATCTGTGGAACACTTTTCTGTAGAAGGCTGTGGAGGCCAAATCACTGAGTGTCTTTAAGACAGAGATAGATAGGTTCTTGATCAATAAGTGGATCAGGGGTTATGGATTGGATTGGATTTGTTTATTGTCACGTGTACCGAGGTACAGTGAAAGGTATTTTTCTGTGAGCAGCTCAACAGATCATTAAGTACATGGGATGAAAAAGGAATAAAAGAAAATACATAATAGGGCAACACAACATATACAATGTAACTACATAAGCACCGGCATCGGATGAAGCATACAGGGTGTAGTGTTAATGAGGTCAGTCCATAAGAGGGTCATTTAGGAGTCTGGTGACAGTGGGGAAGAAGCTGTTTTTGAGTCTGTTCGTGCGTGTTCTCAGACTTCTGTATCTCCTGCCCGATGGAAGAAGTTGGAAGAGTGAGTAAGCCGGGTGGGAGGGATCTTTGATTATGCTGCCCGCTTTCCCCAGGCAGCGGGAGGTGTAGATGGAGTCAATGGATGGGAGGCAGGTACGTGTGATGGACTGGGCGATGTTCACGACTCTCTGAAGTTTCTTGCGGTCTTGGACCGAGCAGTTACCATACCAGGCTGTGATGCAGCCAGATTGGATGCTTTCTATGGTGCATCTGTAAAAGTTGGTAAGGGTTAATGTGGACATGCCGAATTTCCTTAGTTTCCTGAGGAAGTATAGGCGCTGTTGTGCTTTCTTGGTGGTAGCATCGACGTGGGTGGACCAGGACAGATTTTTGGAGATGTGCACCCCTAGGAATTTGAAACTTCTAACCATCTCCACCTCGGCCCCGTTGATGCTGACAGGGGTGTGTACAGTACTTTGCTTCCTGAAGTTAATGACCAGCTCTTTAGTTTTGCTGGCATTGAGGGAGAGATTGTTGTCGCTGCACCACTCCACTACGTTCTCTATCTCCCTCCTGTATTCTGACTCGTCGTTATTCGAGATCCGGCCCACTATGGTCGTATCGTCAGCAAACTTGTAGATTGAGTTGGAACCAAATTTTGCCACGCAGTCGTGTGTGTACAGTGAGTAGAGTAGGGGGCTACGTACGCAGCCTTGCAGGGCCCTGGTATTGAGGACTATTGTGGAGGAGGTGTTGTTGTTCATTCTTACTGATTGTGATCTGTTGGTCAGAAAATCAAGGATCCATTTGCAGAGTGGGGAGCCAAGTCCTAGGTTTTGGAGCTTTGATATGAGCTTGGCTGGGATTATGGTATTGAATTAGGGGGAGAAGGCAGGAGAATGGGGCTGAGAAAAATATCAGCCATGATTGAATGGCGGAGCAGACTCAATGGGCCGAGTGGCCTAATTCTGCTCCTCTGTCTTATGGTATTATGAGATAACAGTTTGAGTAAATTGTGACATGGCAGGTGTAATCTCTGGTGAGGAACAGAAACCTTGAACCTGTGTTTTCTCTCTCTACCACTGGGAGTCGTCTCCAGCCGCTCCTGTCTGCATCTGTTGTGGATGAATTGATAGAGACTGATTGCTGCGATTAGTCAACAAATCCATCATCATATCATCCTGCCAGTTCAAATCCCACGAGGGAGATACAATAAGGCAGGGGAGGAGAGCGAGTGAAAGGTAGCGAGGGGAGAAAATAGGAGAAAAGGCAGTCACCAGGAATGGGAAAAGGAGTGAAGGGAGAATGGAGAGGCGGGAGAAAATAAGGGCGAGCAGCCCGGAGGGAGAGATGGCACGAGAGAGAGAGGGAAGGGGCAGAGGAGGAGGGATGACGAGGAGGACAATGAGATGGGTAGATGAGTGGAAAGGTATCGTAGAATTTACAGTGCAGAAGGAGGCCATTCGGCCCATCGGGTCTGCACCGGCTCTTGGAAGGAGCACCCTACCCAAGGTCCACAGTTCCACCCTATCCCCATAACCCAGTAACCCCACCCAATACTAAGGGCAATTTTGGACACTAAGGGCAATTTATCGTGACCAATCCACCAAACCTGCACATTTTTGGACTGTGGGAGGAAACCGGAGCACCCGGAGGAAACCCACGCAGACACGGGGAGGATCTGCAGACTCCTCACAGACAGTGACCCAAGCCGGGAATCGAACCTGGAGCTGTGAAGCAATTGTGCTAACCACAATGCTACCATGCTGCCCTAAGTGAGAGGAGCAAGAGGGTCGCGAGGAAGAAGCGGAGAGATGGGAGGGATGGAGAAGTAAGGGAAGAGGAAGGAAACAGAGCAATGTAGATGTTATATTACTGAATCATAATCCAGAGAATGGGAATTTAGATCCCCACATGGAAGCTTGAACAGCAAAGTTCAGACGCAATTATTCATTCCGGAGTGAAAACTTGGTATCAGCAAAGGGCCTATTAAGTTGTTTGATTGTAAAAACCCATCCGATTCACTAATGTCCTTCAAAGAGGGAAATCTGCTGTAACTCCAGGCCCACAGCAATGTGGCTGACTCTGAACGACCCTCGAAAATGGCCTTGCAAACCATTCAGTTATACCAAACTACTATAAATAATGTGGAGAATGAAAGATGAAATATTGAGCTGCGAATGAGACACTGGATTCAGACATGAAGACGGGGCAACCTGGCCCTCCGACCTGAGCCGCTCTCCTCATCGGTATCTGGTGCTAAAATCAGATGAGCTGCTTTACAGACGGGCCAAGCGACATCCTGAATCACGGCTGGCAGCCAATGTCTGAGACACCACCCTTGACCCATCCATGATTATGGCTGGACAACAACAAGAGGAGCTTCCGGCAATTACACATCCTGAGAATGAATGGGGAAGAAGAGAGAGTGAGAGGAAGAAGAGACAGCAGGAAACATAGGAAACTGAAGCGGGGATCGAGGGGTGGGGGGGGGGGGGGGGGGATGTAAGGGAAGAGGCATCAAACGGACAAGGAAAAGGATGGAAAAAGGACCAGGGTTCAAAGGATGTGTGAAGGGGATCAGGGATTGAGAGAGAGAGTGAAGGGGATCAGGGATCGAGAGAGAGTGAAGGGGATCAGGGATCGAGAGAGAGTGAAGGGGATCAGGGATCGAGAGAGAGTGAAGGGGATCAGGGATCGAGAGAGAGAGTGAAGGGGATCAGGGATCGAGAGAGAGAGTGAAGGGGATCAGGGATCGAGAGAGAGTGAAGGGGGATCAGGGATTGAGAGAGAGAGTGAAGGGGATCAGGGATCGAGAGAGAGAGAGAGAAGGGGATCAGGGATCGAGAGAGAGTGAAGGTGTCAGGGATCAAGAGAGAGAGTGAAGGGGATCAGGGATCGAGAGTGAGAGAGAGTAAAGGGGGTCAGGGATCGAGAGAGAGTAAAGGGGGTCAGGGATCGAGAGAGAGTAAAGGGGGTCAGGGATCGAGAGAGAGTGAAGAGGATCAGGGATCGAGAGAGAGAGAGTGAAGGGGATCAGGGATCGAGAGAGAGAGTGAAGGGGATCAGGGATCGAGAGAGAGTGAAGGGGATCAGGGATCGAGAGCGAGAGAGTGAAGGGGATCAGGGATCGAGAGAGAGAGTGAAGAGGATCAGGGATCAAGAGAGAGAGAAAAGAGGATCAGGAATCGAGAGAGAGAGAGTGAAGGGGATCAGGGATCGAGAGAGAGAGTGAAGGGGATCAGGGATCGAGAGAGAGTGAAGAGGATCAGGGATCGAGAGAGAGAGAGAGTGAAGGGGATGAGGGATCGAGAGAGAGAGTGAAGAGGATCAGGGATCGAGAGAGAGAGAGAGTGAAGGGGATCAGCGATCAAGAGAGAGAGAGTGAAGGGGATCAGGGATCGAGAGAGAGAGTGAAGAGGATCAGGGATCGAGAGAGAGAGTGAAGAGGATCAGGGATCGAGAGAGAGAGAGTGAAGGGGATCAGGGATCGAGAGAGAGTGAAGGGGATCAGGGATTGAGAGAGAGAGAGAGTGAAGGGGATCAGGGATCAAGAGAGAGAGTGAAGGGGATCAGGGATCGAGAGAGAGAGAGTGAAGAGGATCAGAGATCGAAAGAGAGAGTGAAGGGGATCAGGGATTGAGAGAGAGTGAGGGGGATCAGCGATCGAGAGAGAGTGAAGGGGATCAGGGATCGAGAGAGAGAGTGAAGGGGCTCAGGGATCGAGAGAGTGAAGGGGATCAGGGATCGAAAGAGAGAGTGAAGGGGATCAGGGATCGAAAGAGAGAGTGAAGGGGCTCAGGGATCGAGAGAGTGAAGGGGATCAGGGATCGAAAGAGAGAGTGAAGGGGATCATGGATCGAGAGAGTAAAGGGGATCAGGGATCGAAAGAGAGAGTGAAGGGGATCAGGGATTGAGAGAAAGAGAGTGAAGGGGATCAGCGATCGAGAGAGAGAGTGAAGGGGATCAGGGATTGAGAGAGAGAGTGAAGGGGATCAGGGATCGAGAGAGAGAGAGAGTGAAGGGGATCAAGGATCGAAAGAGAGAGTGAAGGGAATCAGGGATTGAGAGAGAGAGTGAAGGGGATCAGGGATCGAGAGAGAGTGAGTGAAGGGGATCAGGGATCGAGAGAGAGAGTGAAGGGGATCAGGGATCGAGAGAGAGAGAGAAGAGGATCAGGAATCGAGAGAGAGAGAGTGAAGGGGATCAGGGATCGAGAGAGAGAGTGAAGGGGATCAGGGATCGAGAGAGAGAAAAGAGGATCAGGGATCGAGAGAGAGAGAGAGTGAAGGGGATCAGGGATCGAGAGAGAGAGTGAAGAGGATCAGGGATCGAGAGAGAGAGTGAAGAGGCTCAGGGATCGAGAGAGAGAGAGTGAAGGGGATCAGGGATCGAGAGAGAGTGAAGGGGATCAGGGATTGAGAGAGAGAGAGTGAAGGGGATCAGGGATCGAGAGAGAGAGTGAAGGGGATCAGGGATCAAGAGAGAGAGAGTGAAGAGGATCAGAGATCGAAAGAGAGAGTGAAGGGGATCAGGGATTGAGAGAGAGTGAAGGGGATCAGCGATCGAGAGAGAGTGAATGAGATCAGGGATCGAGAGAGAGTGAAGGGGATCAGGGATCGAGAGAGAGAGAGTGAAGGGGCTCAGGGATCGAGAGAGTGAAGGGGATCAGGGATCGAAAGAGAGAGTGAAGGGGATCAGGGATCGAAAGAGAGAGTGAAGGGGCTCAGGGATCGAGAGAGTGAAGGGGATCAGGGATCGAAAGAGAGAGTGAAGGGGATCAGGGATCGAGAGAGTAAAGGGGATCAGGGATCGAAAGAGAGAGTGAAGGGGATCAGGGATTGAGAGAGAGAGAGTGAAGGGGATCAGCGATCGAGAGAGAGAGTGAAGGGGATCAGGGATTGAGAGAGAGAGTGAAGGGGATCAGGGATCGAGAGAGAGAGAGAGTGAAGGGGATCAGGGATCGAAAGAGAGAGTGAAGGGGATCAGGGATTGAGAGAGAGAGAGAGTGAAGGGGATCAGGGATCGAGAGAGAGTGAGTGAAGGGGATCAGGGATCGAGAGAGAGAGTGAAGGGGATCAGGGATCGAGAGAGAGAGAGTGAAGGGGATCAGGGATCGAGAGAGAGAGTGAAGGGCATCAGGGATTGAGAGAGAGAGTGAAGGGGATCAGGGATCGAGAGAGAGAGAGTGAAGGGGGTCAGGAATCGAGAGAGAGAGAGTGAAGAGGATCAGCGATCGAGAGAGAGAGAGTGAAGGGGATCAGGGATTGAGAGAGAGAGAGTGAAGGGGATCAGGGATCGAGAGAGAGAGTGAAGGGGATTAGGGATTGAGAGAGAGAGAGAGTGAAGGGGATCAGGGATCGAGAGAGAGAGTGAAGGGGGTCAGGGATCGAGAGAGAGAGTGAAGGGGATCAGTGATCAAAAGAGAGAGTGAAGGGGATCAGGGATTGAGAGAGAGAGTGAAGGGGGTCAGGGATCGAGAGAGAGAGTGAAGGGGATCAGGGATTGAGAGAGAGAGAGAGTGAAGGGGATCAGGGATTGAGAGAGAGAGTGAAGGGGGTCAGGGATCGAGAGAGAGAGTGAAGGGGATCAGGGATTGAGAGAGAGAGAGAGTGAAGGGGATCAGGGATCGAGAGAGAGAGTGAAGGGGGTCAGTGATCGAAAGAGAGAGTGAAGGGGATCAGGGACTGAGAGAGAGAGTGAAAGGGATCAGCGATTGAGAGAGAGTGAATGAGATCAGGGATCGAGAGAGAGTGAAGGGGATCAGGGATCGAGAGAGAGAGTGATGGGGCTCAAGGATCGAGAGAGTGAAGGGGATCGGGGATCGAAAGAGAGAGTGAAGGGGATCAGGGATCGAGAGAGTGAAGGGGATCAGGGATCGAAAGAGAGAGTGAAAGGGATCAGGGATCGAGAGAGAGAGTGAACGGGATCAGGGATCGAGAGAGAGAGAATGAAGGGGCTCGGGGATCGAGAGAGAGAGTGAAGGGGATCAGAGATCGAGAGAGAGAGAGAGAGTGAAGGGGCTCAGGGATCGAAAGAGAGAGTGAAGGGGATCAGGGATTGAGAGAGAGAGAGTGAATGGGGATCAGTGATTGAGAGAGTGAATGAGATCAGCGACAGAGAGAGAGAGAGAGAAGGGGATCAGGGATTGAGAGAGAGAGAGTGAAGTGGATCAGGGATTGAGAGAGAGAGAGTGAAGGGGATCAGGGATGGAGAGAGAGAGAGTGAAGGGGATCAGCGATCGAGAGAGAGTGAAGGGGATCAGGGATCGAGAGAGAGAGTGAAGGGGATCAGGGATTGAGAGAGAGAGAGAGTGAAGGGGATCAGGGATCGAGAGAGAGAGTGAAGGGGGTCAGTGATCGAAAGAGAGAGTGAAGGGGATCAGGGACTGAGAGAGAGAGTGAAAGGGATCAGCGATCGAGAGAGAGTGAATGAGATCAGGGATCGAGAGAGAGTGAAGGGGATCAGGGATCGAGAGAGAGAGTGATGGGGCTCAAGGATCGAGAGAGTGAAGGGGATCAGGGATCGAAAGAGAGAGTGAAGGGGATCAGGGATCGAGAGAGTGAAGGGGATCAGGGATCGAAAGAGAGAGTGAAAGGGATCAGGGATCGAGAGAGAGAGTGAACGGGATCAGGGATCGAGAGAGAGAGAATGAAGGGGCTCGGGGATCGAGAGAGAGAGTGAAGGGGATCAGAGATCGAGAGAGAGAGAGAGTGAAGGGGCTCAGGGATCGAAAGAGAGAGTGAAGGGATCAGGGATTGAGAGAGAGAGAGTGAATGGGGATCAGTGATTGAGAGAGTGAATGAGATCAGCGACAGAGAGAGAGAGAGTGAAGGGGATCAGGGATTGAGAGAGAGAGAGTGAAGTGGATCAGGGATTGAGAGAGAGAGAGTGAAGGGGATCAGGGATGGAGAGAGAGAGAGTGAAGGGGATCAGCGATCGAGAGAGAGTGAAGGGGATCAGGGATTGAGAGAGAGAGTGAAGGGGATCAGGGATCGAGAGAGAGAGAGTGAAGGGGATCAAGGATTGAGAGAGAGAGAGTGAAGGGGATCAGGGATCGAGAGAGAGAGAGTGAAGGGGATCAGGGATTGAGAGAGACAGTGAAGGGGATCAGCGATCGAGAGAGAGTGAAGGGGATCAGGGATTGAGAGAGAGAGTGAAGGGGATCAGGGATCGAGAGAGAGAGAGTGAAGGGGATCAGGGATTGAGAGAGAGAGAGAGTGAAGGGGATCAGGGATCGAAAGAGAGAGTGAAGGGGATCAGGGATTGAGAGAGAGAGAGTGAATGGGGATCAGTGATTGAGAGAGAGTGAATGAGATCAGCGACAGAGAGAGAGTGAAGGGGATCAGGGATTGAGAGAGAGAGTGAAGGCGACCAGGGATCGAGAGAGAGAGAGTGAAGGGGATCAGCGATCGAGAGAGAGTGAAGGGGATCAGGGATTGAGAGAGAGAGTGAAGGGGATTAGGGATCGAGAGAGAGAGAGTGAAGGGGATCAGGGATTGAGAGAGAGAGAGAGTGAAGTGGATCAGGGATCGAGAAAGAGAGTGAACGGGATCAGGGATTGAGAGAGGGAGAGAGGGAAGGGGATCAGGGATTGAAAAGATGTCGACTATCTACCTCATCTATGCCCCTCATTATTTTATAGGCCTCTGTAAAATCACCCCTAAACCTCCTGTGCTCCAGGGAAAAAAGACCCAGCCTATCCAGCCTCTCCTAGCTCAGACCGTCAAGTCCATGGTAGCATCCTCGTAAATCTCTTCTGCACTCTTTCTAGTTTAACAACATCCTCCCTATAATAGGGTGACGAGGACTGAACACAGTATTCCATGTGTGGTCTCACCAATGTCTTGTCCAACTTCAACAAGACGTCCCAACTCCTGTATTCAATATTCTGACCAATACAACCTGGTATGCTGAATGCCTTCTTCACCACGCTGTCCACCTGCGACTCCACCTTCAAGAAGCTAGGAACCTGTAGCCCTAGATGTCATAGAGTCTCAGAGCTTTACAGCACAGAAAAAGGCCCTTCAGCCCATCGCTTTGTGGCGGCCATCAAGCACCTATCTATTCTAATCCCATTTTCCGGCCCTTGGTCCGGAGCATTGTGTGAGCTCTGGCGTTTAAAGTGCTTACCTAAATGCTTCTTAAATGTTGTGAGGGTTCCCACGTCCACCATCCTCGTGAGCTCCAAATTCACACCACCCTCTGGGTTAGAAGGTTTCCCCTCAATACCCTCTAAATCTCCTGCCTTTTAAATCTATGACCCTCTCTGTGAAGGGAAAAAGTCCTTCCTATCTATCATAGATTAACAGAGCATTTACAGTGCAGAAGGAGGCCATTCGGCCCATCGAGACTGCACCGGCTCTTGGAAAGAGCACCCTACCCAAGGTCAACACCTCCACCCGATCCCCATAACCCAGTAACCCCATCCAACACTAAGGGCAATTTTGGACACTAAGGGCAATTTATCATGGCCAATCCACCTAACCTGCACATCTTTGGACTGTGGGAGGAAACCGGAGCACCCGGAGTAAACCCACGCGCACACGGGGAGGATGTGCAGACTCCGCACAGACAGTGACCCAAGCCGTGAATCGAACCCTGGCGTTGTGAAGCAATTGTGCTATCCACCATGCTACCATTCCGCCCTCATAGACTATCAATGTCCCTCATAGTTTTATACACCTCAATCAGGTCCCCCCTCAGCCTTTTCTGTTCTCAGGAACAGAACTGTAGCTTACCAGTCTCTCTTGGTAGCTGAAC
Organism: Scyliorhinus torazame; assembly: GCF_047496885.1. NCBI lineage: Eukaryota > Metazoa > Chordata > Chondrichthyes > Carcharhiniformes > Scyliorhinidae > Scyliorhinus > Scyliorhinus torazame. Next base: position 202,545,289 of record NC_092720.1, read on the forward strand.
CACTCTAACCCAGGCAACATCCTGGTGAATCTCCTCTGCACCTTCCTGAGTGCAATCACTTCCTTCCTATAATGTGGGTACGAGAACTGCACACAGTACTCCAGCTGTGGCCTTACCAGCGTTTTATACAGCTCCAGCATAACCTCCCTGCTCTGATATTTGATGCCTCGGCTAATAAAGACAAATATTCCATATGTCCCCTTAACTACCTTCTCTACCTGTCCTGCTGCCTTCAGCGATCTATGGACATGCACACCAAGGTCCCTCTGGTCCTCTGTGCTTCCCAGCGCCCTCCCATTCATTGTCTACTCCCTTCTCTTATTAGTCTTCCCAAAATACATCACTTCGCACTTTTCCAGGTTAATCACACCTCTCAGGGTTAAATTGTCTTGACATTCACATCGGCAGCCCTTGGATAGGTTTCCGCAAGGTTGCCAGAGGAGGTGCAATGTTCCATCTGAGGCAGGGTTTTGCAAACCCAGGGTGGCGTGGAGCAATCGGTCGGGGCACTCCCGATGGCGGGAGAAGCGCCCAACAGCCACGACCGGCTTTTCGATTGAGAATGCCGGCCGGGTCTGCCAGCAGCCCCAGCATTGTGCCTCGCTCCATCCGATTGGCAGCCAGATTATCCAATGGGTGATTAGCTTTCCTGACGTCACAGCCAAAGTCTAATTGTTCCGTTGTCCAATAGGAGGCGGCAGTGGGGGCGGTCCTTCAGGCAGTGGGTCTGTTGGAGCTCGGGGCCTGTGAAGGGCGGCCGAGCGACGTTTGTGCGAGAATGGCGAGTTAGGATTCTGGCAGTCAGCACCAGTTCAGTGGCTTCCACAAGTACTCCAATGCCTACACTATCACAGGGAGGAGGAATTATGAGATTATCATAGAATTTACAGGGCAGAAGGAGGCCATTCGGACCATCGAGTCTGCACCAACCCATGGAAAGATCATCCTATCGAAGCCCACATCTCCACCCTATCCCCGTAACGCAGCAACCCCATCTATCCTTCTTTGGACACTAAGGGGCAATTTAGCACGGCCAATCCTCCTAACCTGCACATCTTAGGACTTGTGGGAGGAAACCGGAGCACCCGGAGGAAACCCACGCAGGCACGGGGAGAACGTGCAAACTCCGCACAAACAGTGACCCAGTGGGGAATCGAACCCGGGACCCTGGAGCTGTGAGGCAGTAGTGCTAACCACTGGGCCACCGTGCCAATCCAGATGTGATAAAGAATCCAATTCACATCATTAACCTGTCCATTAGAAACCATTATCTCCTGATTGAGACTAAATCCATTGGTCAACGTTTCCCCAGGCAGTGTGTGTGTATGTGACCATGAGGGGAAATGATAAGGGCAGCTGTCCAAAGGGGGTATTGATGTGTCGCACAAACAGCAGTTTGTTTGTCCTTCAAACTGAGATCCAAGTAGGCACCAGCAACACTCACAGAAAATAAATCATGTGCGTTCCTCCTCTGGGGCAGGCGAAGCCGAATTTAAGCACCAGCTTGTGAAATCTGTGTGAATGTTTCAAACCGCTGCAATTGTGTCACTATAATGGTGGATTATAAGTTTTCAGTCTTCACAAATAAAACTCAGGGGACACCATGTGCTGTCCGCATGTATGCCCCCTCAGGCAGACCTGGCAGTGCCCAGCGGAGCAGAATGCCACCTTCAGTCCTCTCCCTGTACCATCTCGTCCTGACGTCAGCGTGTTGTCCCAGGACCACATGTCTTTTTAAAACCGGCAGAGTCTTCGCACCAGAAGTGGTGAGAGCAGTTCATGCACCCAGCCCGCACACTGACATCACGCAATTCGTGCTTTGGCCGCAAAATCCTTACTTAAGTCCACGCCTCCACCCTATCCCCGTAACCCAGTAACCTCACCTAACGTTTTGGACACTTAGGGGCAATTTAGCACGGCCAATCCGCCTAACCTGCACATCTTTGGACTGTGGGAGGAAACCGGAGCACCCGGAGGAAACCCACGCAGACACGGGGAGAACGTGCAAACTCCACACAGACAGTCACGAAGGTCGGAATCAAACCCTGGTCTCTGGCACTGTGAGGCAGCAGTGCTAACCGCTGTACCACTGTGAACAAAGAACAAAGACATGTACAGCACAGGAACAGGCCCTTCGGCCCTCCAAGCCCGTGCCGACCATGCTGCCCGACTAAACTACAATCTTCTAAAAGAACAAAGAAAAAGTGCTTGATGATTACTATTTACTCATCACGTTTGGCAGGTAGCTGAGTTCAAACCACCTGGAATACGAATCAGCTAAGACTAAATGTTATTTACCATTCCACTTAAGATGTCAGCTGAATGAGGGCAGCACGGCAGCGCAGTGGTTAGCGTTGCTGCCTCACGACGCTGAGGTCCCGGGTCCAATCCCGGCTCTGGGTCACTGTCCGTGTGGTATTTGCACATTCTCCCCGTGTCTGTGTGGGTTTCGCCCCCACAGCCCAGAGATGTGCAGGGTAGGTGGATTGGCCACGCTAAATTGCCCCTTAATTGGAAAAAATGAATTGGGTACTCTAAATTTAATTAAAAAAAAGATGTGAGCTGAATGACCATGGGAGGTCCAGGGTCTCATGTAGATTCAGCGGTTCTTTTGCCTGATGCGGTTTGAGTGCGTTGCACAGTGTGTATCTGGAAAATTCCCTTTCCCTGACTGTGTACATGGAGGGCCAGTACAGTGATTCCTTGGCCATGTATCTGGTTGTTTCTGACCTGGAAGGCTCTTGATGCAGTTGTGTGGAGTACCTCAGGAGGGCAGTAAAGATGAGGAATCACCGGCCACGGAGCATTAGTCAATCCTGTATAGTCAGTCAATCTCTGATGGCGAAGAATATCATAGATTATCATAGAATTTACAGTGCAGATGGAGGCCATTCGGCCCATCAAGTCTGCACCGGCTCTTGGAAAGAGCACCCTACCCAAGGTCAACACCTCCACCCTATTCCCATAACCCAGTAACCCCACCCAACACTAAGGGCAATTTTGGACACTAAGGGCAATTTAGCATGGCCAAACCACCTAACCTGCACATCTTTGGACTGTGGGAAGAAACCGGAGCACCCAGAGGAAACCCACGCACACACTGGGAGGATGTGCGGACTCCACACAGACAGTGACCCAAGCCGGAATCGAACCTGGGACCCTGGAGCTGTGAAGCAATTGTGCTAGCCACAATGCTACCGTGCTGCCCTATGCGGAGCTTGTGAGGAAGCTCCCTTGATGATTCAGGTCAGCCCCTCGTGATGGCGTTGTGCAGTTGCCTGCATGTGATGTCCGCCTGTAAAGCCTGTTTGAGATCCTGAAATTGACAAGAGGACAGCACTATTGCCATAGTGTCTATGTTTTCCTCATGACCTGCTTGATCTGGTCGGTAAGAAAGCTCTGGAGAGGGCATCAGCCAAGTGCAGCTCCTTGCCAGGATTGTAGACAAGCCCGAGATTATAACAATGCAACTTTAGCATCAAGCGTGGCAGCGTTCAGATGCAGTGTGAGGAGGCTTCTTTAACACAAGTGGGTTGAAGATCTGTTTCAAGAGTTGCAGGGCGACCATATGTAAAGTCATGAAATCTCTGACTGGTATAGACTAGAGAGAGGAGCTCCTTTTCGATCTGGGCCTAATGAGTCTGTGTCAGTGAGGGTCCTTGAAGCAAAGGTTATTGTCCTGCCATTCTGGACGCAGACTGCCCCCAGGGCCACTCTGAGGGACTGCTGCACTGCCAGAGATGACGTCTTTCAGACCTATCTGCCCCCCTCAAGTGGACAGGGAAGATCCTTTGGAGAAGTGCAGTGGAATTCTCCCCAAGTTAATATCCTTCAACCAACACCACTGTCTGATGTTTAGCCTGCTGCTGTTTGTGGGAGCTGGCTTTGTGTGCAAAATGGCTGCCACGCTTCCCACATTATAACAGTGCCGACACGGCAAGGAAATACTTAATTGGGAGGTCCTAAGTTTGCGGAAGTGGAATGATAATTGCAGGGCTTGTCCAATCGTGAATCATTGCAGGCTTGTCACAACATCAGAAATGTATTAAGTATCTCATGGCTGCGCCCACATCATGGGAACAGCATTCTATTACATTGTAGCAACATTCTTTTGATTACATAGAAAAATGTGGATATTTCAGTTGTAGTATCTTGTAAAGACTGGCCACCACCAAGCAGATTAACGAATAAACGGTTTATTTTGCCACGTAACTATTTGCAGAGAGCGAGAGAAAGGCTACCGTACTCCACGACCCCAGACTCCATGAACTCCGCGCTCAACGCCAGGATTCGCGTGCCCCGGCCCGATTGGCTGAAAGGGTCACATGATCCTCTGAGGACCTGCTCTCTCCCCCCCCCCCCACTTAAAGGGGCACGCGACCACACTCCTCCCCCTTTAAGTCCCTGATTGACATATTTCAATAACAATGGAAGTATCCACAATGTCATACAACAAATGGATATCAACACAGGCCCTTAATAAGGTAAGTCAGCCAGGGGACCTCCTATTCCTTAGCGAGCATTGTAATTCGCCAGTGGCTGCTCCAGCAATAGAGGTAACTTCGGTTTGAACCTCACTAGGCCGACTCTCGACTTGCGAAGAAGGTGCGGGTAACTCACTGGGACATTACTTGTCTCTTCCTCGGGGTAGTTGTCACATCATTACTTTCAACTCTGGTAATATCACTGATGGGCATACTAGGGGTGGACTGCCCCAATGGTTCTGTGTGCAGTTCTCTCCTTCTGATATGGTCCCGATGTTTCCTCACCCTTTTCCCTTGGACATCTATCTCATACGGCACTGGATCTGTTCTGGCCCCCACCATTCCAGCGTTCCAATTCGGACCAGCACCAAAGTTCTTCACATTTACCAAGTGGCCCACTTGGAATGTTGTCTCCGGTTGTTTGAGTCGTGGTGTTTCTTCTGTGGTTTGTTTGGTTTTGCCTCCACCATCCCCACCCTATTCAGAAATAACAGATCCAACTTCGTTCCAATGCGTCTGCCCATGAGCAACCTGGCGGGTACAATACCTGTGGTGATATGAGGCGTTGGTCGATAGGTGAGCAGGTAAACAGGCCACTCTGGATTGTAGAGAAGCTCATGTTTCTTCATGGTGGCTTTGAATGCTTGGACGGCTCTCTCAGCCACTCCAGTTGAAGCAGGGTGTGGTTCGAATATGTTGAACGTCGCTGGTTCTCATGGGACGCTGGAGCTCTTCAATGTTAAACGCAGTCCTATTACCTGAGACCAGAACTGCGAGCGACCAGCGGGCAGCAAATGTCTGATGCGATTTCTCTGCCGTTGCTGATGAGTGTATGTTCAACCACTTGGAGTGAGCACCTAGGATGGGCAGGAACATGGACTCCATGAACGAGCCTGCAATATCGATGAATAGTCGCACTCATGGCCACTCTCAAGGGTGCATTAGGGCCGCAGATAGCAAGTGTCGCTGCATTTGACATTGGTCGCACTGGGGTTTGATCAGATTCATTCTGAACCACCTCACGTAACGTGCATCTTTGTCTTTGTCATCCCAGGATGGGTACAGAGTGGCTCCTGTAAACACTAGCTTCCTAACGGGTGTGGGAGCGATCACCCTTGCTCCCCATAGTAATACACCGTCTTCGCAACTTAACTCGTCTTTTCTCATTTGAAATGGTTGGGACTGCTCAGACCTCTTATCATAATGCCAACTGTGGAGGCCAGAGGCCTGACCCAAGATAATATGGGGTCCTTCTGGGTCCAGAGCTTGATCTGTTGCACCGACAGGGGCAATGCAGCCAAAAAGTTTGGAACAAGAACAACTTCCTGTGATACTGGCGGATGTAGCAGACTCTCGGGTAGAGGAAGGTGGCTTAAAGCGTCCGTGCTTGATATGTGTGTGCCTGGCCTATGCTGAAAAGTGTACTCTCAGGCTTCTAACAGTAGAGCCCAAGGTTGGATCCAAGCTGAAGCTATGGGAGGAATGGCCTCATCCTCCTTAAATAAACCTATCTCCCAATCTCTGCGATAAAACCACTCCAATTCTGTAAGGAGACACGTCACAGGTAAGAATTATCTCTTTTGAGGGTCAAAATGGACCCAGAGGCTGGAAACATATAAAATTATGAAGGGAATAGATAGGATAGATGCAGGTAGGTTGTTTCCACTGGCGGCTGAAAGCAGAACTAGGGGGCATAGCCTCAAAATAAGAGGAAGTAGATTTGGGACTGAGTTTAGGAGGAACTTCTTCACCCAAAGGGTTGTGGATCTATAGAATTCCTTGCCCAGTGAAGCAGTAGAGGCTCCTTCATTAAATGTTTTTAAGATAAAGATAGATCGTTTTTTGAAGAATAAAGGGATTAAGGGTTATGGTGTTCTGACCGGAAAGTGGAGCTGAGTCCACAAAAGATCAGCCATGATCTCATTGAATGGCGGAGCAGGCTCAAGGGGCCAGATGGCCTACTCCTGCTCCTGGTTCTTATGTTCTTATGTTCTTATGGCTGCTTAGCTAGTTTAACCTGTTGAAACGCTTCTTTCTGATGCTCTCTCCAATCCCACCTCTGGTGCTTCTTGAGCAATGTGTGTGTGTGTGGGGGGGGGGGGGGGTTGGGGGGGGGGGGTCAACATTGTAGAAAGACTAGGAGTAAATCTTCTGTAACAATTCAGCATTCTTAAAAAAGATTCCAATTCTGGCATATTTGTGGGGCCAGTGTTTCCTTAATTGCCTTTATCTTCTTCCCCATAGGGTGCAGCCCTTGGGCGTTGACTCAAAACCCTAAGCCCGTCACCTCCTACGCTTGGAAGGCATATCTTTCTTGTTTCAGCCTTACTCAGGCCTTCTTAAATCTTTTAAAAACATCTTTGCGATTGGCTAGGTGCTCCTCTTCGGACGTTCCTGTTACCAGTACATCGTCTAGATAGACAACCACTCCTGCAATAAACCTTTCATCATGCGCTGGAAAATTGCACATGCTGACAAGACTCCAATGAGTAACTGGGTTTACTGGTTTTTGTAGTAACAGATTCTCTACATGCCTCATCTAACTTTAATCTAATTCTATTTGTTAATGCATGGCCCATATCAAGTTTAGTGTAAGTTAAACCTCCTGCTAATTTAGCATATAACTTTTCAATTCTTGGTTTTGGGTATCAGTCCAATTTTTGCCCTTGATTTACAGTTAAGTTGTAGTCCTCACATATGCTAATTGTTCCATCTGGCTTCACCACTGGCACGATTGAAGCTGCCCACTCCGAAAACTGCCCAGGTTTGATGATGCCTAATTCTTCTACCGCTTGAGTTCAGACTCAGCCTTCTCATTAAAGGCATAGGAAAAGGGTCGGGTTCTGTAAAACTTGGGCATAGCCTCAGGATCCATGTAAAAGTTTGCTTTCAGGCAATTCGTCTTGTCTAACACGTCATGGAAAGTTTCCTGGTATTGTTTTTAAAAATCGTGAAAATCTCCTTCGTTCATTTTCAAGATTTCCAGTGGTGAAGCTAATCCCATCAGATTTGGCCCTTGGCCCCGCACTAAAATTAGCAGTAGTGGAGCTGACTGGTGCCGGTAGCTTACAGATGTTGTGGTTATTCCTAAAATCCTTAAAGCTTCCCCAGTGTACCTGTGTAGCCTGGCCATCGTACTTCTTAACTTCAGGGGCTGGGCCCCAACTTGTAAATAACAATACATTTGTCCACCTACACCTGTAGCGGAGGCCCTGTGTCCACCTCCCTCCTGAGTGGCTGACCGTTTACTGTCAACACAATCGCAATTGGGGCCGTCTTGCCTGCCTTGATGTTGTTTACTTCAGATCCATTTTCAGGGTTATTCTCGACACTGTACTGGAGTTGGAGTTTTATTTTGCTCCCACCTCTCCCCCACTCCCCGATAATGCAAGCTGCAAGGCTAAGCCGAGCCTTTCTTCTAATGTGCCCCCTCCTATTGCAGGTAAAGTATACAGCTTCCCTGAATTGACATCTGTTCTGGGGGCGATTTCCCTCATACCGGTAACATTCTTCAGTAACCCTGGTTTGTGGAGCAAATTTCCTATACCTCTGCACTTGCTTTTTCTCTGAGCCTCTTTGCTGATTACTTTCTGCACCTTCATCCCCCATGACTACCAGTGGCTTTCTGCCAAACTTGGTGGACTTCACCTGCTTGCACGCTTTGCGGTTCCATCAATTTCCCCCCCCCCCCCCCCCCCACCTCCACCCCCCCCCCCCTCACACCTTTGGCACTTCACAGAAACCTCTAATGCCTTCTTTAAGGTAATCTCTGCCTCTGCTAGTAATTTTTTTTGTACGGCCGTGTCATTAACACCACAGACTAGCCTGTCTCTCGGCATGTCGTTGAGTGCAGACCCGAACTCGCATCGCTCAGCTGTTTGTTTTAGGCGCGCTGGAGGAGGTCACGGAGATAGGGGTGGACGAGGTCATGGTGGGGATTTGAAAAAGAGGGTTCTGAATTTTAAATTTGTGGTATCGCCAGACTGGCGTCCAGGGCTGGGCAGCTAGCACAGGGATGGGTGAATGGGACTCGCTGCGAACTGGGACACATAGGCAGCAGAGTTTGACACGCAGCAGCAGTCTAGTTATGTAAAAGTCCTTCTTGCATCTTTGAAAGACGAAACATTCAGAGTCCATGTGCTACTGGTAATAAAAAAAACCACCAAATCTTGATCGTTGGCTGTGTTGTCAAAGTGACGGGAAAGTTATGCTAATGCATGGAAATGTACACAAATGTATGCAGAAATGTGATACTTTTAATGTATGTTTTCCTTCACCCTCAAAATTGCGTGTAAAGCAGTTTTCATTGTGAGATTGCAGCCTGCTCCAGCAGCATGCGTGTGCTTGAAGGATAAGGTGGCCAAGCCTGAAGCAATCTGGAGTAGAGTACACCGGGGAATGGCAGCTGAATATTTACTCACTTCCACTATTAACAGTGTGGCCTTGACATCTTGTTAGGGAGGTTTCAGGGGAGGGAGAATGCCTGGGGACAGATGACTTATTAAACTGTGATCTCGCTGTGTCAGCTGCTGTTACTCGTCCATCCCTCACCGTCTTACTCATGGGAATTTGCGGCTCGATACACATAAATGCTGTTGCAGAGACGGGGCCATTCAGCCTGATGGCTCTCTGTTGATTCTTGTGCTCCGCGTGAGCCTCTTCCCACGCCCCATGCCCCCTCCCCCTTCACCGAGTCCCGTCAACATGCCCTTTCTTCTTTTGCCTCTCACCTGCTTGTCCATCTTCCCCCCCCCCCCCACCGGTACTATTCACCTCATCTACTCCCCGTGATACCGCGTTAGACTTCCTCACCTCTCTCTGGGTTGAAGAGCTTTCTTGCGAATTCCCTGTTGGATTTGTTGAGTGACCCTTTGCTCCTTACAGCTGCCACGAACGTGTCAGTCCATTCCGAGTACAACCAGGAATGCGCCCCGTTGTCAGTCCCGGGTTTCTGGGATGTCCTCTGACGGGCGCGCGTCCGTGTCTCGCTGTTTCCTGCCGCCGTGACATTGTGTACAGTCGGCGTGTCGAGAGTTGCCCAATGATTCTCACACACAACAACAATGCCAAGGGGGCAGGCCAAGCAGTGGTCACCTTTATCTTCCACCCCGACAGTCGCCCTCATTCCATAGGCTGGCTTCAGTCCCCAGATTCCTTTCCCTCCCTTTCCTTCCACTGTCTGTCCGATCTTAAATGTTGCCACGGTCTCAATGCTGCAACATCCAGTCAGATAGGAAGGTTACAAGTTAGTTCCTTAGGCAGCAATTGTGGTGCTGCTATTGACCTCAGCGTCCAGCATCAATTTGTACTTTGATACGGATAGCACGGTGGATAGCACAATTGCTTCACAGCTCCAGGGTCCCAGGTTCGATTCCCGGCTTGGGTCACTGTCTGTGCAGAGTCTGCACATCCTCCCCGTGTGTGCGTGGGTTTCCTCCGGGTGCTCCGGTTTCCTCCCACAGTCCAAAGATGTGCAGGTTAGGTGGATTGGGCATGCTAAATTGCCCTTAGTGTCCAAAATTGCCCTTAGTGTTGGGTGGGGTTACTGGGTTATGGGGATAGGGTGGAGGTGTTGACCTTGGGTGGGGTGCTCTTTCCAAGAGCCGGTGCAGACTCGATGGGCCGAATGGCCTCTTTCTGCACTGTAAATTCTATGATGTCATGAATGTTTCTGCTCCGAGCAGAAATAGACAAAGTGTTACACTGTGCGGCACGAGGTATCAGGAGGTGATTTCAAGGATCTTCATAAAAGAGCGAGGGGAGAAATGGGGGAGGCTGCAAAGTTTAGGGAGGGAATTCCAGAGTGGTGATCCCCATTCAGCCGCAGGCACTGCCACCAGCAGTCGGGAATTGGAGCCGCACAGATATCTCAGAGGACTGTTGTGTAATGATATGCATATAGGCAAGCCAGTGAAGGGTTACTTATCCCAGCTCTGTGCAATTCAAACACTAGAGGGCACCACCATTTCTCTGTATACAAATCAAACGTCAGAAAATGCTGGGTAGTTAGCAAAGGAGAAAGCCTGAGAACAGCACTAGGAGAAGATTAGATTAGAGAGAGTAAAGATGAGGATATTATTAGTGACTATTAGTTTCTTGATTACTGCTCGACAGATTCAATATTACTTTATTATTAACTGTAGCTCAGTAGCATGTGCAAACTTTATTTAATTAATCGTTATCCGATAAATTAGTTTTATTTCAATCCAATGATTGGTGGATTCTTTGTCATCAACTCGACTGACCATTCTGGAACAAAAGACAAAGAACACAGCATATTACCACCAAGGCTAATATAACATGGAGGACTGTGGAGGTTCCAGAGATATGGCGGAGGGGCGGGGGGTGAGGGGTGGGAGATGGTTGGGGGAAGGTGAGGCCATGCAGGGATTTGAAAGCAGGGCCAAGAATTTCAAAATCCAACATGGCCAGACCAGGAGACAATGTAAGTTGTTACGGTACTGGGATCGGACCCCAGTTTACATCAGGAAACGGGACCAGATCCCAATTTATATCAGGAAACGGGACCAGATCCCAATTTATATCAGGAATCTGGACCAGATCCAAATTTATGTCAGCAACTGGACGGCACACACCAATTATTTAATTTGAAACTGTGAGGAAAAGATACTTTGCTTCAGGAGTAAGTTGTCATGTGAGAGTACTTTTAAGACATGGATGTTTAAGCAATGTACCTGCAGAGAGTTTGCAGGAAGAAAGCAAGGTGCTGGAGCTGAAGTCAACCAAGCATAATATATCTCTGCCGGTCTACAGAAAATATATATATCCTTTACCCTGATGTGATACTGTTTAAAGGTGTTAAGTCTCTTGGAAGTTTGAAGGAACATTTTAAGGAAGTATTTACTGTTGCAATATTTTCTGAGTTATCTTTGAAGTAAGGGGTGTTAAGAGATCCAATGTTTATTTAAGATGTTAAGTTGAGTTCATGGAATAAACAGTATTTTGTGTTTAAAAACCCACGTGTCCATAATTGTAATCCCACACCGAGGGAAAAAGCTGTGTGCTCGGAAAAGCAACAAATCCATTAAAGGGAGAGGTTGGTCGAACTCCATGATACATTTTGGGGTTCTGAAAACGCCTCGCCCATAACAAAGTCCACTGCCAGCAAGAGTTTTTTGTATTAAAACAAACTTTATTATTAACCCAGGATTAACACTATTAACAGTTAAACAGTCCTCGCAAAAAAAATGAAGGTCTTTGATCTTACTTTCCCAACTACTTCTAAATTTTCAATTCAGAAAAATCCACACACAGGGATCAAACTCCACTTATTAATACAGTTAACTCTCAGTGGCTTACAGATTTATTCACAAGGTCCTTGAGAGAGAAGCTTTCTGAAGTCAGTCTGAGAAACACACCTCCTTTCCTCAGAAACCAGAGCAGGACCCACAAAAGGACACTGAAAACAACAGGCACAGGGCAGGGCTGAAAACAAAACTCAAAACAGGCCAAGCCCCTGTTGCGTTTTCTTCTTTTACTCTTTTACTCTGTCCTTTCTGTGGCTCTGTTCCAATTAGGGCAATCAGTGAGTTTGCCCTTCTTTCTATGTTCTCTATATTCTGATGCTCAGAGTCGCCAGGTATCGAATGATACCACCACAAGGTTCAACCGGCTATCGATCAAAGAGCCAAACACCAGTTAATTAGTTCAAGGTCAAGGGTACTTTATTTCAACACAATTAGTCATGCAACATAAACACTACTAGTTAACTACACCTATCGACTAAGACAACCTGTACTTAACTTCGGGCTTAGGTCAGAGAAACAATAGCCGCAGTTCGATTCTGGATCTATCGGGTTTGAAGGAGTAACTGCTGCTCAGCTGGGCTCATCCGTCTGGTAGCGAGCGTTGAACTTGGACTTGCTCCTGGTGTTGCTGCAATTGGAGATGGCCGTGACCAGGGTACCAAGGCCAAAAGAGAGCGAACATATGGCGAACTCTTCTTCTTATACTTGGGGGTTTTCGTGCTCTTTTGGGCGGTCCTTCAGTTTGGGCCCCACTAATTGGGTGATCCCTGATCACTCTGTTCGATTCCTAACCAATAAGTGGGCGGGGATCTGGATGGCTGGGCATGTCCCAAGCGGTCACTGACCCCATTGATAACGCTTCCCTTGAACAGGGAGTGGTGCTGAAATGTCTGTGACTGTACCGGTTGCTCGAGTACCAGTCCTTTGTTTTGGTGAAGATGGGCCATCAAATGCGAATCAGCCCCATTAAAATGCTAATTGGGCGGAGTTTCGGTACCATCTGGACTTCTTGGTGACGAATATGCATTTCAGGCTCTGAGCCTGCCTGAGTCTTGGCTTGTCCATTTTACCCACTAGGCTTTGCGCGTTTCCCTATCCCTAGTTGTAAGTGGCCATCCCAGATGGCTACACCCCTCCCCTAAGTGACTCTGTGGCCTGCCTAGCTGTTAACCCCTTAATCACAGCTTTAGCAGAGATTAGGGAGGGATTCTCTGCCGGCGTGATTCTCTGTTATGCCGGCGCCCGGGGGTTTACCGTCGGCATGGGGCTGCCCCACAATGGGAAATCCCATTGACCGGCCGGCGTAACGGAGAATCCCGCTGTCGGGTCGGGGCAGAAATGTGGCGAGGCGGGGCGGAGAATCCTGGTCAATAATCTGGATACCTTAAACTCAGTCCCGTTCCTTTAATAACATGACCGTAGCAGACACATAATACAAAATATATGAACATTTTCTCCATTCATCACAAAGTTGGCAAGCACACTGAGGCCGGGAGGTGATGGGTGACTGGGACTCGATGTGAGTCAGGATATGAGCAACAAAGCTTTTGTTGCTAAATTGGTGGAGGTGGAAAGTGTGAGGCTGCCCGGGAGATCAGTGGACTTGTCAAGCTTTGAGGCTGTAGTGAAAAACACGGGTGAAAGTTTCAGTGTGGGTGAAGTGGCACAGTGGTTAGCACTACTGCCTCACAGGGCCAGGAACCCGGCTTCAATTCCGGCCTTGGGTGACTGTAAGTGTGGAGTTTGCTCCTTTCCTCATGACTGCGTGCGTTTCCTGTGGGTGCTCCGGTTTCCTCCTACAGTCCAAAGTTGTGCATGTTAATAATAATAATCTTTATTGTCACAAGTAGGCTTACATTAACACTGCAATGAAGTTACTGTGAAAAGCCCCTAGCCCAATTTCCTGTCCCCAATCAGGCCATTTGCAGACTTAGAACCTGAAATGAACGTCTGACCCTATGTTTGCTCGGTCACCAAATCGCCTCTACAAAATTGTCTATGTCTCTCCCTGCCTCAGCTCATAAAATCATAGAATCCCTGCAGTGCAAAAGGAGGCCATTCAGCCCATCGGGTCTGCACCGACCCTCTGAAAGAGCCCTCCATAGGCCCAGTCCCCTGCCCTATCCCCATACCCGCACCTGACCTGTACATACCTGGACGCATGGTCAACCTGTTTAACCTGCACATCTTTGGACTACAGGAGGAAACCGGAGCACCCAGAGAAAACGCACGCAGTCATGAGGAAAAGAGCAAACTCCACACTTACAGTCACCCGAGGCCGGAATTGAAGCCGGGTTCCTGGCCCTGTGAGGCAGTAGTGCTAACCACTGTGCCACTTCATCCACACTGAAACTTTCACCCATGTTTTTCACTTTCGCCTCAAGATCTTGACAAGTCTACTGATCTCCCGGGCAGCCTCACACTTTCTGGTGGCCCGCCGTCGCTTGGCTGGTAACATCCTCACCCCTGGGTCTGAGGGTCTGGGCTTCAAGTTGCCTCCAGAGACGGACCAACACTCCCAGAGCGGTGCCGAGCGAGTGCTGCACTGTCAGAGGTGCCCTACCGAGGGCCCTCTGCCCTTTCGGGTGCATGTAGTAGGCCCCGGAGTCCAATTCGAGGAAGAACGGGGAGGGCCTTACCAGCATCCTGGCCAACCTTTATCCCTGAATCAAAGGGCTGAGAACTATTTACCCGCCCCTCATCAGATTGCTCTTTATGGGATCATGCTGAGTGCAAATTGGAGGCTGCATTACAAGAGTGACAACGCTTCAGAAAATATTCAGTCGGCTGCAAAAATACTTTGGTCTGACTTTGAACTGTGAAAGGAGCTGTACAAATGCAGGTACATTTTCCCTTTCAGTTCGTGTTTGTTTGAAAGGGCAGTGGCCGTGGCAGATCGTGGCATTGAACCATAGCTAACACTGTGAGATATCTGTAAGGTACCATTGGGATGTGTGAACTTGAAAGGCGGCTGACAAGTACCGGTGAACTCAGATATCCCAGAGGTTCGCAGGGCTGGAGCCACACTATACAGGGATAGGGAGGGGAATGCCTGTATCAAATTACATCCCACCTCCGCCAACCTGAGCTCTCCAATTTCAGTCTCTTATGCCATGCCCTATATCAACCATTGGCAGCCACGCCTCCAGCTGCCGGGGTCCTGAGCTCTGGAAATCCCTCCCCACACTCCATAGGTTAGGGAGATCGGCCATGCTCAGCTGCCCCTCAATGCCGAAAGATGTGTAGGTTAGGTGGATTGCGCGGTGTACGTGAGGTTAAGGGGATAGGGCGGGGCGTGGGCCTAGGTAAGATGGTTATTATACCGTCAATTCACTGTGAGACCGTGAGAACGAGTGAACATTAGGCTTTAGAGCGGCTTCCATGGTGCTGTCGATGGATAATAAATTTATTATCACTGAACTCGCCTGCCAGTATCTGCTGTACAAATGAGTGCCACCCACAGGTGGCCGGTCTATATATGGCCCCGGTGTGGGCGGAGCCAGAGGCGGAGCCCACCGGGGTTCCAGTACAGTACCTGGAAGTAGACCGTATGATCACTTCCAGGTCATAGGTCACAGCATTATACAGACAGCTCATGCATTAGGTGAATACATTCACCACAATGGTCTTTCGGAGGGTCGGTGCAGACTCGATTGGCCGAATGGCCTCTTTCTGCAACGTAGGGGTTCAAAGGATTCGACGGGTAAACCTCTCTGCCTCTCTCTCTCCCTTTATTCTCGTACTCTCTTTCAAACTAACCCCTTCGAAGAGGCTTTTAGCCACCCACCCTGATAGGTCCTCCATTAGCTCTCAACGTCAATTTTCATTTATTACACTCCCGTGACGTCCCTTGGGACTTCTCCTACGCTGAAGACTTTCTCTAAATGGAAGGAGTATTGCTGGTTATAAAGGCCGGGTGGGATGGCACGTGGCACAGTGGTTAGCATTGCTGCCTACGGTGCTGAGGGCCCGGGTTCGAACCCCGGCCCTGGGTCACTGTCCGTGTGGAGTTTGCACATTCTCCCCGTGACTGCGTGGGTTTCACCCCCACAACCCAAAGATGTGCAGGTTAGGTGGATTGGCCGCGCTAAATTGCCCCTTAATTGGAAAAAAAAATAATTGGGTCCTGTAAATTTTTAAAAAGGAAAAAAATAATGGCTGGGCTTCTTTGCGAGGCAATTGCTGGCAGTTCACCGTGTCAGCCACCGGATGGCAGTCTCCACTACACGCAGGATTCTGGCACCAGGTGAGACATTGTCAAAGTGCCAGAGGTCCCTGGTAGACTCACTGAACCCGGTGTGAGGAGCAAACAGGCTTTGACTGGGAAGCAGCAAGGGTTGCACTTGGCAGTCCAGTCAGTGAGAAAGAGGCAGGTGAAGACGAATGTGGCGGTGGCTGGCGGGGTGGGGGTGGGAGGGAGTGAGGGGGTGTGGGTGCGTCGAGAAAGCTTCCTCTCCATCGGGCCTAGAACAAGGAGCTCAGTGGGATATAGGAAGCGGAAGAGGCCATTCAGCCACTTGAACCTGTTCCGCCATTCACTCACATCACGGTTGACCTGTATCTTAGCTCAATGACCCAACAAACATAATCTCAGTTTGGAGATTTTACATTGACACCCCTTCCCCTAAGTTTCAGCACCTTTATCAACAAAGAATACAGGTTCCCTTTCTGTGAAGCGGTACTGCTTGACATCACCTATGCGTCGCTCTGATTTGACGAATATCACTCCTTATTGTTGCGATACCCGGACCAGACCCCAATTTATGTTTGGAAACCGGACGAGACCCTAACTATCTTCCAGTTTGTAAACTGGGGGGAAAGGATACTTCGCTACACGGAGCCCACCTCGGGATCTTTTATTTAAAAACAAACTTTATTATTAACACAGGGTTTACAAAGGTAAAAACTGCTTTCGATTAACAGTTGAACAGTTCTAAACCAAATAAAGAGAGGCCTTTGATCTTACTTTCCCATGTACTTCTAAACTTTCAATCCAGCAAAATCCACACACACACAGGTCAAAGGCCACTTATTGATACAGTTAACACTCAGTGGATTACAGATTTATTCACAAAGTCCTTGGGAGAGAAGCTTTCAGAAATCAGTCGGAGAAACACACCTCCTTTCCTCAGATAGCAGAGCAGAGCTCTAAAAATTAAACTAAAAACCGCAGACACAGGGCAGGGCTGAAAACGAAACTAAAAACAGCCCCAGCCCCCCCCCCCCCCCCCCATGAGTGACATCACAGACTACCTGTTAACCCCATAATCACAGTTTTAGCAGCCCTGTAATCATCTTAAGCACCTTGATTAGGTCACCTTTTAATCTTCTAGAGTTGAGGGCATATAAACAGAGGGCTAAATGGATCTTCCAGTCTCGCCGATAGCGGGTACCCCGGCGGCATGGCCGAGTTGGGGTGAGGGGGGGGGGGGCGCGTGACTGCGCATTACGCCTGGTAGAGACACAGCCACGCGGAGCTGTTCCAGGATAGAAAGTCAGGGTCACAAACCAGGACAACAGCATAATCGAAGAAAACAACGACAAGGCAATGATTTTCGATGTGGGACTGAAACCCATGACTTTCCTAACTCCAGGGCAAGAGTCTTAGCCACTAAAAGCCACATGAAGGCGGGCGGTGGACGGCCACAAGGGGCGGGGCAGAATTGGGAAGCATTGCCTGGGAGCCACATCAGCGAAACCATGGGTAACAGGCCCACCTGCTCTGTGGGACCATCTGGGCGTATGGGTGAGGAAGGTGAGAGCATTGCTCCAATGTGTAGTGGTTTCCAGTGTCCTATTTCCTGTAGCAGCCTGCGGCCTTCAATACCATCCTCCTTTTTAATCCTCTCTAAATTCTGGCCCCAGTGTTTACCCACATCTTTTTACTCACATAGGCAATCGGAGCTGGAGCAGGCCGCTTAGCCTCTCAAGCCTGCTCCACCATTCAACCAGATCATTGATGCTCTTCTACATCAGTGCCATTCTTTGATGTCTTTAATGCATAGAAACCTTCCAATCCCAGTCTTGAACATACTCGATGACTGAACCCCCCACATTCCTGGGCGTAGAGAAGTCCAAAGATTCACCATCTTCTGAATGAAGAAATTCCACCTCCTCTCTGTCCCAAATGGCCTCTCCCTTATTCTGAGACTGGCCACTGCTTTCCAGACAACCCCCACCCACCAACCACCAGCCAAGAGAGATATCCTTCTGTCATCTACTCTGTCACGCCCTGTAAGAATTTTCTATGTTTCAGTGAGATTGCCTCTCACCTCAACTCAAGGAAATACAGGTCCACACTCCTCAATCTCTCCTCGTACGACGATCCCATAGTCCCAGGAATCAGTCCATGAATCTTTGTTGCATTCCCTCGACGGCAGGTATATGCCCTCTGATGTGAGGGGGCCAAAACTCTCCACAATACTCCAGGTGTGGCCCTTTACAATTGTAGCAAGACATCCTTGCACCTGTGCTCAAGTCCTCTTGCAATGAAGGCCAACATACCATTTGCCATCCTTTTTTCTTTTAAATTTAGAGTGCCCAATTAATTTTTTCCAATTAAGCGGCAATTTAGCGTGGCCAATCCACCTAGCCAGCACATCTTTGGGTTGTGGGGGCGAGACCCACGCAGACACGGGGAGAATGTGCAAACTCCACACGGACAGTGACCCGGGGCCGGGATCGTACCTGGGACCTCGGCGCCGTGAGGCAGCTGGGCTAACCCACTGCGCCACCGCGCTGCCCCCCCCCCCATTTACCATCCTTAACTGCATGCTACATCTGCATGTTAGTTTTCAGTGACTTGTGAATAAGGACAAGCCAGTCCACACTTCCCAATCAGCCACCAATTAAGCAATACTCTGCATTTCTGTTTTTCCCTACCAAAGTGGACAACGTGGCATTTTTCCACATTAAACTCCATTAGGGCCACCTCTGGACAAACCACCTCGCTATGCCATCAGAAAACTTGGAACATTACATTTGGTCCCCACATGCAAATTATTGATACAGATTGTGAACAGCTAGGGCCCCAAGCATTGATCCTTGCGATAGCCCAGCTGTTGCAACCTGCCAAGGTAAAAATGAGCCGAGCATTCCTAATCTCTGTTTTGTGTCCATTGAATAAACTCTAATCCATGCCAGTATATTACTCCCGAGCACAGGTGCTCCAATTTTCTTTGCAGAACCCTTCTGCGGGATCTTATCATGCATTCTCAAATTTTAAAAAAAATATATATATATTTATTAACGTTTTTTAACACAATTTTTCTCCCTTACAAACAATAACCCCCCCCCCCTTAACAAAAAAAAACGAGAAATCGCGCAGAGCAAGATATATACATGGCAAAATGATATATTTACACAGCTTTGTACACTGGCCCTCTCCCGTACGTGCCAGTTTCCCCAACCCTTCGTGTTATCTCTTGCTCATCCACCCTCCCAGGCAGTCCCCCCCTCCCTCCCCTCCCAGGATGTCCCCTCCACCCCCCCCCCCCACCCCAAGGTTGTTGCTGCTGCTGACCGATCTTCCTCTAACGCTCCGCGAGATAGTCTAGGAACGGTTGCCACCGCCTGTAGAACCCCTGCGCAGACCCTCTCAAGGCGAACTTAATCCTCTCCAACAGGGGCTGTTTAGCACTGGGCTAAATCGCAGGTTTTGAAAGCAGACCAAGGCAGGCCAGCAGCACGGTTCAATTCCCGTAACAGCCTCCCCGAACAGGCGCTGGAATGTGGCGACTAGGGGCTTTTCACAGTAACTTCATTTGAAGCCTACTTGTGACAATAAGCGATTTTCATTTCATTTCATTTCATTATGAACCCCGCCATATCATTTATCCAGGCCTCCAGGCTGGGGGGCTTCGCCTCCTTCCACATTAGCAAGATCCTTCGCCGGGCTACTAGGGACGCAAAGGCCAGAATGCCGGCCTCTTTCGCCTCCTGCACTCCCGGTTCGTCCACTACTCCAAATATTGCTAGCCCCCAGCTTGGCTTGACCCGGACTTTCACCACCTGAGATATTGCTCCCGCCACTCCTCTCCAGAACCTCCAGTGCCGGGCATGACCAAATCATATGGACATGGTTCGCCGGGCTCCCTGAGCACCTTCCACATCTGTCCTCTACCCCAAAGAACCTACTCAACCTCGTCCCCGTCAAGTGTGCTCTATGGACCGCCTTAAATTGTATCAGGCTGAGGCTGGCACACGAGGAGGAGGAAGTAACCCTACCTAGGGCATCAGCCCACAGACCTTCCTCGACCTCCTCCCCCAGCTCCTCCTCCCATTTACCCTTCAACTCTTCTACCAGCGCTTCCCCCTCTTCTTTCAACTCCTGGTGTATTTCCGACACCTTGCCTTCCCCGACCCATACACCCGAGATCACCCTATCTTGAACTTCTTGTGCCGGGAGCAACGGGAATTCCCTCACCTGTCGCCTCACAAAAGCCCTCACCTGCATATATCTAAAGGCATTTCCCGGGGGATGCATTCTCAAATTATAAGTACACCACATCTACACTGGTTCCCATATCAGTTGTGCTCTTTACATCCTCAGGGTTCATCGGGTTTGTCAAAGGTGATTTATTTCCCTTTATGAATCCATGTTGACTCTGCTCAATCCTATCATTACTTTCTACGTGTTGGATTATCGCATCCTTTATTATAGATTCAATCATAGAATCCCTACAGTGCAGAAGGAGACCATTCGGCCCATTGAGTCTGCACCGGCCCTTGGAAAGAGCACCCTACTTAAGTCCACACCTCCGCCCCTATCCCTCTAACCCAGTATCATCACCGAACCTTTTGGACACTAAGGGCAATTTATCATGGTCAATCCACCTAACCTGCACATCTTTGGACTGTGGGAGGAAACCGGAGCACCCGGAGGAAACCCACGCACACACGGGGAGAATGTGCACACTCCGCCCAGACAGTCACCTGAGGCCGGAATTGAACCCGGGTCCCTGGAGCTGTGAGGTAGCAGTGCTAACCACTGTGCCACCGTGCCGCCCTAGTATTCTGTATTCTCCCTTCTACTTATGTTAGGCTAATAGGTCTGTAGTTTCCTGTTTTCTCTCGTCATCATTTCTTAAATTACATTTGCACTTTTTAACCTGCAGGAACCATTCCAAAATATAGAGAATTTAACAGGCTGATCACCAATGCATCCCTTATTTCCATAGCAACCTCTTTCAAAACTCTAGGATGCAGTTCAGCAGGCCATGGGGATTTATCAGTCCCACTAATTTCTCCAGTACATTGTTTTTTACTTTCAGTACCCCATTCTCACCAATACCTTTGGCTGTTAATATTTCTGGGGGAGGATTTTTTTCTGTCCTCCTCCATGAATACCACCCATTATAAATTCTCCTGTCCCTGGCTGTGATGGCCCACATTTGTCTTTGCTAATCTTTTGCTTTTTAACACACCTATAGAAGCTTTTACAAGTTATTTTTACACTCCTTTCTCACTTACATTCATCTATTTTTCCTTTCTCTATCAGTTGCTTGATCCTCCTTGGCTGAATTCTAAAATGCTCCAATCCTTAGGCTTACTACTTTTTTAGGCAACATTCCTGTTCCTTTGATCAAATACATTATTTGATTGGGTAACTTACCCTGTTGGATCTTTGTGCCTCAAAGGACTGTATATTTGTTGTAAGCCATGCATTAATCCTTTAAATGTGAGACATTGTCTGTCTCCCACCATACCTTTTAATGTAATTCCCCAATCAACTTGGCCCTTCATACCTGCATTGTTTTCTTTGTTTAGATTGAATACCCAAGTTTTGGATTGAAAAATATCACTTTTATACTCAACGTAAAATCCCACCATATTATGATCACTCTTCCCCAAATGCTCCTTTAAAACGAGATTTCGAATGAATCATTTTTCATTGCACAATACTTGATCTAAAATAGCCCATTCCTTCATTGTCTTCTCGTCATATTCTTCCAGAAAACCATTTTGTATACATTCCGGGAATTTGTCCTCTGCAGCATTAGTGCTATTTATGTTTACCCAGTCTATATGTAGATTCAAGTGCCTTGTGCTTACTGCCCTACCCCTGTTACATGCCTCTTATTTCTGAATTGATATTGTGCCCTACATTACTACTATTGTTTGATGGCCAAAATATAGCTACCTCCAATGTTTCCTGCCGCTTGTTGTTGCTTGGCCTCACACAAACTTATTCTACATCTTCTTCCGATCTAGGATCCCCTTTCACTGATGTCTCGATCCCATTCTCCATTAACAGTGTTGTCCCACCCCATTTTCCTTTTTGCCGTTCCTTCCCAAATGTCAAATAATCTTGATCGGCCTTCGGATTGGCTGGCAGGTTTCGAGGGCGTGACTTCCTTCCACTGAGGGTTGAAGTCCCACTCGCCCCCGGTTCACGCCACCCACGGTGTGTTGTTGCCGTGGGGAATCTTTTGTTTAATGTGGGGCGGCTGGCGGCTGGAGGGGGGCGGGGGTGGAGGGGAGGGGAGGGGTGTATCGCCTGTGTAATTCAGCTCATCGTCACACTCAGCCTTGTTGTCAGCTCCGTCCCCGCCTCAACTTCATTGTTTCCTTCATGCCGAGGCGAAGCAGCCGTCCATGTCCACACCCCTATCCTCCTCCGCGCGCTCTTCATCCTTCCTCGCCCTTTCCGTCACCCTCAGCCCTGTCTCGCTCACACCTCCCACCCTCACGGTCACCCTCAACTCAGCCTCAACCTCGTGAGCCTTACCCTCGTCCTCACTATCAAGCTCACTCCCAATTGCTACCTTTGCGTACCCTCCCCACACTCACCTATTATCCTCAGTCTGACACCCCATCTTACCCTCGCACTGGGCACTCCACCAGATTGAGGGTGGTGCCAGAGGGCTGGAGGATTGCCAACGTTACACCCTTGTCCCCAAAACGTTAATGATGACCAACCCAACAGCTACCAGCCTAGTCAGTTTAACCCAGGTGGTGGGGATCCTTTTTAGAAGTGATGATCTTGGACAGGATTATGGGTTGGGTTCTCCGGGCCCCCAGCCGCGACGGTTTCTCGACGGATCTCCGCCTCAATGGTGGCGGGGGTCTCTCTTCCCACCACTTGACATTTCCCATTGAGGCCACCCCACGTCGCCTGGGAAACCCGCGGATGCCAGCGGGAGAAGCGAATCCCAACAGCCGGAGAATTCCGGCCTAACTTTGACAAGCGAAGACTAATTACGGAAGGCCAGCACGGATTTGTTAAATCCAAATGTCATGTTGAACTAATTGTTGAGTTTTTCACGAGATAACAGCGAGGCTTGATGAGGATAATAATGTAGTTGGTGTGGGGGTACATGGGCTTATAAAAGGCCTTTGATAAAATGCCACGTGGCAGGTTTGTCAGTGAAGCTGGAGCCCATGTAATAAAGGGGACAGTGACAGCCTGGACACCAAGTCACTGAGTGACAGGGAAAGGTAATAGCTGTGAATGGTTACTTTCCAAACAGGAGGAATGAGTCCAGTAGGGGACCCGAGTAGTTAGCGCCAGTACCACTGCTATTGTTGATCCATATTAATGGACGGCACGGTGACACAGTGGTCAGCACTGCTGCCTCGCGGCGCCAGGGACCCGGTCTTGAGCGGCGGTGTGGAATTTGCACGTTCACCCCGCGTCTGCGTGTGTTTCCTCCGGGTGCTCCGGTTTCCTCTAACAGTTCAAAGATGTACAGGTTAGGTGAATTGGCCATGATAAATTGCCCCGTAGTGTCCAAAGGTGTGGTTAGGTGGGGGTTATAGGATTACGGGGCTAGGGCGGGGGAGTGGGCCTATGTAGGGTGGTCTTTCGGAGGGCAGGCACGTTGGGCTGAAAGACCCCGCTTCTGCATCAGCGGGATTCGACGGCCCGAGACTTGGGTTGTACGGGGCACAATTTCAAAACGTTGTAAACAGCACAAAACTGGAAAGTATCACGAACTGCAAGGAGGCTGGCGATAGACCTCAGGAGGGCGTGGGCAGGCTGGTGAAATGAGCGGATGTGTCGCAGATAAATGCAGAGAAGTGCAAAAAGGAACTTTTTGTCGGAAGATTGGAGAGAGGCAATATGAACGAAAGGGTACAATTCTCAAAAAGGGTTCGGGGACAGAGGGACCTTGGGTTTGTGCTAGGATAACTGAAGATGGAGGGGCAGATTGAGAAAGTGGAATGCAGGGCGCTGGGATTTTAAATTAAGTACCACAGCGAGGGAGTTCTGATGAACCTTTGTGAAACAATGGTTCAGTGTTCATTGGATTGTTGTGTCCCAATTCTTTAGCCGAAGGGCTTTGGAGAGGGTGGTTTAGAACAGTGGGTTCCCGGGATGAGGGTCTTCAGTAACACGGTTAATGAAAGAATCCATAGATTCCCTTCAGCGCTGAAGGAAGCCATTCGTCCCATCGAGTCAGCAGTGAATCTCCAAAGGCACCATATCTATGCCCACTCCCCCATCCAAACCCCGTAACCCCCACCTGACCCACCTTTGGACTGTGGGAGGAAACCGGAGCACCCGGAGGAAATTCACGCAGACCCGGGGAGAACGTGCAGACTCCGCACAGTGACCCAAGCCGGGAATCGAACCTGGGACCCTGGCGCCGTGAGGCAGCAGTGCTAACCACTGCATCACAGTGCTGTGAAGAAACTGGGATTATCCCACAAGAGGTACTCCTTGGTGAGGACAGCATAGAACTTAGAACAGTACAGCATAGAACAGGCCCTTCGGCCCTCGATGTTGTGCCGAACTTTGTCCGAAACCAAGATCAAGCTATCCCACTCCCTGTCATTCTGGTGTGCTCCATGTGCCTATCCAATAACCGCTTGAAAGTTCCGAAAGTGTCCGACTGCACTATCACAGCAGGCAGTCCATTCACCACCCTATCCACTCTCTGAGTAAAGAACCTACCTCGGACATCTCTCCTATATCGCCCACCCAGAATCTTATAGTTACAAGGTTGAGAGGAGAGTTTGTCGAAGTGTTTAAATTGATGGGCTGGATTCTCCGTGTCCCAGCCGTGTGTTTCCCGGCGGCATGCCATTAGCTGGCGGCCAGATCCACTCCTCCCACAGCTCGGCAATGGGATCTCCCATTGAAGCCAACCCATGCTGCTGGGAAAACCGTGGGAGGGGATCCGCTGCCGGCGGGAAAAGAGAATCGCAACAGATGGAGAATCCCGGCCTATGAGTGGTCTGGTCAGCCGAGATGGAAAGGGGGAGAAAATGTTCCCATCGGCACTCTGATCAAGAACCAGGGAGTTACAGGGTGGTCTCCTTGGACAGTTGGGGTGAGTGGGGGACGGAGTGGAAATATTAGATACTCCATGTACCAGCGTTGTTTCCTCGCTCACTTTAATTTCACCACAGAGGCTGAACATTGGCCTCACACCCAATCCTACCCCCAATCTCACTCTCCACGTACACCATGGTCCTCAATCAGATTCTTACCCCCAATCTCACTCTCCACGTACACCATGGTCCTCAATCAGATTCTTACCCCCAATCTCACTCTCCACGTACACCATGGTCCTCAATCAGATTCTTACCCCCAATCTCACTCTCCACGTACACCATGGTCCTCAATCAGATTCTTACCCCCAATCTCACTCTCCACGTTCACCATGGCCCTCAATCAGATTCTTACCCCCAATCTCACTCTCCACGTTCACCATGGCCCTCAATCAGATTCTTACCCCCAATCTCACTCTCCACGTTCACCATGGCCCTCAATCAGATTCTTACCCCCAATCTCACTCTCCACGTTCACCATGGCCCTCAATCAGATTCTTACCCCCAATCTCACTCTCCACGTACATCATGGTCCTCAATCAGATTCTTACCCCCAATCTCACTCTGACCCTCACCCTCACATACTCTCACATTCAGCCTGACTCACACTCACTCATACCCTCAATCTGATTCTTACTCTCACTCTAATCCTTACCCTCAATCACATATTTCCTGACACTCACCTTTCCCTCACTCTCACACTTTCCTTAATCTCACTCTGACTTTCGATCTCACCCTCCTGCTCGTTCTAACACTCACTCTCATCCATACAACCAGCTTCATTCCATTATCACCCTCACCCACACCCTCACCCACACCCTCACCCACACCCTCACCCTAACCTCACCCTCACCCACACCCTCACCCACACCCTCACCCACACTCTCACCCTAATCTCACCCTCACCCTAACCTCACCCACACCCTCACCCTAACCTTACCCACACCCTCACCCTCACCCTAACCTCACCCACACCCTCACCCTCACCCTAACCTCACCCACACCCTCACCCTAACCTCACCCACACCCTCACCCTAACCTCACCCACACCCTAACCTCACCCTCACCCTAATCTCACCCTCACCTTAACCTCACCCACACCCTCACCCTAATCTCACCCTCACCCTAACCTCACCCACACCCTCACTCTAACCTCACCCTCACCCTAACCTCACCCACACCCTCACCCTAATCTCACCCTCACCCTAACCTCACCCACACCCTCACCCTAACCTCACCCACACCCTCACCCTCACCCTAATCTCACCCTCACCCTAACCTCACCCACACCCTCACCCTAATCTCACCCTCACCCTAACCTCACCCACACCCTCACCCTCACCCTAATCTCACCCTCACCTTAACCTCACCCACACCCTCACCCTAACCTCACCCTCACCCTAACCTCACCCTCACCCTAACCTCACCCACAACCTCACCCTCACCCTAACCTCGCCCACACCCTTACCCTAACCTCACCCACACCCTCACCCACACTCTCACCCTAATCTCACCCTCACCCTAACCTCACCCACACCCTCACCCTAACCTCACCCACACCCTCACCCTCACCCTAATCTCACCCACAACCTCACCCTCACCCTAACCTCGCCCACACCCTCACCCTAACCTCACCCTCACCCTAACCTCACCCACACCCTCACCCTAACCTCGCCCACACCCTCACCCTAACCTTGCCCACACCCTCACCCTAACCTCACCCTCACCCTAATCTCACCCACAACCTCACCCTCACCCTAACCTCGCCCACACCTTCACCCTAACCTCACCCTCACCCTAACCTCACCCACACCCTCACCCTAACCTCACCCACATCCTCACCCTAACCTCGCCCACACCCTCACCCTAACCTCACCCTCGCCCTAACCTCACCCACACCCTGACACTAACCTCACCCACCCCTCACCCTAACCTCGCCCACACCCTCGCCCTAACCTCACCCACACCCTCACCCTAACCTCACCCACACCCTCACTCTAATCTCACCCTCACCCTAACCTCACCCACACCCTAACCTCACCCACACCCTCACCCACACCCTCACCCTAACCTCACCCTCACCCTAACCTCACCCACACCCTCACTCTAATCTCACCCTCACCCTAACCTCACCCTAACCTCACCGTAACCTCACCCACACCCTCACCCTAATCTCACCCACAACCTCACCCTCACCCTAACCTCGCCCACACCCTCACCCTAACCTCACCCTCACCCTAACCTCACCCTCACCCTAACCTCACCCACACCCTGACCCTAACCTCACCCACACCCTCACCCTAACCTCACCCACACCCTCACCCTAACCTCACCCTCACCCTAACCTCACCCACACCCTGACCCTAACCTCACCCACACCTTCACCCTAACCTCACCCACACCATGACAATAAACGCACCCACACCCTCACCCTAACCTCACCCACATCCTAACCTCACCCACACCCTAACCTCACCCACACCCTGACCCTAACCTCACCCACACCCTGACCCTAACCTCACCCACACCCTCACCCTAACCTCACCCACATCCTCACCCTAACCTCACCCACACCCTCACCCTAACCTCACCCTCACCCTCACCCTAACCTCACCCTCACCCTCACCCTAACCTCACCCTAACCTCACCCTCACCCTAACCTCACCCACACCCTCACCCTAACCTCACCCACACCCTCACCCTAATCTCACCCACACCCTCACCCTCACCCTCACCCTAACCTCACCCACACCCTCACCCTAATCTCACCCTAACCTCACCCACACCCTCACTTTAACCTCACCCACACCCTCACCCTAATCTCACCCTAACCTCACCCACACCCTCACCCTAACCTCACCCACACCCTGACCCTAACCTCACCCACACCCTCACCCTCACCCTCACCCTAACCTCACCCACACCCTCACCCTAATCTCACCCTAACCTCACCCACACCCTCACTTTAACCTCACCCACACCCTCACCCTAACCTCACCCTCACCCTAACCTCACCCACACCCTCACCCTAACCTCACCCACACCTGACCCTAGCCAGACCCACACCCTAGCCTCACCCACACCCTCACCCTAACCTCAGTCACACCCTCACCCTAACCTCACCCACACTGTATCCTCACCCACACCCTCACCCTAGCCTCACCCACACCCTCACCCTAATCTCACCCACACCCTCACCCTAACCTCACCCACACCCTCACCCTAATCTCACCCACACCCTCACCCTAACCTCACCCACACCCTCACCCTAATCTCACCCACACCCTCACCCACACCCTCACCCTAACCTCACCCACACCCTCACCCTAATCTCACCCACACCCTCACCCACACCCTCACCCTAACCTCACCCTCATCCTCCTCCTAACCTCACCCACAGCCTCACCCTCACCCTCAGCCTCATCCGTACAATCGCTCTCACCCAAACGTCACCTTCACCCTCACCCTAATATCACCCTCAGCCTTGCGTTTACTCTTCAAGACCTTGTGTTGGTAACCACCTCATTCCTTTGGATTCGGGTCGTGGGAGTGCTGGCTGTTGATGGGCCTTGGGATGGTGTGAGGGGAGAGGGGTGGGGGTGGGGGGGGGGGGGGGGGTGCGCGCCCTAGACGCAAAGCAACCGAGAATGGGAACGATTGAAGGTGCGAGGTGTTTGCGCTGATCCGAGGGATGGCGAAAATCTGGAGGAACGGATGTGATGGAAAGACAGCATAGAGTTAACAGGCCGGGGCTGTGCTTTCGCTGAGAATGTGGCAAGGTACGGTTACCAAGGCGACAAGATTCAGGAGCAAAATGGTGGAAAACAGCAACAGATGGAGAGTAGAATGAAGAGAACGAGAAAGTAAAACAGGAAGTAAGGCTGTGATTGCCTGTGAGGGAATCTAGAGGGTGTGGTGGGTTAGAGAGCTTTGTTCAAATCCTGCCCGGTTTTATACGAGGAAAGCCTCTGCTAGCTACAGGGCTCCTGATGGAAAGGAAAGTGGGATGATTATGACCTGACCCCTCAGTTTAATCCATAATATAAAAATGCTCTGAGTCCTGTTTGGGATGGAATTTGCCTCCCTCTGATACTCGGAGCATTGGACTGCATCCAGCTGATGCGCATTGACCATAAATTCACCTGGACCACCCAGCTAAATTGCCCCTTCGAGTATAAAGGTTAGGTGGGGTTACAGGGACAGGGCAGGGGACTGGGCCTAGTTGGGTTGCTCTCTCGGAGGGTTGCTGCAGGCTCGGCCGGCCAATCCCCTTCTGCACTGTCGGGATTCTATGATTCTGTGATATAAATAATGCGGCTACAAGAGCAGGTCAGAGACTGGGAATCCTGCGGTAAGCCACTCACCCCCCGACTCCCCAAAGCCTGCCCAGCATCGACAAGGCACCGGTCAGGAGTGCGATGGGATACTCCCCACTTGCCTGGATGAGCGCAGCTCCAACTACACTCAAGGAGCTCAACACCATCCAGGACAAAGCTTGATTTGGGCACCCCACCCACAAACATTCACTCCCTCCACCAGGAATGGCAGCAGTGTATATTGTACACAAAATGCACTGTAGCAATTCATCAGGGCTCCTTCAACAGCCCCATCTACTATCCGAAAGGACAAGGGCAGCAGATACCTGGGGACACCACCACCCGGAGATTCCCCTCCAAGTCACTCACCATCCTGACTTGGAAATATATCAGCCGTCCCTTCACTGTCGCAGGGGCAAAATCCTGGAACTCCCTCCCTAACAGCACAGTGGGTGTACCTACACCACAGGGACTGCAGCGGTTCAAGACGGCAGCTCACCACCACCTTCTCAGTAACAATTTGCGCAGAGCAACAAATCTGGTCCTTGGTCAGCAACGCGGGGCAGCACGGTGTCAGAATGGTTACCGCTGCTGCCTCGCAGAGCCAAGGATTCCGACCTTGCATGACTGACTGTGGGGTTTGCATATTCTCCCCGTGTCTGCGTGATTTCATCTATCCCCTTGATCACAGACCTCCCACCTTGTTCTTCCGCCTTCCTCCTTTCCCCGCCTCAGTGTTAGCCTGAAGCCAATTACACCTCGAACCTTCACCATGAATGGTCTTCAACCTGCAACATTGGGCCGGATTTTCATTACCAAAGCAAGACGTTAGAGTTGGGAAATTTCCTAGCTCGGACAGAAGTCCATTCATTCCGTCTTATCTGTGCCAGTTCTTTACCAGCGCGTCCCAATTAATCTCACCTCCCAACCTCTTGCCATAGCCATTTTCACATATCCAGTTCCCCTTGGAATGTTACTATTGAATCTTCTTCCACCACACATCAGGACACAACTGGTGCATTCTTTATGTCAAAGCCTCTAGCAACCAGAGTCCACTTGCCAACTAATCAGCACTCTTCTTTCCTCATACAGTATGAAGTTGTTCTTTCCCCTAACATTGATATTCTTGCGATTGTCCTGAGACCATAAGAAATAGCAAATTGCTGGAAAGTTATGGCTGAAACGCTGACTAATATTCTGACCATTTTACCTATAAAATGATCATAGAATCATCATAGAATCCCGACAGTGCAGAAAGAGGCCATTCGGCCCATCAAGTCTACACCGACCCTTTGAAAGAGCACCCCACCTCGACCAACCCCCGCCCTAGCCCCGTAACCCCATAACCCCACCTAACCTTTGAACACTAAGGGACACGTTCGCATGGCCAATCCACCTAACCTGCACATCTTTGGACTGTGGGACGAAACCGGAGCACCCGGAGGAAACCCACACACACACAGGGAGAAAGTGCAGACTCCTCACAGACAGTGACCCAAGGCCAGAATTGAACCCAGATCCCTGGCTCTGTGAGGCAGAAGTGCCAGCCACTGTGCCACTCCGCCTTTTCGATCTCCTGGTCACTACTTGTCCTAGAAACATAGGGAACAGGAGCAAGGGGGAGGTCATTCGGCCCTTCGAGCCTGCTCCACCATTCGTTATGATCGTGGCTGTTCATCCAACTCAATGACCGCATCCTGCCTTCTCCCCATATCCTTTCATCCTTTTTGCTCCAAGTCCTATATCTAACTGCTTCTTGAACGCACACAATGTTTTGGCCTCAAGTACTTCCTGTGGTAACGAATTCCACAGGCTCATAACTCTCTGGGTTGCAAACCTTCTCCTCATCTCTGCCCGAAATGGTCTTCCCGTTCCCTCCGACTGTGACCCCTGGTTCTGGACATCCCCACCATCGGGAGCATCCTTCCTGCATCTACCCTGCCTAGTCCTGCTGGTTATATAGGTTTCTATGGTATTTCCCCCTCATTCACTTGCCCTTGATAAAGGGAGACTCTTCCCAGAACAACTTGGTCCTGAGACAAAGGAAAGGATATTAGGAGCTAACCAAACACTTGGTCAAAGGTTTTTTTTGGGGGAGGGGCTCTTAAAAGAAGAGTGGGAATAGGAGAAGGAATATGACAGGTATTATAGAGTGAGGAACCTAACCATGGCTGGGGCAAAGGGGATTGGAAGAACAAAGAACAAAGAAAATTACAGCACAGGAACAGGCCCTTCGGCCCTCCCAGCCTGCGTCGATCCAGATCCTTTATCTAAACCTGTCTTCTATTTTCCAAGGATCTACTTCCCTCTGTTCCCCGCCTGTTCATATATCTGTCTCGATGAATCTTAAATGATGCTATTGTGCCCGCCTCTACCACCTCCGCTGGCAAAGCGTTCCAGGCACCCACCACCCTCTGCGTAAAAAACTTTCCACGCACATCTCCCTTAAACTTTCCCCCTCTCACCTTGAAATTGTGACCCCCTGTAATTGACACCCCCACTCTTGGAAAAAGCTTGTTGCTATCCACCCTGTCCATACCTCTCATAATTTTGTAGACCTCAATCAGTTCCCCCCTCAACCTCCGTCTTTCCAACGAAAACAATCCTAATCTACTCAACTTTTCTTCACAGCTAGCACCCTCCATACCATCCTGGTGAACCTCCTCTGCACCCTCTCTAAAGCATCCACATCCTTCTGGCAATGTGGCGACCAGAACTGCACGCAGTATTCCAAATGTGGCCTAACCAAAGTCCTATACAACTGTAACATGACCTGCGACTCTTGTCATCAAAGGTCAGAGTGTGAGGAACAGAAAGGTCGGGAGATGTGAGATTTCAGGGCTGGTGCAGGGATAGGAACATGGGAACAGGAGTAGGCCATTCGATCCCTCAAGCCTGCTCCACCATTCAATAGGATCATGGCTGATCCATCATTCCTCACGTCCACGTTCCTGCTCTTTCCTGTAACCCTTGATTCCCCTGCTGACCCAGGATCTTTCTATCTCAGCCTTAAATATACACGAGGATTCTGCCCCCACACAGCTCTCTGTGGCAAGGAGTTCCAACGACTCTCAACCTCTAATAGAAGAAATTCTTCCTCACCTCATTTCTGATGAGTCCAAGATGAAAAACTTTGACAAAATGCCTTTTTTTGGCCGTACTCAAGTTCTGTATTACCAAAAAGTGACAGTATGTAGAATAAATTCAATTAATGCTCCTCCAATCCTCCCTATCTAGACACTTTCTTGTCTTTGTAATCTATAATTCCATTTACAGAGCCCACAATCCGAACTCTCCTGACATCTCCTGACAGCTTCGAAATCACCTCAGATTGACTAATGTTCCTTCGCAATTTACCCCAGGTATCATTTCAGTAAATCTGTGCCGTGGTCCCTCCGACGTCAACAACCTGAAGCTGTTGCCATGGTACCCTCCTCTTCTTGTGACCTGATCCATGGGCTACAAGGTCGTCTGACATGGCCGCCGGAGTAAGCAGAGGTGGCAATGCCACTGGCGAATCCAAGGGCAACGCAAACCGCCCTTCGATAGAGGGGGCCTATTTCTGTGCTGCAGGCTCAGTGGAAGGCCATGTTGTCGTGGGAACAGATGGAGGGCATTTTGACGCCGCGATTCGGATGTTAAGGTGGGCCAGTTGGAGGGGGGGGGGGGGCTGTGGTGGTAGGGAGGGTGGGGGTGCAGTTGCAGCAATCGACCCTGGCAAACACCTCCGAGGTTACGGTTGCACACTGTGCTCTGAGCAAGAGTGGCCCTGCGAGGAGGCCAGGGGCAGACGTAAAGCAGCAGCAGGAGGAGGAGGAGTCAGAAGACAAGGCTGTGGAACAAAAGATCTTGGCCAGCAGGAGTCGTCACACAGGGCCTAACAATCGAAACCCTTCATTAAGTGCCTCGCGCTTCACCAACGCACAGCAATCATCACGGCATGAGCCCGATGCCCGTGCCAAGCAAATTGTCCACTCCAGTGGGCCTTTTGGCACGTACGTGCTGCCTCACACCTCCCCACCGGCCAAAGACATTCCCTGTGTCAGTTATGTCATTACCACCTTTAAACCACATTGTGTGTGTTAATGTGTGTGAATGTGTATGTGTGGGGGGCCGGTTTAGCTCAGACGGCTGTTCAGCTGGTCCGTGACGCAGAGCAAGGCCAGCAGCGTGGGTTCAACTCCCGTACCAGCTGATATTATTCATGAAGGCCCGACCTACTCAACCTTGTCCCTCGTCTCAGGTTAAATCACCACCAGTCAACGCTATGCTCAAGCAGCCTTTGGTTATCTGGGACTATGGCAACTTGACCTTTGTGTGTGTGTATTTACGTGCGTCTATTTGGCAGTGCACGAGAGTGTGTGAGTGTGTGGGTGAGAGTGCATGAATGTGTGAGAGTGTGTGTGAGTTCACGAGCGTGTATGAGTATGTGAGTGTGTGAGCGTGAGTACTTGAGAGTGTGTGCGTGAGAGTGTGATTATGTAAGAGTGTGAATGCATGTGTGTGGTGAGTGTGGCTGTGTGTGAGTGCGTGTGTATGAGAATGTAGGTCCGCACGTGAGTGTATGTGTGAGATTGTGTCTGCGTGTGTGTGCATGTGCATGCATACATGTGTGTATGTGCGTGTGTCCGTGTGAGTACGTGAGTGGGAGACCACGGGCTGGATTCTCTGTCGGCGGGATCCTCCGCTTCGCTGGGGGTCAATGTAAATGCAATACATCTAAGCAATCACTAGAGGGAGCACGGGAGATGTATAAATACAGACAGACAGGAAGTCACGGACTCTTCACAGGAGCAGCAGCTGGTGAGCAGGACACAGACAGGCAGCTCAGATGTAACATAGCCTAAGCGCTGGAGAGAGAACAAACTCAAAATAGAGCATCGACTTCAACGGTATGACTACGAGCCTGTCTATATTCTCCCAGGCCTGTCTATATTTTTGTCCCAGGGAATGTCTATATTCTCTTCCAGGGCCTGTGTCTATATTCTCCTCCCAGGCCTGTCTATATTCCCCTCCCAGGCCTGTCTATATTCCCCCCCCCCCCCCAGGCCTGTCTATATCCCCCCCCCCCCCCCAGGCCTGTCTATATTCCCCTCCCAGGCCTGTCTATATTCCCCTCCCAGGCCTGTCTATATTCCCCTCCCAGGCCTGTCTATATTCCCCTCCCAGGCCTGTCTATATTCCCCTCCCAGGCCTGTCTTTATTCTCCTCCCAGGCCTGTCTTTATTCTCCTCCCAGGCCTGTCAATATTCTCCTCCCAGGCCTGTCTTTATTCTCCTCCCAGGCCTGTCTATATTCTGCCCCCCCCCCCTCCCCAGGCCCATCTACATTCTACTCCCAGGCCTGTCTACATTCTCCTCCCAGACCTGTCTATATTCCCCTCCCAGGCCTGTCTATATTCTCCTCCAGACCTGTCTATATTCCCCTCCCAGGCCTGTCTATATTCCCCTCCCAGGCCTGTCTATATTCCCCTCCCAGGCCTGTCTACATTCCCCTCCCAGGCCTGTCTACATTCCCCTCCCAGGCCTGTCTACATTCCCCTCCCAGGCCTGTCTACATTCCCCTCCCAGGCCTGTCTACATTCCCCTCCCAGGCCTGTCTACATTCCCCTCCCAGGCCTGTCTACATTCCCCTCCCAGGCCTGTCTACATTCCCCTCCCAGGCCTGTCTACATTCCCCTCCCAGGCCTGTCTACATTCCCCTCCCAGGCCTGTCTACATTCCCCTCCCAGGCCTGTCTACATTCCCCTCCCAGGTCTGTCTACATTCCCCTCCCAGGTCTGTCTACATTCCCCTCCCAGGTCTGTCTACCTTCCCCTCCCAGGCCTGTCTACATTCCCCTCCCAGGCCTGTCTACATTCCCCTCCCAGGCCTGTCTACATTCCCCTCCCAGGCCTGTCTACATTCCCCTCCCAGGCCTGTCTATATTCCCCTCCCAGGCCTGTCTATATTCCCCTCCCAGGCCTGTCTATATTCCCCTCCCAGGCCTGTCTATATTCCCCTCCCAGGCCTGTCTATATTCCCCTCCCAGGCCTGTCTATATTCCCCTCCCAGGCCTGTCTATATTCCCCTCCCAGGCCTGTCTATATTCCCCTCCCAGGCCTGTCTATATTCCCCTCCCAGGCCTGTCTATATTCCCCTCCCAGGCCTGTCGATACTCCCCTCCCAGGCCTGTCTATACTCCCCTCCCAGGCCTGTCTACATTCCCCTCCCAGGCCTGTCTACATTCCCCTCCCAGGCCTGTCTACATTCCCCTCCCAGGCCTGTCTACATTCCCCTCCCAGGCCTGTCTACATTCCCCTCCCAGGCCTGTCTACATTCCCCTCCCAGGCCTGTCTACATTCCCCTCCCAGGCCTGTCTACATTCCCCTCCCAGGCCTGTCTACATTCCCCTCCCAGGCCTGTCTACATTCCCCTCCCAGGCCTGTCTACATTCCCCTCCCAGGCCTGTCTACATTCCCCTCCCAGGCCTGTCTACATTCCCCTCCCAGGCCTGTCTACATTCCCCTCCCAGGCCTGTCTACATTCCCCTCCCAGGCCTGTCTACATTCCCCTCCCAGGCCTGTCTACATTCCCCTCCCAGGCCTGTCTACATTCCCCTCCCAGGCCTGTCTACATTCCCCTCCCAGGCCTGTCTACATTCCCCTCCCCGGCCTCTCACATTCCCCTCCCCGGCCTCTCACATTCCCCTCCCAGGCCTGTCTCTATTCCCCTCCCCGGCCTCTCACATTCCCCTCCCCGGCCTCTCACATTCCCCTCCCAGGCCTGTCTACATTCCCCTCCCAGGCCTGTCTACATTCCCCTCACAGGCCTGTCTCTATTCCCCTCCCCGGCCTCTCTCATTCCCCTCCCAGGCCTGTCTATAGGGGGAATTCTCTGACCCCACCCCGGGTCTGAGAATCGCCGACTGGCCGTGCGGCCGTCACCCAGATGGGCCGAGCAACCGTAACCAAAATGCCGAGTCCCGCCGACGGCGTTATAACATCCTCTGAGCCATTGGGACCTCGGCGTTGAAGGGTCCGGGGGCAGCCTGTGTGGGGGGGGGAGGGGGGTCCGACCCTGGAGAGGGCCTCCGTAGTGGCCTGGCCCGCGATCGGGGCCCACTGATCGGCTGGCCGGCCTCTCTGTCGGGGGGCCTGCTTTCCGCCTCGCCGGCTCCTGTAGCCCTGCTCCTTTTGGCATCGGGGCCGATGCGGGGAAGAGGCCCCTGCCCGTGCGCGGAGCCCGCGGCGACGGGCTCAGACCGGGACCGCCTCCTGGGCCGCTCCACCGCCCTGCTACCCCACTGTGGCCCGGAGAATCGGGTCTCAGAATGGGCGGCGACGGCGGAGTGGAACACTCCTGTTTTTACGCCGGCGTCGGCTCTTAGCCGCCCGATGGGAGAATCCCGCCCATTCCCCTTCCCGGCCTGTCTGTGTGTGGGATTCTCAGGTCGGTGACGCCAAAATCGCGTTCGGCGATCGGCCGGAGAATCTCCCTTCTCGACCGGATCGGATGCTCGGCCTTCTCCAAATCGGCGTACTCGGACCCGACCGGCAGAGATCCCGACGGCCTCGGTCGCCTGTGGTCTCATTCGTCAGGAACTCGGCGAGCCGGCTGCAGCCCTATATTCTCCTCCCTGACCGGTCTGTATTCCCCTCCTCGGCCTCTCCTCGGGCAGGATTCTCCGATTCTGTGGATGTGTTGGCGGTGTCCCCGCACCGATCCTCCGCCCAGCGGGGGGCTGGCAGCAGTGCCGCGAAGGGCTTTCCCTGCGTATACGGCTGCAGAATGGCTGTGTCCATGGCCGTGCATGTGCACAGCGGCGGCCCCCTTGCAGCATAGCGCTGGCCGCACCCGGGCCCGGCCTGGCAAAAACCGGCCCACTGCAACCCCCCTCACCACCCCCAGACTCCACCCCACATCATTTGCAACCTTCGACATGATTGGCCACATCTTCGTCCAATGTTTTGGGCTGGATTCTCCTGTCCCTCAGCTCCGTGATTCCCAGTGGCTCACTGTTCCCCCGATTCTCTACTCCCGCTGCTTGTCAATGGGATTTCCCATTGGAGCCACCCCTCGCTGCCTGGAAGCCCCCTGGCAGGGGCCGGCCCACTGCCGGCGGGAACATGGAATCACAATGGCCGGAGAATTCCGGCCTTTACCTCCGTCATCCTGCTCAGTGAGGAATGCTCGAGCCGGGTTACAATCCCAGTTATCCAATCGTTGTCTCGGCACCTCCACCAAAGGCCCTATTCGTTTTCACATCGATTGGCCAAGGTCACCCAAGGCACATCAATCACAGATACGGAGTCATCTTCCACACGGATGCTGATGACACCCAGCTCTGCCAGCCTGTGCCACCCTCCTCCGCCTCCGTGTTGTCGCTCAGCTCCCCCCCGACAGCCAGCCATGGGCGAGCTGCAACATCTTCCGTATTATCGTCGGAAGAAGTTGGGGCAGCTCCACCTGCTTCTCAGCCTTGCCAACGTTCTCACCATCCCTTTGCCCCCGCCGCCTAGTCACACTGCTCTCGAGCTTGGCATGCCTAATCAACCCTGACTGGTGTCCCGCCCCCACAGGCCTTTCCATCTCTCAGGCCATGTCGACACACCCAGCTGGATCCAGGCCCGGTCCACACACCAGGGGCACCATCTACATGGAGGGACTGGCCGGGTGATTCAAAGCTTGGGGGGATTATCAGGTCTTGGCTGCTTCACTCTGTCTGCAGTCTTTGACATGATTGACCACACCATCCTGCAATCCTCTGCCTCAATTATCCAGTCAGTGGGGGAACCACAGACATAGACACAAACAGGCACTCACACAGATACACAGGCACAGGCACACACACAGACACAGATACACAGGCGCACACACACACACAGATAAACATGCGCACACACAGACACAGATACACAGGTGCAGACACAGAGACACACACACACAGATGCACAGGCATACACAGAGATACACAGGCACGCACACACACAAATACACAGGCATACACACACAGACACACTGGCACAGGCACACACAGATACACAGGTGCAGACACACACACACTGGTTTAGCACAGGGCTAAATCGCTGGCTTTGAAAGCAGACCAAGGCAGGCCAGCAGCACGGTTCAATTCCCATACCAGCCTCCCCGAACAGGCGCCGGAATGTGGCGACTAGGGGCTTTTCACAGTAACTTCATTTGAAGCCGACTTGTGACAATAAGCGATTTTCATTTTCATTTCACAGGCTCACACAGACAGAAAAACATGCACAGGTGCACACACAGATGCACAGGCGTGTGTGCACACACAGATGCACAGGTGCACACACACATACACAGATGCACACACACAGGCACAGGCACACAAAGAGATACACAGGCTCAGGCATGCACAGATACACAGGTACAGACACACACACAGATAAACAAGCACGCACACACACATAGATACACAGGCACAGGCACACACACATAGACATACAGGTGCAACTGCACACACACAGATATACAGACACAGGTGCACACACACACACAGATATACAGACACAGGTGCACACACACACACAGATACACAGGTACAGATGTGCACATGCACAGACACACACAGGTACACAGGCTCACACACACACAGATACACAGGCACAGGTGCACACACATAGATTATATAGGCACTAGTGCACACACAAACACAGATACACAGGTGCAGACACACACACACAGATGAACAGGCACACACACACACACAGATACACCCAGGTGCAGGCGCACACACACAGATACACAGGCACAGGTATGCACATGCACACAGGCTCACACACACACAGATGCACAGGCGCACACACACACAGATACACAGGCACAGACGTGCACGCACACACACATAGATACACATACACACAGATACATAGACACAGATGCATACATACAGATGCGTACACACACAGATACATACATACACAAATACACACATGCACAGATCACAGATACACACACACAGGTACATACACATACAGGTGCATACACACAGATACACATACACACACAGATACATAGACACAGATGCATACACACAGGTAAACACACACACACACAGATACGTACACAGACAGATACGTTCACACACAGACACACATACGCACACAGACACATACGTACACAGGTACATACACACATAGGTACACACAGATACACACACACACACAGATATACACACACAGGTACATACGCACATAGATACACGCACACAGATACAAACACACATACATATACAGAAACTCACAGATACATACACACACAGATACACCCCACACAGGTACATAAACACACAAATACACACATACACAGATACACACACGGATATACACACAGATACACAGACACCGATACACACATAGAGATACATAAACACACAAATACACACACACAGATACACACACACAGATACACACACACAGATACATACATAGATACACACATACAGATACACACACACATAGATACACACACACATAGATACACACACACATAGATACACACACAGATACACACACAGGTACATAAACACACAAATACACAGACACAGATACACACACACAGATACATAAACGCACAAATACATACACACAAATACACACACACAGATACATAAACGCACAAATACATACACACAGATACACATATACAGATACATACAAACATTGATACACACAATGAGATACACACACAGTAAACATACACAGATACATACACACAGATACCTACACGCAGATACATGCACACATAGATGCACACACAGATACAAACACACATACATATACAGAAACTCACAGATACAGACACACACAAAATTTAAACTCACGCATACAGAAACTCACAAGTAGTCATACTCACAAACACAAACATACAAAGTTTAAACAGCCATAGCTACAGACACACATCAATACAAACACACACAGCTAAAGGCATCCACAGACACCCACAGCTACAGGCATACCCACTAAAGTGTAGGATAGGGTTTTGAAACAGACGGGGTTAATGAGGGACTACGTGCAGTACCACCGACAGAGTGATGAGAGAAGACACATGACACTGACCAGGGTCGGTGTGGTGTAGAGCAGAGACTAAACGTGAAGATAGTTCCTCGTATGTGGCTTCTGTGCATAGAGTTGCAAGCAATTAATAAAGACTTGCTGTTTACACACAGAGGACCACAAGGATTTCATTAATAGACACGTTCTGTAGCCAACATAATCCCAACATGGTGGCAGCTTAAGATCAACCCTCAACCTCACACAAATGCAAAAGGATTGAGAAAACCTTCAATGGATTTTGAACTGAAAGAAAATCTCAACTGAAGCTGAAGTCGCTGAGAATGTTCACTATATGAATATATGTCCTATGTTCATATAAAGCTCCAGAGCCTGGAAGCTACGGCAGAGAATCCACTGCAGCAGGAGACTCCGTAAAATCTCCCCAGAAGCCAATTTTCATCCCATAGAGCCCGCAAGGGTGAGCTAAATCTTTTTAAGTTCCAGGCTGCAGCTAGTTCTGACTCAGATTTCACTTCCAGTCTCTTTTCTCTCTTTGCAGAGCAGGTTTTGTCCATTGTCATTCCAGGTCCCGGGATGTCCCCAATGGTCAGACCAATCTACTGTCCAAGAAATTACCCATGGTGAATGCCTGACCAGAAATCTGAGAAGCCTCTCCCTCTAACCACGCCAATGGTACAATTAGTCGATACATCAACCACTGTGCATGCATTTCACAACTTCCAGTCTCGTGGGATGCTACAACTGGGTTGCAGTCTGTCACCATCGACAACCGGCGAACAGGGTTGACCATAATGCTCAACCATTGGCTCACTGCAGGAACGCTCTTCCTCGGGGAACCTCCAGGTGGCCCCATGCAGAAAACGAAGCAGCACCGAACAGACGAGGGCCATCATCGGCCACCTCACAAGATGTGATCGAGAGTGACAGCAGCCATTCACCAATACAACAGCCATCCTGACGTGAAGCAATGAAAAAAAAGAATGAAAACAAATCCAAATGCAAACCTTCAGGCCAGCCACATTAAGTCCATGGTGCTGCTAGTGTTCGAACAGGAGACGTCAGGCTTCTCGGCACCCGAGAGAAGGGGTGGGACTCGGCTCGGTTGAATGGCTGGTGGCCAATGAATTGGCCAACAGGCCATATTCTGCCCGGTAACAGGTGGTGATTGAACCCGACTCGAGTGGAATGATTTTCAGAGGCTCAATCAATCTCTCTCTCTCTCTCTCTCCATCTCTCTCCTCTCACACTCACTCTCTCCCCTCACACTGACACGCTCTCTCTCTCCCCTCACACTGACACACTCTCCCTCTCCCCTCACACTGACACGCTCTCTCTCTCCCCTCACACTGACACATTCTCTCTCTCTCCCCTCACACTGACACACGCTCTCTCTCTCCCCTCACACTGACACGCTCTCTCTCTCCCCTCACACTGACACATTCTCTCTCTCCCCTCACAATGACATGCTGTCACTCTCTCCCCTCACACTGACACGCTCTCTCTCTCTCCCCTCAAACTGACACGCTCTCTCTCCCCTCACACTGACACGCTCTCTCTCTCTCCCCTCAAACTGACATGCTTTTTCTCTCTCCCGTCACACTGACACACTTTCTCCCCCTCACACTGACATGCTCTCTCGCTCTCCCCTCACACTGACACGCTGTCACTCTCTCTCCTCACACTGACACGCTCTCTCTCCCCTCACACTGACACGCTCTCTCTCTGTCCCCTCACCATGACACACTCTGTCTCTCTCCCCTCACACTGACACGCTCTCTCTCTCTCCCCTCACACTGACACACTCTCTCTCTCTCCCCTCACACTGACATGCTCTCTCTCTCTCCCCTCACACTGACATGCTCTCTCTCTCTCCCCTCACACTGACATGCTCTCTCTCTCTCCCCTCACACTGACACGCTCTCTCGCTCTCCCCTCACACTGACACGCTGTCACTCTCTCCCCTCACACTGACACGCTCTCACTCTCTCTCTCCCCTCACACTGATGTAGCACCGTCAATATGATGCGAGGCAGGTTGAGGTAATGTCAATTGAAGACTTTATTAAGCAGAACTTTATCCCCAGCAGCGTGGTTACAGAATGCAGCTGCTGAGGGAAATGGAGGGAAAAGCTGGGTTCTTATACCGGCATTTCTGGGTGGAGTCCAGTAGGTGGCAGATCCTATCAGGACCTGGCATTACTCCACCAATAGTCTGTCGATACGTGGTGTACCGTATTACCCCTAATACATACCACCACATTCACCCCTTGTTGAAAAAGAACCCGGCGGGACGGTGGTTCGCATAGTGGTAGGGGTTTACAGAGTCGGTACTGTGCCGTAACTTTGAACAAAACACAAAATTATCGCTTCAACTGGGCCAACGGGCCAAACAGGGTTGGCATGATGCCATAACTATAACAGGACACAATAACTGAAAACGTTGAGAGGTAAAGTGATTCGATGAGCTGGATGGGCGCCCTGGTCGCCCTTTCCGATCGTCTCGGGCGTGGTGGTGATGGCGCTGGCTCAAGTCCCGCCGACTCTGGGAGCGTAGCGCTGTCCCCTGTGTCCTTACTCCTGGGCGGGTCTGGGAGGAGAACCGAACCCCCCGGGAAGGGGGTGGCTGCGGGATGAACCGGCGGGAGTGAGGAGGTGGTGATTGGCGTTGGGGGTGTGTGGGTAGCTCCGGCGGGCGCCAGGTCTCACAGGGAGACCGTGTCCTGTCGGCCATCGGGGTACTCCACATAGGCGTAATGCGGGTTGGCGTGAAGGAGATGCACCCGTTCCACCAACGGATCTGATTTGTGTGCCCGCACATGTTTCCAGAGCAGAATGGGTCCCGGAGCTGCTAGCCAGGTTGGACGTGGCGTTCCAGAGGAGGACTTCCTAGGAAAGAGGAGGAGGCGCTCGTGAGGCGTTTGATTCGTGGTGGTGCACAGCAGGGACCGGATAGAGTGAAGGGCATCCGGGAGGACTTCCTGCCAACGGGAAATTGGGAGACTCCTAGACCGGAGGGCCAGCAGGACGGCCTTCCAGACCGTTCCATTCTCCCTTTCTACCTGCCCGTTCCCCCGGGGGTTGTAACTGGTCGTC
Organism: Scyliorhinus torazame; assembly: GCF_047496885.1. Classification (NCBI taxonomy): domain Eukaryota; kingdom Metazoa; phylum Chordata; class Chondrichthyes; order Carcharhiniformes; family Scyliorhinidae; genus Scyliorhinus; species Scyliorhinus torazame. The sequence goes on from NC_092720.1 coordinate 202,588,759, forward strand.
CTGCTCGAGGCTATGCCCTTGCTGAGCAGGAATTGATGCAGTTCGTCACTCATAAAGGAGGACCCCCTGTCGCTATGGATGTAGTCGGGGAAACCGAACAGTGTAAAAATGGTACCGAGGGCTTTAATGACCGTGGACGCTGTCATGTCGGGGCAGGGGATGGCGAAAGGGAAACGGGAGTCTTCGTCAACGACGTTCAGGAAGTACGCGTTGCGATCGGTGGGGGGGAGGGGGCCTTTGAAATCCAAACTGGGGCGTTCAAAGGGTCGAGAGGCCTTAACCAGGTGCGCTCTATCTGGCCTGAAAAAGTGCGGTTTGCACTCAGCGCAGATCTGGCAGTTTCTGTTGACTGTTCGGATGTCCTCGACGGAGTAAGGGAGGTTGCGGGCCTTAAGGAAGTGGTAGAAACGAGTGACCCCCGGGTGGCAGAGGTCCTCGTGGAGGGCTTGTAGACGGTCCACTTGTACATTGGCACATGTGCCGTGAGATAGGGCATCGGACGGCTCGTTCAGCTTTCCGGGACGGTACAAGATCTCATAGTTGAAGGTGGAGAGTTCGATCCTCCACCGCAAGACCTTGTCGTTCTTGATCTTGCCCCACTGTGCATTATCGAACATGAAGGCAACCGACCGTTGGTCAGTGAGGAGAGTGAATCTCCTACCGGCCAGGTAATGCCTCCAATGTCGCACAGCTTCCACTATGGCTTGTGCCTCCTTTTCCACTGAGGAGTGGCGAATTTCTGAAGCGTGGAGGGTACGTGAGAAAAGGCCACGGGTCTGCCCGCTTGGTTGAGGGTGGCCGCCAGAGCTACATCCGATGCGTCGCTCTCGACCTGGAAGGGGTGGGACTCGTCGATGGCGCGCATCGTGGCCTTTGCGATATCCGCTTTGATGCGGCTGAAGACAGGGGAAAGGTAGTGGACTGGATTAGTGGGCGGGCCTTGTCGGCGTATTGTGGAACCCACTGGGCGTAATAAGAAAAGAAGCCCAGGTAACGTTTCAGGGCTTTGGAACAGTGGGGGAGAGGGAACTCCATGAGGGGGCGCATGCGTTCAGAGTCGGGGCCTATCACTCCTTTACGCACTACGTAGCCCAGGATGGCTAGACGATCGGTGCGGAACACGCATTTTTCTTTGTTGTAAGTGAGGTTCAGGGCATGAGTGGTCTGGAGGAATTTTTGGAGGTTGGCGTCGTGGTCCTGCTGGTCGTGGCCGTAGATGGTGACGTTGTCGAGATACGGGAACGTGGCCCGTAAACCGTGCTGGTTGTGGTAGTATGTATTGGGGGTCATGTGGGACTGGAAGCCCTAATGTCATTGGCTGACAGATCCTGGGTCCTGGTTGGCCGTTGACCTCATACTCCGCCCTGAAGGCGAAGTATAAGAAGCCGGTGCCTTCCCCCGCATGCCAGTTTACTATCGGGCTGCTGGGAAACAGACACGCTTAATAAAGCCTCATCGACTTCACTCTATTCGTCTCACGGAGTCTTTGTGCGCCACACTGGTCAACCATTCGGTCCATCTCTCGTTGGAAGACCGAGACTCCGTTCGTGACGCTGAATGGAACCCTTAAAAAGTGGTATAACCGACCGTCTGCTTCGAAGGCAGTATAGTTGCGGTCACCGGGACGGGTGGGGAGCTGGTGGTCGGCGGACTTGAGGTCCACGGTGGAAAAGACCTTGTACTGTGCAATCCGATTGACCATGTTGGATATGCGGGGGAGAGGGTACGCATCTAGCTGAGTGTACCTGTTGATGGTCTGACTATAGTCGATGACCATCCTCTGTTTCTCCCCGGTCTTAACGACTACCACCTGGGCTCTCCAGGGACTGTTGCTAGCCTGGATGATGCCTTCCTTCAGCAGCCTCTGGACTTCGGACCGGATAAATGCTCGGTCCTGGGCGCTGTACCGTCTGCTCCTTGTGGCGACGGGTTTGCAATCCGGGGTGAGGTTCGCAACAAGGAAGGTGGTTCAACCTTGAGGGTCGCGAGGCCGCAGATAGTGAGTGGGGGTATAGGGCCTCCAAATTTAAATGTTAAACTCTGGAGGTTGCATTGGAAGTCCAACCCTAGGAATGTGGACGCACAGAGATGGGGGAGGACTTACAGCCGGTAATTTCGGAACTCCCTCCCCTGCACCGTTAGGTTAGCGATGCAGAACCCTTTGATCTGAACGGAGTGGGATCCCGCCGCCAGGAACATTTTCTGGGTGCTTGGCCGAATTACGAGGGAACAGCGCCTTACCGTGTCCGGATGAATGAAGCTCTCCGTGCTCCCAGAGTCGATAAGACACGGTGTCTCATAGCCATTCACTAGGACTGTAGTGGTTGTAGTCTGGAGCGTCCGGGGTCGCGACTGGTCGAGGGTCGTTGAAGCCAGACGTGGTTGTTGAAGTTGAGCATCGTAATCAGGCAGTATGTGGCCGTCTGTGTCGGGGTCCTTCAGCCAAGATCGCGGCGTCCACGGATCGAGCACGGTCGGGGGTGGACAAATGGCGGTGCCCATCGCTCCCTCGTGGCGTCCGGGGTCCAAAATGGTGGCATCCATTGGTCGCACGTGGATCGCTGGGCGGGCTGGGTCTGTGGTCCCGTTTCATCCCCGGAGATAGCGGCGACCCCGCGGGACTTGCACACCGTCGCGTAGTGGCCCTTCTTCCCGCAGCTTTTGCAGGTAGCCGCGCGGGCCGGGCAGCGCTGCCGAGGGTGTTTCGGCTGGCCGCAGAAATAGCAGCGGGGCACCCCCCAGTTGGTCTGGTGTTTTGGCCGCGCAGGTTTGCGGGGGTGGGGGGAGTGTCGGAGAGTCGACCGCAGCGGGGGGTCCACGGAGCCCAAGGGGCTGTAGTGCGGTCGGGGCCGTAGGCGCGGGCGTTACGCGAGGCCACATCGAGGGATGCCGCCAGGGCCCGAGCTTCTGCAAGTCCCAGAGATTCTTTCTCCAGAAGCCTCTGGCGGATCTGGGAAGAGGCCAAACCTGCCACATACGCATCGCGGACCAGGAGCTCTGCGTATTCACTCGCTGTTACCGCCGGGCAGTTGCAGTTTCGACCCAGGATCTGCAGGGCGTTATAAAACTCGTCCAGCGATTTCCCCCGGAAATTGCCGTCGTGTGGCGAGCTGGTAGCGAGCAAAAACCTGGTTGGCGGGCCGGATGTAGATATCCTTCAGCGCGGTGATGGCACCGGTGAAACCGGCCTCATCCTCGATAAGGGAGTAGACAAAAGAACAAAGAACAAACAAAGAAAAGTACAGCACAGGAACAGGCCCTTCGGCCCTCCAAGCCCGTGCCGACCATGCTGCACGACTAAACTACAATCTTCTACACTTCCTGGGTCCGATTCCCTCTATTCCCATCCTATTCATGTATTTGTCAAGATGCCCCTTAAATGTCACTATCGTCCCTGCTTCCACCACCTCCTCCTCCGGCAGGGAGTTCCAGGCACCCACTACCCTCTGTGTAAAAAAACTTGCCTCGTACATCTACTCTAAACCTTGCCCCTCTCACCTTAAACCTATGCCCCCTAGTAATTGACCCCTCTACCCTGGGGAAAAGCCTCTGACTATCCACTCTGTCTATGCCCCTCATAATTTTGTAGACCTCTATCAGGTCGCCCCTCAACCTCCTTCGTCCCAGTGAGAACAAACCGAGTTTATTCAACCGTTCCTCATAGCTAATGCCCTCCATACCAGGCAACATTCTGGTAAATCTCTTCTGCACCCTCTCTAAAGCCTCCACATCCTTCTGGTAGTGTGGCGACCAGAATTGAACACTATACTCCAAGTGCGGCCTAACTAAGGTTCTATACAGCTGCAACATGACTTGCCAATTCTTATTCTCAATGCCCCGGCCAATGAAGGCAAGCATGCCGTATGCCTTCTTGACTACCTTCTACACCTGTGTTGCCCCTTTCAGTGACCTGTGGACCTGTACTCCTAGATCTCTTTGACTTTCAATACACTTGAGAAAAGACTTCAGGACTTACCCTGGAATAGAAGACCTGCATCTTTTGTTCGTCTGTCGGTGTGCCGGGGGCCGTTCAGAGGTAGCCCTCAAAGCATGCCAGCCAGTGGTTGAAGGTAGAGGCCGAGTTAGCTGCTTGGGGTGCGATGCGCAGGCACTCCGGGGTGATTCGGAGCTCCATGTTCCCACGTTGTTTTCTTCAATTTAAATTCTGCTTAATAAATTGTAGCACCGTCAATATGAAGCGAGGCAGGTTGAGGTAATGTCAATTGAAGGCTTTATTAAGCAGAACTTTATCCCCAGCAGCGTGGTTACAGAATACAGCTGCTGAGGGAAATGGAGGGAAAAGTTGGGTTCTTGTACCGGCATTTCTGGGTGGAGTCCAGTAGGTGGCAGATCCTATCAGGACCTGGCATCACTCCACCAATAGTCTGTCGATACGTGGTGTACCGTATTACCCCTAATACATACCACCACATTCACCCCTTGTTGAAAAAGAACCCGGCGGGACGGTGGTTCGCATAGTGGTAGGGGTTTACAGAGTCGATACATGGTGTACCGTATTACCCCTAATACATACCACCACAACTGACACGCTCTCTCTCTCCCCTCACACTGACACGCTCTCTCTCTCCCCTCACACTGACACGCTCTCTCTCTCCCCTCACACTGACACGCTCTCTCTCTCTCTCCCCTCACACTGACACGCTCTCTCTCTCTCTCCTCACACTGACACGCTCTCTCTCTCTCTCCCCTCACACTGACACGCTCTCTCTCTCTCTTTCCCCTCACGCTGACACGCTCTCTCTCTCTCTCTCTCCCCTCACACTGACATGCTCTCTCTCTCTCCCCTCATACTGACACGCTCTCTCTCTCTCCCCTCACACTGACACACTCTCTCTCTCCTCCTCACACTGACACGCTCTCTCTCTCTCTCTCCCCCTCACACTGACACAATGTCACTCTCTCCCCCTCACACTGACACGCTCTCTCTCTCTCTCTCCCCTCACACTGACATGCTCGCTCTCTCTCCCCTCACACTGACAGCCTCTCTCTCTCCCCCTCACACTGACACGCTCTCTCTCTCCTCCTCACACTGACACGCTCTCTCTCTCCCCCTCACAATGACACACTCTCTCTCTCTCTCCCCTCACACTGACACACTCTCTCTCTCTCCCCTCACACTGACACACTCTCTCTCCCCTCTCACACTGACACCTCTCTCTCACTCCTCACACTGACACGCTCTCTCTCTCACCTCACACTGACACAATGTCACTCTCTCCCCCTCACACTGACACGCTCTCTCTCTCTCCCCTCACAATGACACACTGTCACACTCTCTCCTCACACTCACACACTCTCTCTCCCCCTCACACTGACACACTCTCTCTCACTCCTCACACTGACACGCTCTCTCTCACCTCACACTGACACAATGTCACTCTCTCCCCTCACACTGACATGCTCTCTTTCTCTCCCCTCACTCTGACACGCTGTCACACTCTCTCCTCACACCGACACGCTCTCTCTCTCTCCCCTCACACTGACACGCTCTCTCTCTCCCCTCACACTGACACGCTGTCACTCTCTCCTGACACTGACACTCTCTCTCCCCTCACATTGACACACTTTCTCTCTCCCCACACACTGACACACTGTCACTCTCTCCCCATCACACTGACACGCTCTCTCTCTCCCCTCACACTGACACGCTCTCTCTCTCTCCCCTCACTGACACGCTGTCACACTCTCTCCTCACATTGACACACTGTCACTCTCTCCTCATACTGACACGCTCTCTCTCTCTCTCTCCCCTCACACTGACACGCTCTCTCTCTCTCTCTCCCCTCACACTGACACGCTCTCTCTCTCTCTCCCCTCACACTGACACGCTCTCTCTCTCCCCTCACATTGACACACTGTCACTCTCTCCTCATACTGACACGCTCTCTCTCTCTCTCTCCCCTCACACTGACACGCTCTCTCTCTCTCTCTCCCCTCACACTGACACGCTCTCTCTCTCTCTCCCCTCACACTGACACACTCTCTCTCTCTCCCCTCACACTGACACACTCTCTCTCCCCCCTCACACTGACACACTCTCTCTCACTCCTAACACTGACACGCTCTCTCTCTCACCGCACACTGACACAATGTCACTCTCTCCCCCTCACACTGACATGCTCTCTTTCTCTCCCCTCACTCTGACACGCTGTCACACTCTCTCCTCACACTGACACGCTCTCACTCTCTCCCCTCACAATGACACGCTGTCACACTCTCTCCTCACACTCACACACTCTCTCTCCCCTCACACTGACATGCTCTCTCTCTCTCCCCTCACACTGACACGCTCTCTCTCTCTCCCCTCACACTGACACACTCTCTCTCTCCTCCTCACACTGACACGCTCTCTCTCTCTCTCTCCCCCTCACACTGACACAATGTCACTCTCTCACCCTCACACTGACACGCTCTCTCTCTCTCTCTCCCCTCACACTGACATGCTCGCTCTCTCTCCCCTCACACTGACAGCCTCTCTCTCTCCCCCTCACACTGACACGCTCTCTCTCTCCTCCTCACACTAACACGCTCTCTCTCTCCCCCTCACAATGACACACTCTCTCTCTCTCCCCCCTCACACTGACACCTCTCTCTCACTCCTCACACTGACACGCTCTCTCTCTCACCTCACACTGACACAATGTCACTCTCTCCCCCTCACACTGACACGCTCTCTCTCTCTCCCCTCACAATGACACACTGTCACACTCACACACTCTCTCTCCCCCCTCACACTGACACACTCTCTCTCACTCCTCACACTGACACGCTCTCTCTCACCTCACACTGACACAATGTCACTCTCTCCCCTCACACTGACATGCTCTCTTTCTCTCCCCTCACTCTGACACGCTGTCACACTCTCTCCTCACACCGACACACTCTCTCTCTTCCCCTCACACTGACACGCTCTCTCTCTCCCCTCACACTGACACACTGTCACAGTCTCTCCTGACACTGACACTCTCTCTCTCTCCCCTCACATTGACACACTTTCTCTCTCCCCACACACTGACACACTGTCACTCTCTCCCCATCACACTGACACGCTCTCTCTCTCCCCTCACACTGACACGCTCTCTCTCTCCCCTCACACTGCCACGCTGTCACACTCTCTCCTGACACTGACACTCTCTCTCTCTCCCCTCACATTGACACACTTTCTCTCTCCCCACACACTGACACACTGTCACTCTCTCCCCATCACACTGACACGCTCTCTCTCTCCCCTCACATTGACACGCTCTCTCTCTCCCCTCACACTGACACGCTGTCACACTCTCTCCTGACACTGACACTCTCTCTCTCTCCCCTCACATTGACACACTTTCTCTCTCCCCACACACTGACACGCTCTCTCTCTCCCCTCACACTGACACGCTCTCTCTCTCTCCCCTCACTGACACGCTGTCACACTCTCTCCTCACAAAGACACGCTCTCTCTCTCTCTCTCTCCCCTCACACTGACACGCTCTCTCTCTCTCCCCTCACACTGACACGCTCTCTCTCTCTCCTCATACTGACACGCTTTCTCTCTCTCCCATCACACTGACATGCTCTCTCTCTCTCCCCTCACACTGACACGCTGTCACACTGTCTCCTCACACTGACACCAACTCTCTCTCTCCCTCACACTGACACGCTCTCTCTCTCCTCCTCACACTGACACGCTCTCTCTCTCCCCCTCACAATGACACACTCTCTCTCTCTCCCCTCACACTGACACACTCTCTCTCTCTCTCCCCTCACACTGACATGCTGTCACACTCTCTCCTCACACTGATACACTCTCTCTCTCTCCCCTCATACTGACACGCTCTCTCTCTCTCCCTTCACACTGACACACTCTCGCTCTCATCTCACACTGACATGCTCTCTCTCCCCTCACACTGTCACCCGCTCGCATTCACTCATTCTCTCTCTCTCTTTCTCTCTCTCCAGAAAGCCTCTGAGTTGATGTATTCCTGAACCTACAGAGACCTGAATGAATCTACAGTGAAAACCTCAAACTGAAGCAAAGTTTGAAGAAGAGAAAGGTGCTTAAAAACCACCATCTGAAACCAGAAAGACTCTTAATGTTTGATTTTCATCCTTAATATTTTCACCTCCCCCTCCCCCTCTGTGTTTGTCTGTCTTGTCTGTGTTTGTGTATGTGTTGAGGGTGGGGGCATGTTAAAGTGGGAGATTAGGAATTAGGTAATAGTCAACCAGTTGTACTTGCTGCATATTTCATTATAGTTCTTGTTATAAATTAACAGTAATTGCGTTTACATTTACAAACCTGGTGACTGTAATTATTGGGCAGCCGAGGACTAAAATCTTTGGGCATTTTCCGAAGAATTGGTGGTAAATTCAATTGTGTTGCGACTCCGGGTCAAGTGGAATTGTCACCGTACTATCCCATGAATGAATGCTTTATTTTAAAAATGTTATTTTATAAGCAAATTACACTGCTACTCCTGGGGTATTCTGGTTTGAAACTTTAATGTTCTTTTTCCCCCAAATATTTTCATTAAGAGGGTTAATGTGGATCTTTGACTGAAATAGCGAAGCCCGACATGTGACTGAAACTCTCCACGTTAGAACCAGACATCACCTCATTGGTGATTCACCAAAGCCACCGTCCAGTCTTCCTGTTGATTCTGGTGAGTGTTTTTCTGTGGGGTGGCAAGACTCCATAGGTGGGGTAAGAGCGGTGGGTGGTCCGTGGGATCTTTCTCCCGACCTGAGAGAACCACGAAACCAAAAGGTTTGAGATCCTTTTCTCAAGGGGCAGCACGGTAGCATTGTGGATAGCACAATTGCTTCATAGCTCTAGGGTTCCAGGTTCGATTCCGGCTTGGGTCACTGTCTGTGCGGACTCTGCACGGTCTCCCCGTGTGTGCGTGGGTTTCCTCCGGGTGCTCCGGTTTCCTCCCACAGTCCAAAGATGGGCAGGTTAGGTGGATTGGCCATGATAAATTGCCCTTAGTGTCCAAAATTGCCCTTAGTGTTGGGTGGGGTTACTGGGTTATAGGGATAGGGTGGAGGTGTTGACCTTGGGGAAGGTGCTCTTTCCAAGAACCGGTGCAGACTCGATGGGCCGAATGGCCTCCTTCTGCACTGTAAATTCTATGATGCTAACTAACCACTGACCTACAAGATGCACTGCGGCAACTCACCGAAGCTCCTTAGACAGTACCTTCCAAATTCATCACCTCCACCATCTCGGAGGAGAAGGGCAGGAGATACGTGGGCCATACGTGGAGGTTCCCCTCCAAGACAGCCACCACCATCAGTAGGAGATATAATCGCTGGTCCTTCATGGTCACTGGGTCAAAATCCTGTAACTCCCTTCCTAACAGCACAGTGAGTGCACCAACATCACATGGACTGCACCAGTTCAAGAATACAACTCGCCGCCACCATCTTCTCAAGGGCAATTAGGGACGGGCAATAGAGAATGTGCTGAGTCAGGGACACCCACATCCCATGTACTGGCGGACGCAACAACAGTGGGGGAATCAGATTTGATGGTAACCTTTGAAAATGAATTGGGAAAATCCATAGAATCCTTGTAGTGCCGAAGGAGGCCATTCAGCCCATAGATTCTGCACTGACCCTTCAAAAGAGCAGCCTACCTAGCCCCATTCCCCGCCCTAACCCTGTGACCCTGTCCCCTCACCGAAGGTGCAATTTTTAATCACGGCCAGTCCACCTCACCTGCACATCTTTGGACCGTGGGAGGAAACCCACGCAGACACGGGGAGAACGTGCAGACTCCGCACAAGACGGTCACCCAAAGCCAGAATCGAACTCTGGTGCTGTGAGGCAGTGGTGCTAACCACCGTACCACAGTGTCCAAATGGGAAGATTGGGGGGGGGTGGGTGGGGTGGCAATGGAGTGCGGGAATGATCTGTCCAAGGGCTAGCATGATAGGACGAATGGCCTCTTCCTACCCTTTGAGAGCCTATGTTTAAGCTCCAGTCGTGACAACAAGGGTCCACCACAGGCGTTGAGGGTGGTTGGGTCGGGGGGTCGGGGGGGCGGGGGAAGAGAAAAAAGAAGCACCGACTGAGGAGTTGAGAGAATGAAGGGAAAGATTACGTGAAGTTCACTTGTGAATGAGTCGATTGTCGGGGGTTGCGTTTCCATTCTGAATTTTATTTTTAACTCACTCGGGTCAGAGAAAGCGCTGCCTTGAAGGCGGGGCGGGGGGATGCGGGGGGGCGGGGGGGGGGGGGGGGGGGGATCGCCGCGAAAGGCCTCTTGCTTCAGGAAACCGAGGTGCGACCTTCTGCCGGCAGTTCTTCTGTGGCTTCTGAGCATCTGGAAGTCAAGCAGCTGCTGCCAAAGTCTCTCACACACACACACACACACACACATCCAGACAGAGAGCAAGACAACAGGAAAATAAGTCCAGTCATCAGCCACAGGCAGTCCTTTTAACATACAGATATATATATATATAGATCTCCTCCAGAGGAAGAAAGCGCACAGTGCCCGATGCTACAAAGTTGAATGAAGAAGCAAACGGTCTCCCCTCCGCATCCTGATCGCAGCCACCCGCGAGAGCCGGCAGAGAGGCACTCCCGAGAGAATCAAGGCGCAATTCGGCGTGGGTTACTTCTGAGGGGACAGGTGTGAAGGCCGGTGGCCGGGCGTCGGGAGGCCGGCCTGTGGGGGAGAAGCTCAGGGTTCAGCCTTCTTGCCCGCAAGGAAGCCGGGCGAGGTCGGCGACGTGCAGCTCGGCTCCGTTGGAGGGAACCGCGTCTCGCCCCGCAGCGAGCGGCATCGGGGGGGCCGGCGGGCGCCGCTTCCTTCTCTTTGCCCCATGGAACGGACGGAGCTCCGGAGAGCGGACAGGGCCGAGTCGCCGGGGTGCATGGCCGCCTGCCTGAGGCACGGCTGGATGCAAGTCTGCGGTGAGTGACCGGGTGGACAGAGCTGGGGTCCCCCCTTTTGCCAGCCTTGGGTTTGTGTGCGTCTCGCTTTGGGGAGACGAGGAGATTCAGAGGCAGCTCATACAGCCGAGTGCCAAGGCCTGCGTGGTATTGTCACTTGAACGTTTAAATAACTTTGGCTGCTGTTTTCACACAGGCGCTCAACGGCTTTGTCAGATTGATGGTTCAATTAGCAGTCACAAGATGTTAGATGTGCCTCTGTGTAGTTAGTACACTTACCCATGAGTTAGAGGCTGTGATTTCTTGTCCCATTCCAGAAGCTGCAGTGCACAATTCAGCTTGATTCCTACAGGGCAGGACCAAGGAAGACCTGCACTGTCAGAGAGTCAGTACTGAGTGGGGGCTGCACTGTCAGAGGGTCAGTACTGAGGGACTGCGGCACTGTCAGAGGGTCAGTACTGAGGGAGTGCTGCACTGTCAGAGGGTCAGTACTGAGGGAGTGCTGCACTGTCAGAGGGTCAGTACTGAGGGAGTGCTGCACTGTCAGAGGGTCAGTGCTGAGGGAGAGCTGCACTGTCAGAGGGTCAGTACTGAGGGAGTGCTGCACTGTCAGAGGGTCAGTACTGAGGCAGTGCTGCACTGTCAGAGGGTCAGTACTGAGGGAGTGCTGCACAGTCAGAGGGTCAGTACTGAGGGAGTGCTGCACTGTCAGAGGGTCAGTACTATGGGAGAGCTGCACTGTCAGAGGGTCAGTACTGAGGGAGTGCTGCACTGTCAGAGGGACAGTACTGAGGGAGTGCTGCACTGTCACAGGGTCAGTACTGAGGGAGTGCTGCACTGTCAGGGGGTCAGTGCTGAGAGAGTGCTGCACTGTCAGAGGGTCAGTACTGAGGGACTGCGGCACTGTCAGAGGGTCAGTACTGAGGGAGTGCCGCACTGTCAGAGGGTCAGTACTGAGGGACTGCGGCACTGTCAGAGGGTCAGTACTGAGGGAGTGCTGCACTGTCAGAGGGTCAGTACTGAGGGAGTGCTGCACTGTCAGAGGGTCAGTACTGAGGGAGTGCTGCACTGTCAGAGGGTCAGTACTATGGGAGAGCTGCACTGTCAGAGGGTCAGTACTGTGCGAGTGCTGCACTGTCAGAGGGACAGTACTGAGGGAGTGCTGCACTGTCACAGGGTCAGTACTGAGGGAGTGCTGCACTGTCAGGGGGTCAGTGCTGAGAGAGTGCTGCACTGTCAGAGCGTCAGTACTGAGGGACTGCGGCACTGTCAGAGGGTCAGTACTGAGGGAGTGCTGCACTGTCAGAGGGTCAGTACTGAGGGAGTGCTGCACTGTCAGAGGGTCAGTACTGAGGGACTGCGGCACTGTCAGAGGGTCAGTACTGAGGGAGTGCTGCACTGTCAGAGGGTCAGTACTGAGGGAGTGCTGCACTGTCAGAGGGTCAGTACTGAGGGAGTGCTGCACTGTCAGACGGTCAGGACTGAGGGAGAGCTGCACTGTCAGAGGGTCAGTACTGAGGGAGTGCTGCACTGTCAGAGGGTCAGTACTGAGGGAGTGCTGCACTGTCACAGGGTCAGTACTGAGGGAGTGCTGCACTGTCAGGGGGTCAGTGCTGAGGGAGTGCTGCACTGTCAGAGGGTCAGTACTGAGGGAGTGCTGCACTGTCAGAGGGTCAGTACTGAGGGAGTGCTGCACTGTCAGAGGGTCAGTACTGAGGGAGTGCTGCACTGTCACAGGGTCAGTACTGAGGGAGTGCTGCACTGTCAGAGGGTCAGTACTGAGGGAGTGCTGCACTGTCACAGGGTCAGTACTGAGGGAGTGCTGCACTGTCAGGGGGTCAGTGCTGAGGGAGTGCTGCACTGTCAGAGGGTCAGTACTGAGGGAGTGCTGCACTGTCAGAGGGTCAGTACTGAGGGACTGCGGCACTGTCAGAGGGTCAGTACTGAGGGACTGCGGCACTGTCAGAGGGTCAGTACTGAGGGAGTGCTGCACTGTCAGAGGGTCAGTGCTGAGGGAGTGCTGCACTGTCAGAGATCAGTACTGAGGGAGAGGTGCACTGTCAGAGGGTCAGTACTGAGGGAGTGCTACACTCCCAGAGGGTCAGTACTGAGGGAACGGTGCAAAGTCAGAGGGTCAGTACTGAGGGAGAGGTGCACTGTCAGAGGGTCAGTACTGAGGGAGTGCTGCATTATCGGAGGGTCAGAACTGAGGGAGTGCTGCACTGTGGGAGGGCCTGTGCTGAGGGAGCGCTGCACTATCAGAGGGTCAGCACTGAGGGATTGCTGCGCCGTGGGAGGGGCAGTGCTGAGGGAATGCTGCACTGTCAGAGGGTCAGTACTGAGGGAGTGCTGCACTGTCAGAGGGTCAAAACTGAGGGAGTGCTGCACTGTGGGAGGGCCTGTGCTGATGCAATGCTGCACTGTCAAAGGGCCAGTACTGAGGGAGCGCTGCACTGTGGGAGGGTCAGTTGTGAGGGAGTGCCGCACTGTCAGAGGGTCGGTACTGAGGGAGTGCTGCATTGTGGGAGGGTCACTGCTGAGGGAGTGCTGCACTGTCAGAGGGTCAGTGCTGAGGGAGTGCTGCACTGTGGGAGGGGGAGTGCTGAGGGAGTGCTGCACTGTGGGAGGGGCAGTGCTGAGGGAGTGCTGCACTGTGGGAGGGGCAGTGCTGAGGGAATGCGGCACTGTGGGAGGGGCAGTACTGAGGGAGTGCTGCACTGTGGGAGGGGCAGTGCTGAGGGAATGCGGCACTGTGGGAGGGGCAGTGCTGAGGGAGTGCTGCACTGTGGGAGGGGCAGTGCTGAGGGAATGCGGCACTGTGGGAGGGGCAGTGCTGAGGGAATGCGGCACTGTGGGAGGGGCAGTACTGAGGGAGTGCTGCACTGTGGGAGGGGCAGTGCTGAGGGAATGCGGCACTGTGGGAGGGGGCAGTGCTGAGGGAGCGCTGCACTGTGGGAGGAGCAGTGCTGAGGGAATGCTGCGCTGTGGGAGGGGGCAGTGCTGAGGGAGCGCTGCACTGAGAGTGGCAGTGCTGAGGGAGCGTTGCACTGTGGGAGGAGAAGTGCTGAGGGAGTGCTGCACTGTCAGAGGGTCAGTACTGAGGGAGTGCTGCACTGCGGGAGGAGCAGTGCTGAGGTAATGCTGCACTGTGGGAGGGGCAGTGCTGAGGGAGTGCTGCACGGTGGGAGGTGCAGTGCTGAGGGAGTGCTGCACTGTGGGAGGCGCAGCGCTGAGAGAATGCTGCACTGTGGGAGGAGCAGTGCTGAGGGAGTGCTGCATTGTGGGAGGGGTTGTACTGAGGGAGTGCTGCACTGTGGAAGGGGCAGTGCTGAGGGAGTGCTGCACTGTGGGAGGGGTTGTACTGAGAGAATGCTGCACTGGGAGGAGCAGTGCTCAGGTAATGCTGCACTGTGGGAGGGGGAGTGCTGCACGGTGGGAGGTGCAGTGCTGAGGGAGTGCTGCACTGTGGGAGGCGCAGCGCTGAGAGAATGCTGCACTGTGGGAGGAGCAGTGCTGAGGGAGTGCTGCATTGTGGGAGGGGTTGTACTGAGGGAATGCTGCACTGTGGAAGGGGCAGTGCTGAGGGAGTGCTGCACTGTCAGAGGGTCAGTACTGAGGGAGTGCTGCATTATCGGAGGGTCAGAACTGAGGAAGTGCTGCACTGTGGGAGGGCCTGTGCTGAGGGAGCGCTGCACTATCAGAGGGTCAGCACTGAGGGATTGCTGCGCTGTGGGAGGGGCAGTGCTGAGGGAATGCTGCACTGTCAGAGGGTCAGTACTGAGGGAGTGCTGCACTGTCAGAGGGTCAGTACTGAGGGAGTGCTGCACTGTCACAGGGTCAGTACTGAGGGAATGCTGCACTGTGGGGGGGTCAGTGCTGAGGGAGTGCTGCACTGTCAGAGGGTCAGTACTGAGGGACTGCGGCACTGTCAGAGGGTCAGTACTGAGGGACTGCGGCACTGTCAGAGGGTCAGTACTGAGGGAGTGCTGCACTGTCAGAGGGTCAGTGCTGAGGGAGTGCTGCACTGTCAGAGATCAGTACTGAGGGAGAGGTGCACTGTCAGAGGATCAGTACGGAGGGAGTGCTACACTCCCAGAGGGTCAGTACTGAGGGAACGGTGCAAAGTCAGTACTGAGGGAGAGGTGCACTGTCAGAGGGTCAGTACTGAGGGAGTGCTGCATTATCGGAGGGTCAGAACTGAGGGAGTGCTGCACTGTGGGAGGGCCTGTGCTGAGGGAGCGCTGCACTATCAGAGGGTCAGCACTGAGGGATTGCTGCGCTGTGGGAGGGGCAGTGCTGAGGGAATGCTGCACTGTCAGAGGGTCAGTACTGAGGGAGTGCTGCACTGTCAGAGGGTCAAAACTGAGGGAGTGCTGCACTGTGGGAGGGCCTGTGCTGATGCAATGCTGCACTGTCAAAGGGCCAGTACTGAGGGAGCGCTGCACTGTGGGAGGGTCAGTTGTGAGGGAGTGCCGCACTGTCAGAGGGTCGGTACTGAGGGAGTGCTGCATTGTGGGAGGGTCACTGCTGAGGGAGTGCTGCACTGTCAGAGGGTCAGTGCTGAGGGAGTGCTGCACTGTGGGAGGGGGAGTGCTGAGGGAGTGCTGCACTGTGGGAGGGGCAGTGCTGAGGGAGTGCTGCACTGTGGGAGGGGCAGTGCTGAGGGAATGCGGCACTGTGGGAGGGGCAGTGCTGAGGGAGCGCTGTACTGTGGGAGAGGCAGTGCTGAGGGAGCGCTGCACTGTGGGAGGAGCAGTGCTGAGGGAATGCTGCGCTGTGGGAGGGGGCAGTGCTGAGGGAGCGCTGCACTGAGAGTGGCAGTGCTGAGGGAGCGCTGCACTGTCAGAGGGTCAGTACTGAGGGAGTGCTGCACTGCGGGAGGAGCAGTGCTGAGGTAATGCTGCACTGTGGGAGGGGCAGTGCTGAGGGAGTGCTGCACGGTGGGAGGTGCAGTGCTGAGGGAGTGCTGCACTGTGGGAGGCGCAGCGCTGAGAGAATGCTGCACTGTGGGAGGAGCAGTGCTGAGGGAGTGCTGCATTGTGGGAGGGGTTGTACTGAGGGAATGCTGCACTGTGGAAGGGGCAGTGCTGAGGGAGTGCTGCACTGTGGGAGGGGTTGTACTGAGAGAATGCTGCACTGGGAGGAGCAGTGCTCACGTAATGCTGCACTGTGGGAGGGGGAGTGCTGCACGGTGGGAGGTGCAGTGCTGAGGGAGTGCTGCACTGTGGGAGGCGCAGCGCTGAGAGAATGCTGCACTGTGGGAGGAGCAGTGCTGAGGGAGTGCTGCATTGTGGGAGGGGTTGTACTGAGGGAATGCTGCACTGTGGAAGGGGCAGTGCTGAGGGAGTGCTGCACTGTGGGAGGGTCAGTGCTGAGGGAATGCTGCACTGTCAGAGGGTCAGTACTGAGGGAGTGCTGCATTATCGGAGGGTCAGAACTGAGGGAGTGCTGCACTGTGGGAGGGGCAGTGCTGAGGGAATGCTGCACTGTCAGAGGGTCAGTACTGAGGGAGTGCTGCACTGTCAGAGGGTCAAAACTGAGGGAGTGCTGCACTGTCAGAGGGTCAGTGCTGAGGGAGAGCTGCACTGTCAGAGGGTCAGTACTGAGGGAGTGCTGCACTGTCAGAGGGTCAGTACTGAGGGAGTGCTGCACTGTCAGAGGGTCAGTACTATGGGAGAGCTGCACTGTCAGAGGGTCAGTACTGAGGGAGTGCTGCACTGTCAGAGGGACAGTACTGAGGGAGTGCTGCACTGTCACAGGGTCAGTACTGAGGGAGTGCTGCACTGTCAGGGGGTCAGTGCTGAGAGAGTGCTGCACTGTCAGAGGGTCAGTACTGAGGGACTGCGGCACTGTCAGAGGGTCAGTACTGAGGGAGTGCCGCACTGTCAGAGGGTCAGTACTGAGGGACTGCGGCACTGTCAGAGGGTCAGTACTGAGGGAGTGCTGCACTGTCAGAGGGTCAGTACTGAGGGAGTGCTGCACTGTCAGAGGGTCAGTACTGAGGGAGTGCTGCACTGTCAGAGGGTCAGTACTATGGGAGAGCTGCACTGTCAGAGGGTCAGTACTGTGCGAGTGCTGCACTGTCAGAGGGACAGTACTGAGGGAGTGCTGCACTGTCAGGGGGTCAGTGCTGAGAGAGTGCTGCACTGTCAGAGCGTCAGTACTGAGGGACTGCGGCACTGTCAGAGGGTCAGTACTGAGGGAGTGCTGCACTGTCAGAGGGTCAGTACTGAGGGAGTGCTGCACTGTCAGAGGGTCAGTACTGAGGGACTGCGGCACTGTCAGAGGGTCAGTACTGAGGGAGTGCTGCACTGTCAGAGGGTCAGTACTGAGGGAGTGCTGCACTGTCAGAGGGTCAGTACTGAGGGAGTGCTGCACTGTCAGACGGTCAGGACTGAGGGAGAGCTGCACTGTCAGAGGGTCAGTACTGAGGGAGTGCTGCACTGTCAGAGGGTCAGTACTGAGGGAGTGCTGCACTGTCACAGGGTCAGTACTGAGGGAGTGCTGCACTGTCAGGGGGTCAGTGCTGAGGGAGTGCTGCACTGTCAGAGGGTCAGTACTGAGGGAGTGCTGCACTGTCAGAGGGTCAGTACTGAGGGAGTGCTGCACTGTCAGAGGGTCAGTACTGAGGGAGTGCTGCACTGTCACAGGGTCAGTACTGAGGGAGTGCTGCACTGTCAGAGGGTCAGTACTGAGGGAGTGCTGCACTGTCACAGGGTCAGTACTGAGGGAGTGCTGCACTGTCAGGGGGTCAGTGCTGAGGGAGTGCTGCACTGTCAGAGGGTCAGTACTGAGGGAGTGCTGCACTGTCAGAGGGTCAGTACTGAGGGACTGCGGCACTGTCAGAGGGTCAGTACTGAGGGACTGCGGCACTGTCAGAGGGTCAGTACTGAGGGAGTGCTGCACTGTCAGAGGGTCAGTGCTGAGGGAGTGCTGCACTGTCAGAGATCAGTACTGAGGGAGAGGTGCACTGTCAGAGGGTCAGTACTGAGGGAGTGCTACACTCCCAGAGGGTCAGTACTGAGGGAACGGTGCAAAGTCAGAGGGTCAGTACTGAGGGAGAGGTGCACTGTCAGAGGGTCAGTACTGAGGGAGTGCTGCATTATCGGAGGGTCAGAACTGAGGGAGTGCTGCACTGTGGGAGGGCCTGTGCTGAGGGAGCGCTGCACTATCAGAGGGTCAGCACTGAGGGATTGCTGCGCCGTGGGAGGGGCAGTG
The DNA here is from genome assembly GCF_047496885.1 of Scyliorhinus torazame. NCBI lineage: Eukaryota > Metazoa > Chordata > Chondrichthyes > Carcharhiniformes > Scyliorhinidae > Scyliorhinus > Scyliorhinus torazame. The sequence goes on from NC_092720.1 coordinate 202,606,882, forward strand.
CTGAGGGAATGCTGCACTGTCAGAGGGTCAGTACTGAGGGAGTGCTGCACTGTCAGAGGGTCAAAACTGAGGGAGTGCTGCACTGTGGGAGGGCCTGTGCTGATGCAATGCTGCACTGTCAAAGGGCCAGTACTGAGGGAGCGCTGCACTGTGGGAGGGTCAGTTGTGAGGGAGTGCCGCACTGTCAGAGGGTCGGTACTGAGGGAGTGCTGCATTGTGGGAGGGTCACTGCTGAGGGAGTGCTGCACTGTCAGAGGGTCAGTGCTGAGGGAGTGCTGCACTGTGGGAGGGGGAGTGCTGAGGGAGTGCTGCACTGTGGGAGGGGCAGTGCTGAGGGAGTGCTGCACTGTGGGAGGGGCAGTGCTGAGGGAATGCGGCACTGTGGGAGGGGCAGTACTGAGGGAGTGCTGCACTGTGGGAGGGGCAGTGCTGAGGGAATGCGGCACTGTGGGAGGGGCAGTGCTGAGGGAGTGCTGCACTGTGGGAGGGGCAGTGCTGAGGGAATGCGGCACTGTGGGAGGGGCAGTGCTGAGGGAATGCGGCACTGTGGGAGGGGCAGTACTGAGGGAGTGCTGCACTGTGGGAGGGGCAGTGCTGAGGGAATGCGGCACTGTGGGAGGGGGCAGTGCTGAGGGAGCGCTGCACTGTGGGAGGAGCAGTGCTGAGGGAATGCTGCGCTGTGGGAGGGGGCAGTGCTGAGGGAGCGCTGCACTGAGAGTGGCAGTGCTGAGGGAGCGTTGCACTGTGGGAGGAGAAGTGCTGAGGGAGTGCTGCACTGTCAGAGGGTCAGTACTGAGGGAGTGCTGCACTGCGGGAGGAGCAGTGCTGAGGTAATGCTGCACTGTGGGAGGGGCAGTGCTGAGGGAGTGCTGCACGGTGGGAGGTGCAGTGCTGAGGGAGTGCTGCACTGTGGGAGGCGCAGCGCTGAGAGAATGCTGCACTGTGGGAGGAGCAGTGCTGAGGGAGTGCTGCATTGTGGGAGGGGTTGTACTGAGGGAGTGCTGCACTGTGGAAGGGGCAGTGCTGAGGGAGTGCTGCACTGTGGGAGGGGTTGTACTGAGAGAATGCTGCACTGGGAGGAGCAGTGCTCAGGTAATGCTGCACTGTGGGAGGGGGAGTGCTGCACGGTGGGAGGTGCAGTGCTGAGGGAGTGCTGCACTGTGGGAGGCGCAGCGCTGAGAGAATGCTGCACTGTGGGAGGAGCAGTGCTGAGGGAGTGCTGCATTGTGGGAGGGGTTGTACTGAGGGAATGCTGCACTGTGGAAGGGGCAGTGCTGAGGGAGTGCTGCACTGTCAGAGGGTCAGTACTGAGGGAGTGCTGCATTATCGGAGGGTCAGAACTGAGGAAGTGCTGCACTGTGGGAGGGCCTGTGCTGAGGGAGCGCTGCACTATCAGAGGGTCAGCACTGAGGGATTGCTGCGCTGTGGGAGGGGCAGTGCTGAGGGAATGCTGCACTGTCAGAGGGTCAGTACTGAGGGAGTGCTGCACTGTCAGAGGGTCAGTACTGAGGGAGTGCTGCACTGTCACAGGGTCAGTACTGAGGGAATGCTGCACTGTGGGGGGGTCAGTGCTGAGGGAGTGCTGCACTGTCAGAGGGTCAGTACTGAGGGACTGCGGCACTGTCAGAGGGTCAGTACTGAGGGACTGCGGCACTGTCAGAGGGTCAGTACTGAGGGAGTGCTGCACTGTCAGAGGGTCAGTGCTGAGGGAGTGCTGCACTGTCAGAGATCAGTACTGAGGGAGAGGTGCACTGTCAGAGGATCAGTACGGAGGGAGTGCTACACTCCCAGAGGGTCAGTACTGAGGGAACGGTGCAAAGTCAGTACTGAGGGAGAGGTGCACTGTCAGAGGGTCAGTACTGAGGGAGTGCTGCATTATCGGAGGGTCAGAACTGAGGGAGTGCTGCACTGTGGGAGGGCCTGTGCTGAGGGAGCGCTGCACTATCAGAGGGTCAGCACTGAGGGATTGCTGCGCTGTGGGAGGGGCAGTGCTGAGGGAATGCTGCACTGTCAGAGGGTCAGTACTGAGGGAGTGCTGCACTGTCAGAGGGTCAAAACTGAGGGAGTGCTGCACTGTGGGAGGGCCTGTGCTGATGCAATGCTGCACTGTCAAAGGGCCAGTACTGAGGGAGCGCTGCACTGTGGGAGGGTCAGTTGTGAGGGAGTGCCGCACTGTCAGAGGGTCGGTACTGAGGGAGTGCTGCATTGTGGGAGGGTCACTGCTGAGGGAGTGCTGCACTGTCAGAGGGTCAGTGCTGAGGGAGTGCTGCACTGTGGGAGGGGGAGTGCTGAGGGAGTGCTGCACTGTGGGAGGGGCAGTGCTGAGGGAGTGCTGCACTGTGGGAGGGGCAGTGCTGAGGGAATGCGGCACTGTGGGAGGGGCAGTGCTGAGGGAGCGCTGTACTGTGGGAGAGGCAGTGCTGAGGGAGCGCTGCACTGTGGGAGGAGCAGTGCTGAGGGAATGCTGCGCTGTGGGAGGGGGCAGTGCTGAGGGAGCGCTGCACTGAGAGTGGCAGTGCTGAGGGAGCGCTGCACTGTCAGAGGGTCAGTACTGAGGGAGTGCTGCACTGCGGGAGGAGCAGTGCTGAGGTAATGCTGCACTGTGGGAGGGGCAGTGCTGAGGGAGTGCTGCACGGTGGGAGGTGCAGTGCTGAGGGAGTGCTGCACTGTGGGAGGCGCAGCGCTGAGAGAATGCTGCACTGTGGGAGGAGCAGTGCTGAGGGAGTGCTGCATTGTGGGAGGGGTTGTACTGAGGGAATGCTGCACTGTGGAAGGGGCAGTGCTGAGGGAGTGCTGCACTGTGGGAGGGGTTGTACTGAGAGAATGCTGCACTGGGAGGAGCAGTGCTCACGTAATGCTGCACTGTGGGAGGGGGAGTGCTGCACGGTGGGAGGTGCAGTGCTGAGGGAGTGCTGCACTGTGGGAGGCGCAGCGCTGAGAGAATGCTGCACTGTGGGAGGAGCAGTGCTGAGGGAGTGCTGCATTGTGGGAGGGGTTGTACTGAGGGAATGCTGCACTGTGGAAGGGGCAGTGCTGAGGGAGTGCTGCACTGTGGGAGGGTCAGTGCTGAGGGAATGCTGCACTGTCAGAGGGTCAGTACTGAGGGAGTGCTGCATTATCGGAGGGTCAGAACTGAGGGAGTGCTGCACTGTGGGAGGGGCAGTGCTGAGGGAATGCTGCACTGTCAGAGGGTCAGTACTGAGGGAGTGCTGCACTGTCAGAGGGTCAAAACTGAGGGAGTGCTGCAGCGTGGGAGGGCCTGTGCTGATGCAATGCTGCACTGTCAAAGGGCCAGTACTGAGGGAGCGCTGCACTGTGGGAGGGTCAGTTGTGAGGGAGTGCCGCACTGTCAGAGGGTCGGTACTGAGGGAGTGCTGCACTGTGGAAGGGGCAGTGCTGAGGGAGTGCTGCACTGTGGGAGGGGTTGTACTGAGAGAATGCTGCACTGGGAGGAGCAGTGCTGAGGTAATGCCGCACTGTGGGACGGGCAGTGCTGAGGGAGTGCTGCACGGTGGGAGGTGCAGTGCTGAGGGAGTGCTGCACTGTGGGAGGGGCAGTACTGAGGGAATGCTGCATTGTGGGAGGCGCAGCGCTGAGAGAATGCTGCACTGTGGAAGGAGCAGTGCTGAGGGAGTGCTGCATTGTGGGAGGGGTTGTACTGAGGGAATGCTGCAGTGTGGAAGGGGCAGTGCTGAGGGAGTGCTGCACTGTGGGAGGGTCAGTGCTGAGGGAGTGCTGCACTGTCAGGGTCAGTACTGAGGGAGTGCTGCACTGTCAGAGGGTCAGTACTGAGGGAGTGCTGCACTGTCAGAGGGTCAGTACTGAGGGAATGCTGCACTGTCAGAGGGTCAGTACTGAGGGAGTGCTGCACTGTCAGAGGGTCAGTACTGAGGGAGTGCTGCACTGTCAGAGGGTCAGTACTGAGGGAGTACTGCACTGTCAGAGGGTCAGTACTGAGGGAGTGCTGCACTGTGGAAGGGGCAGTGCTGAGGGAGTGCTGCACTGTGGGAGGGGTTGTACTGAGAGAATTCTGCACTGGGAGGAGCAGTGCTGAGGGAGTGCTGCATTGTGGGAGGGGTTGTACTGAGGGAATGCTGCACTGTGGGAGGAGCAGTGCTGAGGGAATGCTGCACTGTGGGAGGGTCAGTGCTGAGGGAGTGCTGCACTGTGGGAGGGGCAGTGCTGAGGGAATGCTGCACTGTGGGAGGAGCAGTGCTGAGGGAGTGCTGCACTGTGGGAGGGTCAGTGCTGAGGGAGTGCTGCACTGTGGGAGGAGCAGTGCTGAGGGAGTGCTGCACTGTGGGAGGAGCAGTGCTGAGGGAATGCTGCACTGTGGGAGGAGCAGTGCTGAGGGAATGCTGCACTGTGGGAGGAGCAGTGCTGAATGAGCTCTGCACTGTGGGAGGAGCAGTGCTGAGGGAATGCTGCACTATGGGAGACCATAAGACATAGGAGTGGAAGTAAGGCCATTCGGCCCATCGAGTCCACTCCACCATTCAATCATGGCTAATTTCAACTCCATTTACATGCTCTCTCTCCATAGCCCTTAATTCCTCGAGAAATCAAGAATTTATCAACTTCTGTCTTAATGACACTCAACGTCCCGGCCTCCACCGCCCTCTGTGGCAATGAATTCCACAGACCCACCACTCTCTGGCTGAAGAAATTTCTCCTCATCTCTGTTCTAAAGTGACTCCCTTTTATTCTAAGGCTGTGCCCCCGGGTCCTAGTCTCCCCTGCTAATGGAAACAACTTCCCTACGTCCACCCTATCTCAGCCATTCATTATCTTGTAAGTTTTGATTAGATCTCCCCTCAACCTCCTAAACTCCAATAAATATAATCCCAGGATCCTCAGACGTTCATCGTATGTTAGGCCTACCATTCCTGGGATCATCAGTGTGAATCTCCGCTGGACCCGCTCCAGTGCCAGTATGTCCTTCCTGAGGTGTGGGGCCCAAAATTGCTCACAGTATTCTAAATGGGGCCTAACTAATGCTTTATAAAGCTTCAGACGTACATCCCTGCTTTTATATTCCAAGCCTCTTGAGATGAATGACAACATTGCATTTGCTTTCTTAATTACGGACTCAATCTGCAAGTTTACCTTTAGAGAATCCTGGACTAGGACTCCCAAGTCCCTTTGCACTTCAGCATTATGAATTTTGTCACCGTTTAGAAAATAGTCCATGCCTCTATTCTTTTTTCCAAAGTGCAAGACCTCGCACTTGCCCACGTTGAATTTCATCAGCCATTTCTTGGACCACTCTCCTAAACTGTCTAAATCTTTCTGCAGCCTCCCCACCTCCTCCATACTACCTGCCCCTCCACCTATCTTTGTATCATCAGCAAACTTAGCCAGAATGCCCCCAGTCCCGTCATCTAGATCGTTAATATATAAAGAGAACAGCTGTGGCCCCAACACTGAACCCTGCGGGACACCACTCGTCACCGGTTGCCATTCCGAAAAAGAACCTTTTATCCCAACTCTCTGCCTTCTGCCTGACAGCCAATCGTCAATCCATGTTAGTACCTTGCCTCGAATACCATGGGCCCTTATTTTACTCAGCAGTCTCCCGTGAGGCACCTGATCAAAGGCCTTTTGGAAGTCAAGATAGATAACATCCATTGGCTCTCCTTGGTCTAACCTATTTGTTATCTCTTCAAAGAACTCTAACAGGTTTGTCAGGCACGACCTCCCCTTACTAAATCCATGCTGACTTGTCCTAATCCGACCCTGCACTTCCAAGAATTTAGAAATCCCATCCTTAACAATGGATTCTAGAATCTTGCCAACAACCGAGGTTAGGCTAATTGGCCTATAATTTTCCATCTTTTTCCTTGTTCCCTTCTTGAACAGGGGGGTTACAACAGGGATTTTCCAATCCTCTGGGACTTTCCCTGACTCCAGTGACTTTTGAAAGATCATAACTAACGCATCCACTATTTCTTCAGCTATCTCCTTTAGAACTCTAGGATGTAGCCCATCTGGGCCCGGAGATTTATCAATTTTTAGACCTCTTAGTTTCTCTAGCACTTTCTCCTTTGTGATGGCTACCATATTCAACTCTGCCCCCTGACTCTCCGGAATTGTTGAGATATTACTCATGTCTTCTACTATGAAGACTGACGCAAAGTACTTATTTAGTTCCTTAGCTATTTCCTTGTCTCCCATCACAAAATTACCAGCGTCATTTTGGAGCAGCCCAATGTCAACTTTTGCCTCCCGTTTGTTTTTAATGTATTTAAAGAAACTTTTACTATCATTCCTAATGTTACTGGCTAGCCTACCTTCAAATTTGATCCTCTCTTTCCTTATCTCTCTCTTTGTTATCCTCTGTTTGTTTTTGTAGCCTTCCCAATCTTCTGACTTCCCACTACTCTTTGCCACATTATAGGCTTTCTCTTTTGCTTTGATGCATTCCCTAACTTCCTTTGTCAGCCATGGCTGCCTAATCCCCCCTCTGATAACCTTTCTTTTCTTTGGGATGAACCTCTGTACTGTGTCCTCAATTACTCCCAGAAACTCCTGCCATTGCTGTTCTACTGTCTTTCCCACTAGGCTCTGCTCCCAGTCGATTTTCGTCAGTTCCTCCCTCATGCCCCTGTAGTTACCTTTATTTAACTGTAACACCTTTACATCTGATTCTACCTTCTTTCTTTCAAATTGGAGATTGAATTCGACCATATTATGATCACTGCCTCCTAAGTGCTCCCTTACTTTAAGATCTTTAATCAAGTCTGGCTCATTACATAACACTAAGTCCAGAATGGCCTGTTCCCTCGTGGGCTCCATCACAAGCCGTTCCAAAAAGCCCTCCTGTAAACATTCAATGAATTCCCTTTCCTTGGGTCCACTGGCAGTATTATTTACCCAGTCCACCTGCACATTGAAGTCCCCCATGATCACTGTGACCTTGCCTTTCTGACATGCACTTTCTATTTCGTGGTGCATTTTGTGCCCCCGGTCCTGACCACTGTTAGGAGGCCTGTACATAACTCCCATTATGGTTTTTTTGCCTTTGTGGTTCCTCAACTCTACTGTGGGAGGAGCAGTGCTGAGGGAATGCTGCACTGTGGGAGGAGCAGTGCTGAGGGAATGCTGCACTGTGGGAGGAGCAGTGCTGAGGGAATGCTGCACTGTGGGAGGAGCAGTGCTGAGGGAATGCTGCACTGTGGGAGGAGCAGTGCTGAGGGAATGCTGCACTGTGGGAGGAGCAGTGCTGAGGGAATGCTGCACTGTGGGAGGAGCAGTGCTGAGGGAATGCTGCACTGTGGGAGGAGCAGTGCTGAGGGAATGCTGCACTGTGGGAGGAGCAGTGCTGAGGGAATGCTGCACTCTGGGAGGAGCAGTGCTGAGGGAATGCTGCACTCTGGGAGGAGCAGTGCTGAGGGAATGCTGCATGGTGGGAGGAGCAGTGCTGAGGGAGTGCTGCACTGTGGGAGGAGCAGTGCTGAGGGAGCGCTGCACTGTGGGAGGGGCAGTGCTGAGGGAATGCTGCACTGTGGGAGGAGCAGTGCTGAGGGAATGCTGCACTGTGGGAGGGGCAGTGCTGAGGGAGCGCTGCACTGTGCGAGGGGCAGTACTGAGGGAATGCTGCACTTTGAGGAGCAGTGCTGAGGGAATGCTGCACTGTGGGAGGAGCAGTACTGAGGGATTGCTGCACTGTGGGAGGGGCAGTGCTGAGGGAATGCTGCACTGTGCGAGGGGCAGTGCTGAGGGAATGCTGCATTGTGGGAGGGTCAGTGCTGAGGGAGTGCTGCACTGTGGGAGGAGCAGTGCTGAGGGAATGCTGCACTGTGGGAGGGGCAGTACTGAGGGAGCACTGCACTGTGGGAGGAGCAGTACTGAGGGAGTGCTGCACTGTTGGAGGGGCAGTGCTGAGGGAGTGCTGCATTTTGGGAGGGTCAGTGCTGCATTGTGGGAGCGTCAGTGCTGAGGGAATGCTGCACTGTGGGAGGGGCAGTACTGAGGGAATGCTGCACTGTGGGAGGGGCAGTGCTGAGGGAGCACTGCACTGTGGGAGGGGCAGTGCTGAGGGAGTGCTGCGCTGTGGGAGGGGGCAGTGCTGAGGGAACGCTGCACTGTGGGAGGGGCAGTGCTGAGGGAGCGCTGCACTGTGGGAGTGGCAGTGCTGAGGGAGCGCTGCACTGTGGGAGGAGAAGTGCTGAGGGAATGCTGCACTGTGGGAGGGGCAGTGCTGAGGGAATGCTGCACTGTGGGAGGGGCAGTACTGAGGGAATGCTGCACTGTGGGAGGGGCAGTGCTGAGGGAATGCTGCACTGTGGGAGGGCCAGTGCTGAGGGAATGCTGCACTGTGGGAGGAGCAGTGCTGAGGGAATGTTGCACTGTGGGAGGGTCAGTACTGAGGGAGTGCTGCACTGTGGGAGGGGCAGTGCTGAGGGAGTGCTGCATTGTGGGAGGGGTTGTACTGAGGGAATGCTGCACTGTGGGAGGGGCAGTGCTGAGGGAATGCTGCACTGGGAGTGGCAGTACTGAGGGAGCGCTGCACTGTGGGAGGAGCAGTGCTGAGGGAGTGCTGCACTGTCAGAGGGTCAGTACTGAGGGAATGCTGCACTGTGGGAGGGGCAGTGCTGAGGGAATGCTGCACTGTGGGAGGAGCAGTGCTGAGGGAATGCTGCATTGTGGGAGGGGCAGTACTGAGGAAGCACTGCACTGTGGGAGGGGCAGTGCTGAGGGAATGCTGCACTGTGGGAGGGGCAGTGCTGAGGGAGAGCTGCACTGTCAGAGGGTCAGTACTGAGGGAGTGCTGCACTGTCAGAGGGTCAGTACTGAGGGAGTGCTGCACTGTCAGAGGGTCAGTACTGAGGGAGAGCTGCACTGTCAGAGGGTCAGTACTGAGGGAGTGCTGCACTGTGGGAGGGGCAGTACTGAGGGAGTGCTGCACTGTGGGAGGGGCAGTGCTGAGGGAGTGCTGCACTGTGGGAGGGGCAGTGCTGAGGGAATGCTGCACTGTGGGAGGAGCAGTGCTGAGGGAATGCTGCACTGTGGGAGGGGCAGTGCTGAGGGAGCGCTGCACTGTGTGAGGAGCAGTGCTGAGGGAGTGCTGCACTGTGGGAGGCGCAGCGCTGAGAGAATGCTGCACTGTGGGAGGAGCAGTGCTGAGGGAGTGCTGCATTGTGGGAGGGGTTGTACTGAGGGAATGCTGCACTGTGGAAGGGGCAGTGCTGAGGGAGTGCTGCACTGGGAGGGTCAGTGCTGAGGGAGTGCTGCACTGTCAGAGGGTCAGTACTGAGGGAGTGCTGCATTATCGGAGGGTCAGAACTGAGGGAGTGCTGCACTGTGGGAGGGCCTGTGCTGAGGGAGCGCTGCACTATCAGAGGGTCAACACTGAGGGATTGCTGCGCTGTGGGAGGGGCAGTGCTGAGGGAATGCTGCACTGTCAGAGGGTCAGTACTGAGGGAGTGCTGCACTGTCAGAGGGTCAAAACTGAGGGAGTGCTGCAGCGTGGGAGGGCCTGTGCTGATGCAATGCTGCACTGTCAAAGGGCCAGTACTGAGGGAGCGCTGCACTGTGGGAGGGTCAGTTGTGAGGGAGTGCCGCACTGTCAGAGGGTCGGTACTGAGGGAGTGCTGCACTGTGGGAGGGGTTGTACTGAGAGAATGCTGCACTGGGAGGAGCAGTGCTGAGGTAATGCCGCACTGTGGGACGGGCAGTGCTGAGGGAGTGCTGCACGGTGGGAGGTGCAGTGCTGAGGGAGTGCTGCACTGTAGGAGGGGCAGTACTGAGGGAATGCTGCATTGTGGGAGGGGTTGTACTGAGGGAATGCTGCAGTGTGGAAGGGGCAGTGCTGAGGGAGTGCTGCACTGTGGGAGGGTCAGTGCTGAGGGAGTGCTGCACTGTCAGGGTCAGTACTGAGGGAGTGCTGTACTGTCAGAGGGTCAGTACTGAGGGAGTGCTGCACTGTCAGAGGGTCAGTACTGAGGGAATGCTGCACTGTCAGAGGGTCAGTACTGAGGGAGTGCTGCACTGTCAGAGGGTCAGTACTGAGGGAGTGCTGCACTGTCAGAGGGTCAGTACTGAGGGAGTACTGCACTGTCAGAGGGTCAGTACTGAGGGAGTGCTGCACTGTGGAAGGGGCAGTGCTGAGGGAGTGCTGCACTGTGGGAGGGGTTGTACTGAGGGAATGCTGCACTGTGGGAGGAGCAGTGCTGAGGGAATGCTGCACTGTGGGAGGGTCAGTGCTGAGGGAGTGCTGCACTGTGGGAGGGGCAGTGCTGAGGGAATGCTGCACTGTGGGAGGAGCAGTGCTGAGGGAGTGCTGCACTGTGGGAGGGTCAGTGCTGAGGGAGTGCTGCACTGTGGGAGGAGCAGTGCTGAGGGAGTGCTGCACTGTGGGAGGAGCAGTGCTGAGGGAATGCTGCACTGTGGGAGGAGCAGTGCTGAGGGAATGCTGCACTGTGGGAGGAGCAGTGCTGAATGAGCTCTGCACTGTGGGAGGAGCAGTGCTGAGGGAATGCTGCACTATGGGAGACCATAAGACCATAAGACATAGGAGCGGAAGTAAGGCCATTCGGCCCATCGAGTCCACTCCACCATTCAATCATGGCTAATTTCAACTCCATTTACCCGCTCTCTCTCCATAGCCCTTAATTCCTCGAGAAATCAAGAATTTATCAACTTCTGTCTTAATGACACTCAACGTCCCGGCCTCCACCGCCCTCTGTGGCAATGAATTCCACAGACCCACCACTCTCTGGCTGAAGAAATTTCTCCTCATCTCTGTTCTAAAGTGACTCCCTTTTATTCTAAGGCTGTGCCCCCGGGTCCTAGTCTCCCCTGCTAATGGAAACAACTTCCCTACGTCCACCCTATCTCAGCCATTCATTATCTTGTAAGTTTTGATTAGATCTCCCCTCAACCTCCTAAACTCCAATAAATATAATCCCAGGATCCTCAGACGTTCATCGTATGTTAGGCCTACCATTCCTGGGATCATCAGTGTGAATCTCCGCTGGACCCGCTCCAGTGCCAGTATGTCCTTCCTGAGGTGTGGGGCCCAAAATTGCTCACAGTATTCTAAATGGGGCCTAACTAATGCTTTATAAAGCTTCAGACGTACATCCCTGCTTTTATATTCCAAGCCTCTTGAGATGAATGACAACATTGCATTTGCTTTCTTAATTACGGACTCAATCTGCAAGTTTACCTTTAGAGAATCCTGGACTAGGACTCCCAAGTCCCTTTGCACTTCAGCATTATGAATTTTGTCACCGTTTAGAAAATAGTCCATGCCTCTATTCTTTTTTCCAAAGTGCAAGACCTCGCACTTGCCCACGTTGAATTTCATCAGCCATTTCTTGGACCACTCTCCTAAACTGTCTAAATCTTTCTGCAGCCTCCCCACCTCCTCCATACTACCTGCCCCTCCACCTATCTTTGTATCATCAGCAAACTTAGCCAGAATGCCCCCAGTCCCGTCATCTAGATCGTTAATATATAAAGAGAACAGCTGTGGCCCCAACACTGAACCCTGCGGGACACCACTCGTCACCGGTTGCCATTCCGAAAAAGAACCTTTTATCCCAACTCTCTGCCTTCTGCCTGACAGCCAATCGTCAATCCATGTTAGTACCTTGCCTCGAATACCATGGGCCCTTATTTTACTCAGCAGTCTCCCGTGAGGCACCTGATCAAAGGCCTTTTGGAAGTCAAGATAGATAACATCCATTGGCTCTCCTTGGTCTAACCTATTTGTTATCTCTTCAAAGAACTCTAACAGGTTTGTCAGGCACGACCTCCCCTTACTAAATCCATGCTGACTTGTCCTAATCCGACCCTGCACTTCCAAGAATTTAGAAATCCCATCCTTAACAATGGATTCTAGAATCTTGCCAACAACCGAGGTTAGGCTAATTGGCCTATAATTTTCCATCTTTTTCCTTGTTCCCTTCTTGAACAGGGGGGTTACAACAGGGATTTTCCAATCCTCTGGGACTTTCCCTGACTCCAGTGACTTTTGAAAGATCATAACTAACGCATCCACTATTTCTTCAGCTATCTCCTTTAGAACTCTAGGATGTAGCCCATCTGGGCCCGGAGATTTATCAATTTTTAGACCTCTTAGTTTCTCTAGCACTTTCTCCTTTGTGATGGCTACCATATTCAACTCTGCCCCCTGACTCTCCGGAATTGTTGAGATATTACTCATGTCTTCTACTATGAAGACTGACGCAAAGTACTTATTTAGTTCCTTAGCTATTTCCTTGTCTCCCATCACAAAATTACCAGCGTCATTTTGGAGCAGCCCAATGTCAACTTTTGCCTCCCGTTTGTTTTTAATGTATTTAAAGAAACTTTTACTATCATTCCTAATGTTACTGGCTAGCCTACCTTCAAATTTGATCCTCTCTTTCCTTATCTCTCTCTTTGTTATCCTCTGTTTGTTTTTGTAGCCTTCCCAATCTTCTGACTTCCCACTACTCTTTGCCACATTATAGGCTTTCTCTTTTGCTTTGATGCATTCCCTAACTTCCTTTGTCAGCCATGGCTGCCTAATCCCCCCTCTGATAACCTTTCTTTTCTTTGGGATGAACCTCTGTACTGTGTCCTCAATTACTCCCAGAAACTCCTGCCATTGCTGTTCTACTGTCTTTCCCACTAGGCTCTGCTCCCAGTCGATTTTCGTCAGTTCCTCCCTCATGCCCCTGTAGTTACCTTTATTTAACTGTAACACCTTTACATCTGATTCTACCTTCTTTCTTTCAAATTGGAGATTGAATTCGACCATATTATGATCACTGCCTCCTAAGTGCTCCCTTACTTTAAGATCTTTAATCAAGTCTGGCTCATTACATAACACTAAGTCCAGAATGGCCTGTTCCCTCGTGGGCTCCATCACAAGCCGTTCCAAAAAGCCCTCCTGTAAACATTCAATGAATTCCCTTTCCTTGGGTCCACTGGCAGTATTATTTACCCAGTCCACCTGCACATTGAAGTCCCCCATGATCACTGTGACCTTGCCTTTCTGACATGCACTTTCTATTTCGTGGTGCATTTTGTGCCCCCGGTCCTGACCACTGTTAGGAGGCCTGTACATAACTCCCATTATGGTTTTTTTGCCTTTGTGGTTCCTCAACTCTACTGTGGGAGGAGCAGTGCTGAGGGAATGCTGCACTGTGGGAGGAGCAGTGCTGAGGGAATGCTGCACTGTGGGAGGAGCAGTGCTGAGGGAATGCTGCACTGTGGGAGGAGCAGTGCTGAGGGAATGCTGCACTGTGGGAGGAGCAGTGCTGAGGGAATGCTGCACTGTGGGAGGAGCAGTGCTGAGGGAATGCTGCACTGTGGGAGGAGCAGTGCTGAGGGAATGCTGCACTGTGGGAGGAGCAGTGCTGAGGGAATGCTGCACTCTGGGAGGAGCAGTGCTGAGGGAATGCTGCACTCTGGGAGGAGCAGTGCTGAGGGAATGCTGCATGGTGGGAGGAGCAGTGCTGAGGGAGTGCTGCACTGTGGGAGGAGCAGTGCTGAGGGAGCGCTGCACTGTGGGAGGGGCAGTGCTGAGGGAATGCTGCACTGTGGGAGGAGCAGTGCTGAGGGAATGCTGCACTGTGGGAGGGGCAGTGCTGAGGGAGCGCTGCACTGTGCGAGGGGCAGTACTGAGGGAATGCTGCACTTTTCGAGGAGCAGTGCTGAGGGAATGCTGCACTGTGGGAGGAGCAGTACTGAGGGATTGCTGCACTGTGGGAGGGGCAGTGCTGAGGGAATGCTGCACTGTGCGAGGGGCAGTGCTGAGGGAATGCTGCATTGTGGGAGGGTCAGTGCTGAGGGAGTGCTGCACTGTGGGAGGAGCAGTGCTGAGGGAATGCTGCACTGTGGGAGGGGCAGTACTGAGGGAGCACTGCACTGTGGGAGGAGCAGTACTGAGGGAGTGCTGCACTGTTGGAGGGGCAGTGCTGAGGGAGTGCTGCATTTTGGGAGGGTCAGTGCTGCATTGTGGGAGCGTCAGTGCTGAGGGAATGCTGCACTGTGGGAGGGGCAGTACTGAGGGAATGCTGCACTGTGGGAGGGGCAGTGCTGAGGGAGCACTGCACTGTGGGAGGGGCAGTGCTGAGGGAGTGCTGCGCTGTGGGAGGGGGCAGTGCTGAGGGAACGCTGCACTGTGGGAGTGGCAGTGCTGAGGGAGCGCTGCACTGTGGGAGGGGCAGTGCTGAGGGAGTGCTGCACTGTGGGAGGAGCAGTGCTGAGGGAATGCTGCATTGTGGGAGGGGCAGTACTGAGGAAGCACTGCACTGTGGGAGGGGCAGTGCTGAGGGAATGCTGCACTGTGGGAGGGGCAGTGCTGAGGGAGAGCTGCACTGTCAGAGGGTCAGTACTGAGGGAGTGCTGCACTGTCAGAGGGTCAGTACTGAGGGAGTGCTGCACTGTCAGAGGGTCAGTACTGAGGGAGAGCTGCACTGTCAGAGGGTCAGTACTGAGGGAGTGCTGCACTGTGGGAGGGGCAGTACTGAGGGAGTGCTGCACTGTGGGAGGGGCAGTGCTGAGGGAATGCTGCACTGTGGGAGGAGCAGTGCTGAGGGAATGCTGCACTGTGGGAGGGGCAGTGCTGAGGGAGCGCTGCACTGTGTGAGGAGCAGTGCTGAGGGAGTGCTGCACTGTGGGAGGGGCAGTGCTGAGGGAGCGCTGCACTGTGGGAGGAGCAGTGCTGAGGGACTGCTGCGATGTGGGAGGGGCAGTGCTGAGAGAATGCTGCACTGTGGGAGGGGCAGTGCTGAGGGAATGCTGCACTGTGGGAGGGGCAGTGCTGAGGGAATGCTGCACTGTGGGAGGGGCAGTGCTGAGGGAATGCTGCACTGTGGGAGGAGCAGTGCTGAGGGAATGTTGCACTGTGGGAGGGTCAGTACTGAGGGAGTGCTGCACTGTGGGAGGGGCAGTGCTGAGGGAGTGCTGCATTGTGGGAGGGGTTGTACTGAGGGAATGCTGCACTGTGGGAGGGGCAGTGCTGAGGGAATGCTGCACTGGGAGTGGCAGTACTGAGGGAGCGCTGCACTGTCAGAGGGTCAGTACTGAGGGAGTGCTGCACTGTCAGAGGGTCAGTACTGAGGGAATGCTGCACTGTGGGAGGGGCAGTGCTGAGGGAATGCTGCACTGTGGGAGGAGCAGTGTTGAGGGAATGCTGCATTGTGGGAGGGGCAGTACTGAGGAAGCACTGCACTGTGGGAAGGGGCAGTGCTGAGGGAATGCTGCACTGTGGGAGGGGCAGTGCTGAGGGAACGCTGCACTGTGGGAGGGGCAGTGCTGAGGGAGAGCTGCACTGTCAGAGGGTCAGTACTGAGGGAGTGCTGCACTGTCAGAGTGTCAGTACTGAGGGAGAGCTGCACTGTGGGAGGGGCAGTACTGAGGAAGCGCTGCACTGTGGGAGGGGCAATGCTGAGGGAATGCTGCTCTGTGGGAGGGGCAGTACTGAGGGAGAGCTGCACTGTGGGAGGGGCAGTACTGAGGAAGCGCTGCACTGTGGGAGGGGCAATGCTGAGGGAATGCTGCACTGTGGGAGGGGCAGTACTGAGGGAGTGCTGCACTGTCAGAGTGTCAGTACTGAGGGAGAGCTGCACTGTGGGAGGGGCAGTACTGAGGAAGCGCTGCACTGTGGGGGGGCAATGCTGAGGGAGTGCTGCACTGTGGGAGGAGCAGTGCTGAGGGAATGCTGCACTGTGGGAGGGGCAGTGCTGAGGGAATGCTGCACTGTGGGAGGGGCAGTGCTGAGAGAATGCTGCACTGTGGGAGGGGCAGTGCTGAGGGAATGCTGCACTGTGGGAGGGGCAGTGCTGAGGGAATGCTGCACTGTGGGAGGAGCAGTGCTGAGGGAATGCTGCACTGTGGGAGGAGCAGTGCTGAGGGAATGCTGCACTGTGGGAGGAGCAGTGCTGAGGAAGCGCTGCAGTGTGGGAGGGGCAGTGCTGAGGGAGTGCTGCACTGTCAGAGGGTCAGTACTGAGGGAGTGCTGCACTGTCAGAGGGTCAGTACTGAGGGAGTGCTGCACTGTGGGAGGGGCAGTGCTGAGGGAATGCTGCACTGTGGGAGGGGCAGTGCTGAGGGAGCGCTGCACTGTCAGAGGGTCAGTACTGAGGGAGTGCTGCACTGTCAGAGGGTCAGTACTGAGGGAGTGCTGCACTGTGGGAGGGGCAGTGCTGAGGGAATGCTGCACTGTGGGAGGGGCAGTGCTGAGGGAGCGCTGCACTGTGGGAGGGGCAGTGCTGAGGGAGCACTGCATTGCCAGCGGTGATGTCACTTGGTTGAGGTTTTAAAGCAGGGTCCCATTTGTGGTCTTGGGGTTGTGATAAAGATCCTACATCACTGTTTCCAAGATGATTTCCAAGATGGGCAGAGGCGGTAGTTACCCTCTCTCCCGTGTTCCGGTCAATATTTATTCCTCAGCCAACATTATAAAATGAGGTGACTTGGTCACGATCACATTTCCCCCTGCGGGACGTGGACGTGTGCGGATTGACGTCGCCTTTCCTACGTTATAACAGTGACTACACTTGGAAAGTACTTCATTGGATGGAAGGAAATCTCTGTAACCTCTTCCTTAATGCATTCTCAAAGAGGCTGAAATGCGTGGGGGTTTGCTTTCCAGGAAGCCTGACCTTAGGGACCCACCGACTGTGGGAGAGAAGTTTAAACTGGCAGAGGAGTACGGAGTAGAATGGTTTTGGATCAGGAAGTCATCATTGCCTGTGGACTCCTGTGGGTATGCCCTGATGCCCTGAGGCTGTGACAGGCACTATATAAAGGCAAATCCTTTCCCCTATCTAACACAATGGAAGAGGCATAGCCACAAATAGTGAGGAGGGGAGGATTCAGATGCTATTTATTCCCTTTAGTAAAGGGAGTAGGAGAGTGATGGACGATCAATTGGACAAAGACGAGAGTTGAATACAACTGAGGCTTTATTGCTCGAAGATGTGTGGCCTCCCACAGCAGCTGGCGAAATGGCTGCTACACGGAGGACACGCATATTTATACTCCGCCTACTGGGCGGAGCCAGCAGGTCGGGACTACCGCCGTACCTGTAGTACAGGTCCTACCGTACATCACCTAATATAGGTGCAACAGTGGTTTACCACATTCACCCCCTGTTAAAATTGAGTCCGGTGGGGGCGGTGGAGAACTATATACAGCAATTGAATTTATGTACACAATATTTGCAGAATTTGTTTTCTTTCTTTTGAAGTCCACTGAACCAGTTAGAGGTTTAACCGGTCCGGGGCCTTGATACGCCGCTGAGACCGACGCAGTGGTGGCGGCGATGCTGATGCTGGTCTGGTCTTCGGTGACTCCGGGAGCGTGCCGGAATCCTCTTCATCCTCGGGTGTGGGATGTGGGAGGAGGGATGGTCCTGGGGGGGTTGCTGCTGGGAGCGCCTGTGGAGGGGGGGGGGGGGGGTGGAGCCGGGCCGGACGGGTGTGTGTGTGGGGAACCTGCTGATGCCAGGTCCCTGAGGGAGGCAGTATCCTGGCGGCCGTCAGGTTGCGCCACGTAGGCATACTGGGGTTGGCATGGAGCAACTGCACCCTTTCCACCAACGGGTCCAACTTGTGGAGTCAGACGTGCCTACGGAGAAGGGCCGGTCCTGGAGCTGCGAGCCAAGTCGGGAGCGACACCCCGGATGTGGACTCCCTGGGGAAGGTAAAAACACGTTCATGGGGTGTGTTGTTAGTGACGGTGCACAGGACCGACCGAATGGAGTGCAGTGCATCAGGTAGGACCTCCTGCCAGCGGGAGGCCGGGATGTTCCTGGACCGTAGGGCCAGTTGGACGGCCCTCCAGACCGTCCCGTTCTCCCTCTCTACCTGCCCGTTTCCCTGGGGGTTATGGCTGGTCGTCCTGCTGGAGGCGATACCCCTGCTGAGCAGGAACTGATGCAGCTCATCACTCATGAATGAGGATCCCCTGTCACTGTGGATGTAGGCGGGGAAACCAAACAGAGCAAAGATAGTGTTGAGGGCCTTGATGACGGTGGCAGACGTCATGTCGGGGCATGGGATGGCGAAGGGGAATCTGGAGTACTCATCGACCACACTGAGAAAATATGTATTACGGTCGGTGGTGGGGAGGAGCCCTTTGAAATCCACGCTGAGGCATTCAAAGGGGCAGGAGGCCTTCACCAGGCGCGCACAGTCTGGCTGGTAGAAATGCGGTTTGCACTCCGCACAGACCTGGCAGTCCCTGGTGATTGCCCTGACTTCCTTGACGGAGTAAGGCAGATTGCGGGCCTTTATGAAATGGAACAACCGTGTGACTCCCGGGTGACAAAGGCTGTCGTGCAGGGTCCAGAGTCGGTCTACTTGTGCGCTGCCACATGTACCTCGGGAGAGGGTGTCTGGGGGCTCGTTGAGCTTCCCGGGGCGATACAAAATCTCGTATTGTAGGTGGAGAGCTCGGTCCTCCACCTCAAGATTTTATCATTCTTGATTTTGCCCCGCTGTGTGTTGTTGAACATGAAGGCTACCGACCGTTGGTCAGTGAGGCGAGTGAATCTCCTGCCGGCCAGGTAATGCCTCCAATGCCGCACCGCTTCAACGATAGCTTGGGCCTCTTTTTCGACGGATGAGTGCCGAATTTCTGAGGCATGAAGGGTGTGGGAAAAGAATGCCACGGGCCTGCCTGTCTGATTGAAGGTGGCGGCTAGGGCGGCGTCTGATGCGTCGCTCTCCACTTGAAAGGGCAGCGTCTCGTCTACTGCGTGCATCGCGGCATTGGCGATATCGGCTCTGATACGGGCGAAGGCCTGTTGAGCCTCGGCCGTCAGGTGAAAATGGGTGGACTGTATGAGTGGGCGGGCCTTGTCCGTGTAGTTTCGGACCCACTGGGCGTAGTATGAAAAGAACCCCAGGCAGTGATGTGTTGGGTGTTCTGGATCACACACAGGTCACCAGCACTCAAAGTAGTGCAACAATATTTTATTAAAAGGTTAACTATTTAAACATACTTTAACTGTGGGTAAATACGATACCAGCTTTAACTAAAGACCTTTGCCTTGTCCTAACCAGTCGATGCACTCAGCACATGGTAAATGTCTGTGTTGCAGGCTGTGAGCTCTGTGCTCCTAGCTAGCTGCTACTCGAATGAGCGGGAACTCTGATGCCCCCTGTCTTTATAGTGCGTGTGCGCTCACTGGTGATTGGCTGCAGTGTTGTGTATGTTGATTGGTCCCACTGTGTGTCCATCAGTGTGTGTCTGCACCATGATATACTGGTGTATATTATGACCGGCAGCGTTTGAGGGCTTTGGGGTAGTGGAGGAGGGGGAGCTCCATGAGGGGGCGCATGCGGTCGGGATCCGGCCCCAGAACTCCGTTCTGGACCACATAGCCGAGGATGGCTCAGCGGTTCGTGCTAAACACGCACTTCTCCTTGCTGTAGGTGAGGTTTAGGAGAGTGGCGGTGTTGAGAACTTTGGCAAGGTTGGCATCATGGTCCTGTTGATCGTGGCCGCAGATAGTGACGTTGTCTAGGTACGGGAAGGTGGCCCGCAAACCGTACCGGTTGACCATTTGGTCCATCTCCCTTTTGAAGACTGAGTGTCCCGTTGGTGACGCCGAAGGGAACCCTGAGGAAGTGATAGAGGCGACTGTCTGCCTCGAAGGCAGTGTATGGACGGTCCGTTTTACGGATGGGGAGCTGGTGGTAGGTGGATTTGAGGTCTACAGTTGAGAAGACCCGGTACTGCGCAATCTGATTGACCATATCAGATATGCGTGGGAGGGGGTACGCGTCGAGCTGCATGTACCGATTGGTGGTCTGGCTGTAGTCCACAACCATTCTGTGTTTCTCCCCAGTTTTAACGACTACCACTTGGGTTCTCCAGGGGCTGTTGCTGGACTCGATGATGCCTTCCCGAAGCAGCCGCTGGACCTCGGACCTGATAAAGGTCCTGTCCTGGGTGCTGTGCCGTCTGCTCCTGGTGGCAACGAGTTTGCAATCCGGGGTTAGATTTGCGAAGAGGGAAGGTGGATCGAACTTTAGGGTCGCGAGGCCGCACACAGTAAGGGGTGGTAGGGGCCCACCGAATTTCAGGGTTGGGCTCTGGAGGTTACACTGGAAGCCCAGGCCGAGTAGTAGGGCAGCGCAGAGATTAGGGAGGACAAAGAGGCGGAAGCCGCTGAATTCTACGCCCTGGGCCATGAGTGTGACCGTACAGTACACCCCGGATCGCCACGGAATGGGATTCGGAGGCCAGGGAGATTCTTCGATTGGTGGCAAGAGGTCACGTGTCCGTCGATTTTAACGCTGGTGGATGCGGTGGCCAGCTTGTGCGGACGAGACTGGTCGATGGTCACTGAGGTGAGTCGTGGTTGGTCATCGCTGGTGTCGGATGATGGGGTGCCCGGGGGCACGGGTCCTGGAACGCTGGCGGTGCCCATGTGCCGTGGGGGAGACAGGATAGCGGCGCCTGAAGATCTTGGGGAGGACAAAATGGCGGCGCCCATGGGCCGCACATGTTGTGTGGAGGGGAAGATGGCGACGTCCACTGGCCACGTGTGGTCTGAAGGGGAAAAGATGGCGGCGCCCACTGGCCGCACATGGCCTGGGGGGGTGAAGATGGCGGTGCCCATTGTGCATACGCGAGGGGGGTGGGGGCATTAGCGGTGACTGCGCGGGCCTGGCACACCGCGGCGAAGTGCCCCTTCTTACCGCATGCCTTACAAAGGGCAGCGTTGGCGGGGGTGTTTTTGCTGGCCGCAAAAGTATCATCGGGGACCCCCGGGGTTAGCTGGTTGGCGCGTGGCGCAGGCGTATTGGCTGAGTAAGGCCCCCGCTGGGGCGGCCGTCTGTGGGGTCCACGATGCGTAGGAGGGGTGGGCCGCATGGCTGGGGGTGTAGGCCTGGATATTGCGCGAGGCGACTGTCATAGAGAGAGCTAGCTTCTTTGTCTCTGTGAGATCGAGCGTATGTGATCCGACTCAATCCCCGTAACAAAAGCGTCCCGCATAAGGAGGTTAGAATGTTCAGTGGCCTTAACGGCCTGACAGTCACAGTCCCGGACTAGTGGGATTAGGGCCCGCCAGAAGTCTTCTATGGACTCACCAGGGAGCTGAGAGCGAGTGGCGAGTACGTGCCTGGCTACGAGCGTGTTCGTCTGCTGGGTGCAATTTCCTTTGAGTAACGTCATGGCTTCGCCGTAGTTCCGCCGTCCTGGATCAGCGGAAAGACGTTGGAGCTCAACCTCGAGTACAGTATCTGTATTTTCTGAGCCTCCGGCACAGGGTCTGGTGCAGACCTGATGTACGCCTCAAAACAAGCTAGCCAGTGCTCAAAGTCCTTTTTGGCATCGCTTGATTGCGGATCCAGCTGCAGGCTGGAAATCTTCGAGCAATAAATTGATGCACGATCAATTGGACAAGGACGAGAGTTGAATACAACTGAAGCTTTATTGTTCTAAGAAGTGTGGCCTCCCACAGCAGCTGGCGAAATGGCTGCTGCATGGAGGACACACATATTTATACTCCGCCTACTGGGCAGAGCCAGCAGGCAGGGACTACCGCCGTACCTGTAGTACAGGTTCTACCGTACATCACCTAATATAGGTGCAACAGTGGTTTACCACAGAGAGACATCCAATTGCAGTAATTGAGGCAAGCATTACAAGAGGCAAATAGCTTTAATGGCAGCGGGTGTGGTAATTTTAACTAACTGGCTGGGTGAGATGCCCAGGGGGTCAGGGGTAGCGAGTGTAGGGCGAGGGTGAGTGGGGATTAGGGGGGCGGTGGGGGAGAGCACGGTAGGGGGCTGGCGGGGGGCATGTGGGTTTGCCAGTTTAACACCCCTGATTTTGACTTGGTAACATCAAAGGTGGGCAGTAAACTTCACCTTGCAGTGTCGGTTCTCCTGGGTGGGGGGGGAGGTTCGACCGCAATGGAACTTTGTGACAGGAATTTTACATGAGTATGGATGGTCAGGGCTCCCGTACTAAACATGCGCTCAGTGTAATTTAACAGATAACAATTAAGGCAAGTTAAGTAGGACTGGGTTAATTGGGCTCCAGGGAACTCACACGTGAATAACTCACTCCTTCTATAATCATAATCTTTCTTTTATTGTCACAAGTAGGCCGACATTAACGCTGCAATGAAGTTACTGTGAAAACCCCCTAGTCGCCACATTCCGGCGCCTGTTCGGGTACACAGAGGGAGAATTCAGAATATCCAATTCACCCAACAGCACGTCTTTCTGGATTGGTGGGAGGAACCGGAGCTCCCGCAGGAATCTCACACAGACACGGGGAGAACGTGTAGACTCCTCACAGACAGTGACCCAACCCGGGAATCGAACCCGGGTTCCTGGCGCTGAGAAGCAATAGTGCTAATCAGTACACTGTCCCATCAAACAATCCCAGGACAGGTACAGCACGGGGTTAGATACAGAGTAAAGCTCCCTCTACACTGTCCCATCAAACTCTCCCAGGACAGGTACAGCACGGGGTAGATACAGAGTAAAGCTCCCTCTACACTGTCCCATCAAACACTCTCAGGATAGGTACAGCACGGGGTTAGATACAGAGTGAAGTTTCCTTGACACTGTCCCATCAAACACTCCCAGGACAGGTACAGCACAGGGTTAGATACAGAGTAAAGCTCCCTCTACACTGTCCCATCAAACACTCCCAGGACAGGTACAGCACGGGGTTAGATACAGAGTAAAGCACCCTCTACACTGTCCCATCAAACACTCCCAGGACAGGTACAGCACGGGGTTAGATACAGAGTAAAGCTCCCTCTACACTGTCCCCATCAAACACTCCCAGGATAGGTACAGCACGGGGTTAGATACAGTGTAAAGCTCCCTCTGCACTGTCCCATCAAACAATCCCAGGACAGGTACAGCACGGGGTTAGATACAGAGTGAAGTTTCCTTGACCCTGTCCAATCAAACACTTCGAGGACAGGTACAGCACAGGGTTAGATACAGAGTAAAGCTCCCTCTGCACTGGCCCCATCAAACACTCCCAGGACAGGTGCTGCATGGGGTTAGATACAGAGTAAAGCTCCCTCTACATTGTCCCATCAAACACTCCCAGGACAGGTACAGCACAGGGTTAGATACAGAGTAAAGCTCCCTCTACACTGTCCCATCAAACACTCCCAGGACAGGTACAGCACGGGGTTAGATACAGAGTAAAGCACCCTCTACACTGGCCCCATCAAACACTCCCAGGACAGGTACAGCACGGGGTTAGATACAGAGT
Organism: Scyliorhinus torazame; assembly: GCF_047496885.1. Classification (NCBI taxonomy): domain Eukaryota; kingdom Metazoa; phylum Chordata; class Chondrichthyes; order Carcharhiniformes; family Scyliorhinidae; genus Scyliorhinus; species Scyliorhinus torazame. The sequence continues at coordinate 202,630,087 of NC_092720.1, forward strand.
AAAGCACCCTCTACACTGGCCCCATCAAACACTCCCAGGACAGGTGCTGCATGGGGTTAGATACAGAGTAAAGCTCCCTCTACATTGTCCCATCAAACACTCCCAGGACAGGTACAGCACAGGGTTAGATACAGAGTGAAGCTCCCTCTACACTGTCCCATCAAACACTCCCAGGACAGGTACAGCACGGGTTAGATACAGAGTAAAGCTCCCTTTACACTGTTCCATAATAATTTACCAGGCCTAGGAATGACTGATGTTCAGTGGTGTTTGTTGGTGTCTGGCTCCTTTTATGGTCCGAACCTTGTCCTCCAATGGGTGTAGACCATCCCTGTCCAGTCTGTATCCAAGTAAGTCAGCAGTCTAGAGTGGAACACATACTTGCTCCTTTTCAGCCGGGCGCCAATTTGGGAAAACTGACTGAGCACATCCTGCAGCTGGTCCTTCTCCAAGGTGCCCTGGATGAACACATCATCTGGATATACGGCCACCTTCGGCAGACCCTGCCGGATACTTTCTATTACGCGCTGGAAAATCGCCAGGGCAGATGAGACCCCAAAAGGGAGGCGGGTGTATTCAAATGACCCTCTATGGGTGATTATAGTCGCAAATGTTCTGGACACTGGGTTAGCTCCACCTGTCAATGGGATTGGCTCATGTCAAGAGCGAATGGCATATCTTCCGGCCAGCTTTGCGTACAAATATTACGCTCTCGGCATCGGGTACCGGTCGAGGCATGAATCTTTGTTTACCGTGAGCTTGTAATCCCTGCAGAGTCAGACTGATTTGTTGGGCTTTATTACCAGCACCATAGGTGCTGCCCACTCCACAAATTGTGCAGAGTGTATAACCCCCAGATCCTTCAAACGCTGTAGTTCTGCATCATCCTTGGCAAGGTTCCAGGCCTTGCCCTAAAGTATGGGGCTGAGCATCAGGATCCATGCAGATACAGGACTTGGCACCTTTTATCCTGCCCAGACTCTCCTGGAAAACTTGAGGGTGCCCATCTGAAAAACCTGTTGCCTGTTGAATCGGAGGAGTCGCAACCAGTCACGCCCCAGAAATTTGGGCTCCGGTCTCTGTGCCACAACCAAGGGAAGTCGAACTGACTGTTGTCTGTGTGTTACCTGAGTTACGGTGGTCCCCATGATGCTCAGTGCCTCGCTGGTATAGGTCGCCCACCTCGCCTTGGTGTCACGTAGCATGATCCCTGTGCGAAGTTGTTGAAATATTTGATGGTCCATGATGGTAGCTCTAGTGTCCATTTCCAGCACCACATGATTATCATAGAATTTACAGTGCAGAAGGAGGCCATTCAGCCCATCGAGTCTGCACCGGCTCTTGGAAAGAGCACCCTACCCAAGGTCAACATCTCTATCCTATCCCCATAACCCAGTAACCCCACCCAACACTAAGGGCAATTTTGGACACTAAGGGCAATTTATCATGGTCAATCCACCTACCTGCACATCTTTGGACTGATGACCATTCACTTGTAACGTGACCCGGATCCGCGCTACCTTCGGGGCCACGGCGCAGTTCAGCTGCATCAAACAGTCCACTCCATCTGAGGGGAAGGCCCTGGCTCACGGTGATCTCAGTGGCTGCCTGGGACGGCGTTTTCTGCGACGAATCTGGCGACTCTGACCATCACGTGTCATCCAACCACACCTCTGGTAATGTGGCCGACTCTCCCCTTCGTCCTGGGAGGAGGTATGCTGTAGGTCAGGAGTAGCTCCCGAGTGCTTGGCCCAGCTGCGGAATTGCCTCTGGGGTTTCCCTTTGGGAGGTGATCTGGCCTGACTGGCATTGCCCCGGGCTGCGGTGGGAGACGAAACGAAGGGCGGCCAAACTATGGACGCCAGAGTCCATGAAACCCTGCAGTTCCTGCACTCCTTTCCCTCTGTGCTCACGGGCCAGTGACAGCTCGATGGCCCGCTTTCAATCTACGGGGCCCTGCCAACAACTCCCTCTGAGTGGCCATGTGGTTTCTCCCACAAACCAACCTATCCCTCAGCATTTCGGAGAGGGGGGGCCCGAACTCGCATTACTCTGCTAGTGTCTAAGGTGGGTCAAGAAATCACCTGGAGACCGCGCCGCTGTGTTAAACCTATCCCGCTGCATGATGACGGAAGGTTTAGAGTCACTATGTTCAGCTACCAACACGACCAGCTCATCAAATGATTTGGAGTCTGGTGTAGCCAGGTAAGTGAGACTCTTTATGATTCCAAAAATCACAGCTCCGTAGGCGGTCAGGAGGATGACTTTCTGATGGTCTTCAACCAAAACACTGTCTGCCTGGAAGAAGCACGTCATATAGTCAGCATACTGGCTCCAGGCTTCCAGGGCTGCATCAAAGGCTTCCCGCTTCCAAAACAGTGGCATCTTTAACTTTATGTCCACACAGTCTGGGATAGTAATCATCGGGGATGGCTGGACGGATCCACAAGCGTGTCCAGAGTCTCCTTTGTCCTCGTAACCAGTTTAGTAACTGAGGAAGTCAGCGATAGTGGACCAAGGATTTATTGAATGATGACAATATTCTGACAGCAGTTACTCTCTTCCAATCCAGTCCCGGTTGGGACAACCAACAGGTCCTGGTCCTGGTTGGTCTGACTATACATGTACGTCTAACGAGCTGCAGTTGGGCAGCTGATAGGGTGGCACAGTGGCACAATGGTTAGCATGGCTGCATCACAGCTCCAGGGTCCCATGTTCAATTTTGGCCGCGGGTGACTGTGTGCGCGGAGTCTGCACGTTCTCCCCATGTCAGCATGGGTTTCATCCGGGTGCTCCGGATTCCAGCAACTGTCCAAAGGCGTGCAGGTTAGGTGTATTGGCCATGCTAATTAGGTGGGGGTTATGGGGATAATGAGGAGGCGTGGGCTTAAGTGGGGTGCTCTGTCCAAGGGCCGGTGCAAACTTGATGGGCCGAATGGCCTGCTTCTGCACTGTAAATTCTATGATTCCATATTCCACAGGTCCCATGGGGAGATAGACAATGGTTTCACCATGGTCCTAGTGGGGGTTATGAGAGGATAGATACAGAGTAAAGCTCCTCCTAGATTGTCCCCATCAAACACTCTTAAAACAGGTACAGCACAGGGTTACGTACAGAGTAAAACATTCTCTACACTGTCCCATCAACAATTCCCAGGACAAGCTTAGATACAGAGTAAAGCTCCCTCTACAAAAACATCAAACACCCCAAAACAGGTACAGCACGGGGTAAGATGCAGAGTAAAGCTTCCTCTGCACTGTCCCAAAAAACGCTTCCAGGACAGGTACAGCACGGGGTTAGATACAGAGTAAAGCTCCCTCTACACTGTCCCATCAAACACTCCCAGGACAGGTACAGCACTTGTTAGATACAGAGTAAAGCTCCCTCTACACTGTCCCATCAAACACTCACAGGACAGCTACAGCCCCGGGTTAGATATACAGAGTAAAGTTCCCTCTACACTGTCCCCATCAAAGACTCACAGGACAGGTACAGCACGGGGTTAGATACAGAGTAAAGCTCCCTCTACACTGTCCCATCAAACACTCCCAGGACAGGTACAGCACAGGGTTAGAAACAGAGTAAAGCTCCCTCTACACTGTTCCATCAAACACTCCCAGGACAGGTACAGCACGGGGTTAGATACAGAGTAAAGCTCCCTCTACACTGTCCCCATCAAACACTCCCAGGACAGGTACAGCATGGGGTTAGATACAGAGTAAAGCTTCCTCTACATTATCCCATCAAACACTCCCAGGACAGGTACAGCACGGGGTTCGATGCAGAGTAAAGCTCTCTCTGCACTGTCCCCATAAAACACTCCCAGGACAGGTATAGCACGGGGTTAGATAGAGAGTTAAGCTTCCTCTACACTGTCCCAACAAACATTCCCAGGATAGGTACAGCACGGGTGAGATACAGAGTAAAGCTCCCTCTGCACTGTCCCCATCAAACACTCCCAGGACAGGTACAGCACGGGGTTAGATACAGAGTAAAGCTCCCTCTGCACTGTCCCCATCAAACACTCCCAGGACAGGGACAGCACGGGGTTAGATACAGAGTAAAGCTCTCTCTACAATGTCCCATCAAACACTCCCAGGCCAGGTACAGCACAAGTCAGTTGCAGAGTGAAGCTTCCTCTACACTGTCCCATCAAACACTTCGAGGACAGGTACAGCACGGGGTTAGATACAGAGTAAAGCTCGCTCTACAGTGTCCCATCAAACACTCCCAGGGCAGGGGCAGCACAGGTCAGATGCAGAGTAAAGCTCCCTCTACACTGTCCCTATCAAACACTCCCAGGATAGGTACAGCACGGGGTTAGATGCAGAGTAAAGCTCTCTCTGCACTGTCCCCGTCAAACATTCCCAGGACAGGTACGGCACACGTTTAGATAGAGAGTTAAGCTTCCTCTACACTGTCCCATCAAACACTCCCAACCCAGGTACAGCACGGGTTAGATAGAGTGTAAAACTCCCTCTACACTGTCCCATCAAACACTCCCAGGACAGGTACAGCACGGGGTTAGATAGAGAGTTAAACTTCCTCTACACTGTCCCATCAAACACTCCCAGGACAGGTACAGCATGCGGTTAGGTACAGAGTTAAGCTTCCTCTATACTGCCCCATCAAACACTCCCAGGACAGGTACAGCACGGGGTTAGATACAGAGTAAAGCTCCCTCTACACTGTCCCCATCAAACACTCCTAGGACAGGTATAGCACGGGGTTAGATACAGAGTTAAGCTTCCTCTGTACTGTCTCAACAAACACTTCCAGGACAGGTACAGCATGGGTTAGATACAGAGTAAAGCTCCCTCTGCACTGTCCCCATCAAACACTCCCAGGACAGGTACAGCACAGGGTTAGATACAGAGTAAAGCTCCCTCTGCACTGTCCCCATCAAGCACTCCCAGGACAGGTATAGCACCGGGTTAGATACAGAGTAAAGCTCCCTCGACACTGTCCCATCAAACACTCCCAGGACAGGTACAGCACGGGGTTAGATACAGAGTAAAGCTCCCTCTGTACTGTCCCCATCAAACACTCCCAGGATAGGTACAGCACGGGGTTAGATGCAGAGTAAAGCTCTCTCTGCACTGTCCCAGTCAAACATTCCCAGGACAGGTACGGCACACGTTTAGATAGAGAGAAAAGCTTCCTCTACACTGTCCCATCAAACACTCCCAACCCAGGTACAGCACGGGTTAGATAGAGAGTAAAACTCCCTCTACACTGTCCCATCAAACACTCCCAGGACAGGTACAGCACGGGGTTAGATAGAGAGTTAAACTTCCTCTACACTGTCCCATCAAACACTCCCAGGACAGGTACAGCACGCGGTTAGGTACAGAGTTAAGCTTCCTCTATACTGCCCCATCAAACACTCCCAGGACAGGTACAGCACGGGGTTAGATACAGAGTAAAGCTCCATCTACACTGTCCTATCAAACACTCCCAGGACAGGTACAGCACGGGGTTAGATACAGAGTAAAAGCTCCCTCTCCACTGTCCCCATCAAACACTCCCAGGACAGGGAAAAAGCTCCCTCTACACTGTCCCATCAAACACTCCCAGGACAGGTACAGCACGTGTTAGATACAGAATAAAGCTCCCTCTACACTGTCCCCATCAAACACTCCCAGGACAGGTATAGCACCGGGTTAGATACAGAGTAAAGCTCCCTCGACACTGTCCCATCAAACACTCCCAGGACAGGTACAGCACGGGGTTAGATACAGAGTAAAGCTCCCTCTGCACTGTCCCCATCAAACACTCCCAGGATAGGTACAGCACGGGGTTAGATGCAGAGTAAAGCTCTCTCTGCACTGTCCCCGTCAAACATTCCCAGGACAGGTACGGAACACGTTTAGATACAGAGTAAAGCTCCCTCGACACTGTCCCATCAAACACTCCCAGGACAGGTACAGCACTGGGTTAGATACAGAATAAAGCTCCCGCTACACTGTCCCCATCAAACACTCCCAACCCAGGTACAGCACGGGTTAGATAGAGAGTAAAACTCCCTCTACACTGTCCCATCAAACACTCCCAGGCCAGGTACAGCACGGGGTTAGATACAGAGTAAAAGCTCCCTCTCCACTGTCCCCATCAAACACTCCCAGGACAGGTACAGCACGGGGTTAGATACAGAGTAAAGCTCCCTCTACACTGTCCCATCAAACACTCGCAGGGCAGGTACTGCATGGGGTTAGATACAGAGTAAAGCTCCCTCTACACTGTCCCATCAAACACTCCCAGGACAGGTACAGCACGGGGTTAGATACAGAGTAAAGCTCCCTCTACACTGTCCCATCAAACACTCCCAGGTCAGGTACAGCACGGGGTTAGATACAGAGTAAAGCTCCCTCTACACTGTCCCATCAAACACTCCCAGGACAGGTACAGCACGGGGTTAGATACAGAGTAAAGCTCCCTCTACACTATCCCATCAAACACTCCCAGGACAGGTACAGCCCGGGATTAGATACAGAGTAAAGCTCCCTCTACACTGTCCCATCAAACACTCCCAGGACAGGTACAGCACGGGATTAGATATAGAGTAAAGCTCCCTCTACACTGTCCCATCAAACACTCCCAGGATAGGTACAGCACGGGGTTAGATACAGAGTAAAGCTCCCTCTACACTGTCCCATCAAACACTCCCAGGACAGGTACAGCACGGGGTTAGATACAGAGTAAAGCTCCCTCTACACTGTCCCGTCAAACACTCCCAGGACAGGTACAGCCCGGGATTAGATACAGAGTAAAGCTCCCTCTACACTGTCCCATCAAATACTCCCAGGACAGGTACAGCACGGGATTAGATACAGAGTAAAGCTCCCTCTACACTGTCCCATCAAACACTCCCAGGACAGGTACAGCACGGGGTTAGATACAGAGGAAAGCTCCCTCTACACTGTTCCATCAAACACTCCCAGGACAGGTACAGCACCGGGTTAGATACAGAGTAAAGCTCCCTCTGCACTGTCCCCATCAAACACTCCCAGGACAGGTACAGCACAGGGTTAGATACAGAGTAAAGCTCCCTCTGCACTGTCCCCATCAAGCACTCCCAGGACAGGTATAGCACCGGGTTAGATACAGAGTAAAGCTCCCTCGACACTGTCCCATCAAACACTCCCAGGACAGGTACAGCACGGGGTTAGATACAGAGTAAAGCTCCCTCTGCACTGTCCCCATCAAACACTCCCAGGATAGGTACAGCACGGGGTTAGATGCAGAGTAAAGCTCTCTCTGCACTGTCCCCGTCAAACATTCCCAGGACAGGTACGGCACACGTTTAGATAGAGAGAAAAGCTTCCTCTACACTGTCCCATCAAACACTCCCAACCCAGGTACAGCACGGGTTAGATAGAGAGTAAAACTCCCTCTACACTGTCCCATCAAACACTCCCAGGACAGGTACAGCACGGGGTTAGATAGAGAGTTAAACTTCCTCTACACTGTCCCATCAAACACTCCCAGGACAGGTACAGCACGCGGTTAGGTACAGAGTTAAGCTTCCTCTATACTGCCCCATCAAACACTCCCAGGACAGGTACAGCACGGGGTTAGATACAGAGTAAAGCTCCATCTACACTGTCCTATCAAACACTCCCAGGACAGGTACAGCACGGGGTTAGATACAGAGTAAAAGCTCCCTCTCCACTGTCCCCATCAAACACTCCCAGGACAGGGAAAAAGCTCCCTCTACACTGTCCCATCAAACACTCCCAGGACAGGTACAGCACGTGTTAGATACAGAATAAAGCTCCCTCTACACTGTCCCCATCAAACACTCCCAGGACAGGTATAGCACCGGGTTAGATACAGAGTAAAGCTCCCTCGACACTGTCCCATCAAACACTCCCAGGACAGGTACAGCACGGGGTTAGATACAGAGTAAAGCTCCCTCTGCACTGTCCCCATCAAACACTCCCAGGATAGGTACAGCACGGGGTTAGATGCAGAGTAAAGCTCTCTCTGCACTGTCCCCGTCAAACATTCCCAGGACAGGTACGGCACACGTTTAGATACAGAGTAAAGCTCCCTCGACACTGTCCCATCAAACACTCCCAGGACAGGTACAGCACTGGGTTAGATACAGAATAAAGCTCCCGCTACACTGTCCCCATCAAACACTCCCAACCCAGGTACAGCACGGGTTAGATAGAGAGTAAAACTCCCTCTACACTGTCCCATCAAACACTCCCAGGCCAGGTACAGCACGGGGTTAGATACAGAGTAAAAGCTCCCTCTCCACTGTCCCCATCAAACACTCCCAGGACAGGTACAGCACGGGGTTAGATACAGAGTAAAGCTCCCTCTACACTGTCCCATCAAACACTCGCAGGGCAGGTACTGCATGGGGTTAGATACAGAGTAAAGCTCCCTCTACACTGTCCCATCAAACACTCCCAGGACAGGTACAGCACGGGGTTAGATACAGAGTAAAGCTCCCTCTACACTGTCCCATCAAACACTCCCAGGTCAGGTACAGCACGGGGTTAGATACAGAGTAAAGCTCCCTCTACACTGTCCCATCAAACACTCCCAGGACAGGTACAGCACGGGGTTAGATACAGAGTAAAGCTCCCTCTACACTATCCCATCAAACACTCCCAGGACAGGTACAGCCCGGGATTAGATACAGAGTAAAGCTCCCTCTACACTGTCCCATCAAACACTCCCAGGACAGGTACAGCACGGGATTAGATACAGAGTAAAGCTCCCTCTACACTGTCCCATCAAACACTCCCAGGATAGGTACAGCACGGGGTTAGATACAGAGTAAAGCTCCCTCTACACTGTCCCATCAAACACTCCCAGGACAGGTACAGCACGGGGTTAGATACAGAGTAAAGCTCCCTCTACACTGTCCCATCAAACACTCCCAGGACAGGTACAGCCCGGGATTAGATACAGAGTAAAGCTCCCTCTACACTGTCCCATCAAATACTCCCAGGACAGGTACAGCACGGGATTAGATACAGAGTAAAGCTCCCTCTACACTGTCCCATCAAACACTCCCAGGACAGGTACAGCACGGGGTTAGATACAGAGGAAAGCTCCCTCTACACTGTTCCATAAAACACTCCCAGGACAGGTACAGCACCGGGTTAGATACAGAGTAAAGCTCCGTCTACACTGTCCCATCAAACACTCCCAGGACAGGTACAGCACAGGATTAGATACAGAGTAAAACTCCTCTACACTGTCACATCAAACACTCCCAGGACAGGTACAGCACGGGATTAGATACAGAGTAAAGCTCCCTCTACACTGTCCCATCAAACACTCCCAGGACAGGTACAGCACGGGGTTAGATACAGAGTAAAGCTCCCTCTACACTGTTCCATCAAACACTCCCAGGACAGGTACAGCACCGGGTTAGATACAGAGTAAAGCTCCGTCTACACTGTCCCATCAAACACTCCCAGGACAGGTACAGCACAGGATTAGATACAGAGTAAAACTCCTCTACACTGTCACATCAAACACTCCCAGGACAGGTACAGCACGGGGTTAGATACAGAGTAAAGCTCCCTCTACACTGTCCCATCAAACACTCGCAGGGCAGGTACTGCATGGGGTTAGATACAGAGTAAAGCTCCCTCTACACTGTCCCATCAAACACTCCCAGGACAGGTACAGCACCGGGTTAGATACAGAGTAAAGCTCCCTCTACACTGTCCCATCAAACACTCCCAGGTCAGGTACAGCACGGGGTTAGATACAGAGTAAAGCTCCCTCTACACTGTTCCATCAAACACTCCCAGGACAGGTACAGCACCGGGTTAGATACAGAGTAAAGCTCCGTCTACACTGTCCCATCAAACACTCCCAGGACAGGTACAGCACAGGATTAGATACAGAGTAAAACTCCTCTACACTGTCACATCAAACACTCCCAGGAGAGGTACAGCACGGGATTAGATACAGAGTAAAGCTCCCTCTACACTGTCCCATCAAACACTCCCAGGACAGGTACAGCACAGGGTTAGATACAGAGTAAAGCCCCCTCTACACTGTTCCATCAAACACTCCCAGGACAGGTACAGCACCGGGTTAGATACAGAGTAAAGCTCCGTCTACACTGTCCCATCAAACACTCCCAGGACAGGTACAGCACAGGATTAGATACAGAGTAAAACTCCTCTACACTGTCACATCAAACACTCCCAGGACAGGTACAGCACGGGATTAGATACAGAGTAAAGCTCCCTCTACACTGTCCCATCAAACACTCCCAGGACAGGTACAGCACGGGGTTAGATACAGAGTAAAGCTCCCTCTACACTGTTCCATCAAACACTCCCAGGACAGGTACAGCACCGGGTTAGATACAGAGTAAAGCTCCCTCTACACTGTCCCATCAAACACTCCCAGGACAGGTACAGCACAGGGTTAGATACAGAGTAAAGCTCCCTCTACACTGTCCCCATCAAACACTCCCAGGATAGGTACAGCACGGGATTAGATACAGAGTAAAGCTCCCTCTACACTGTCCCATCAAACACTCCCAGGACAGGTACAGCACGGGGTTAGATACAGAGTAAAGCTCCCTCTACACTGTCCCATCAAACACTCCCAGGACAGGTACAGCACGGGGTTAGATACAGAGTAAAGCTCCCTCTACACTGTCCCCGTCAAACACTCCCAGGACAGGTACAGCACAGGGTTAGATACAGAGTAAAGCACCCTCTACACTGTTCCATCAAACACTCCCAGGACAGGTACAGCACGGGGTTAGATACAGAGTAAAGCTCCCTCTACACTGTCCCCATCAAACACTCCCAGGACAGGTACAGCCCGGGATTAGATACAGAACAATGACTCCTAACTTGATGCAGATGTAATGGGAAACTTGAAACGAATCGGTTGAATTAAAGCTTACTTTTCAGAGAAAGCAGCAGACAGAGCGCGATGAGAAAAGCTGATCGAGCCACGCAAACCCACGGCCTCCCATCCTAGCGGCTCATTGCCTCAGTAAATTGTGCAGATGATGTTTTGAGACGTGGAATAGCTGTGTGAAACGTGCTGCAGCAATCTGCGGCACTGTGAGTGATCAGGTCGAAGGGGAATGGGCTGTGGGAGGCCGAGGCCTTACCAGCTCGGGTCCATACTGCGGATTAAGTCTGGGAGCGCCACAGCCGCCGCCCGAGAATCTGCGTGACAAATTCAAATGCCCTCTCCAGCACCCTCACCTACCCTGGTCCCAGCCACTCCCTCGGGATGAATCAACATTTTCCCAACCCCAAGAGCAGCAAAATACGGCAGATGCTGCAAATCTGAAATATAAACAGGAAGTGCTGGGTGAACCCAGCAGGTCAGACAGCAACTGTGGAGAGAGAGATGGGCGGCTTGACCCCCGAGCTCCCTACACCGCTCCCCCCTCCCGCCTCATCCGATAACCCCGACTGCCCCTTCCCCCACACTCCCCTCACCCCGCTTCCCCACTCCCCCGATTCTCCCATACTCCCCACCCCCTCCCCCACACTTCCATAACACCACCTTCCCCGAACCCACACTCCCATACACCCCCACCTACTCCTCTCACACACTCCCTCCCCCCCCACACCTCTGTCCCATAAGCAAAGTCAGCATATGGCCGCCCACGCCACCCCACCCCGCTGCCGTAACGCACGGCAGGTTGGCTGAATTGGCCGCCAGCCACAGCTCCTGCCCCTCGCCAGGGAAGGAGTCTCACATTGGAGAGCTGATTGGCGGCAGCTCCGGCAGCCTCAACAGCGCCAAGAGCACATTAGTGGGCACTGCCGGGAGTGCAAACAAGAACAATGGGTCCAATGCAAGACACGTCCAGAATATTGGACGAGGAGAGTTTGGGCCATTTGGGGGGGGTATGGGGTGGGAGCGGAGGGCTGTGTGTACATGATGGGTTTTGGCGAGCGGGCGGGTAGGAAGACAGGGTGGGTACTATCCTGGGGGGGCTTTATCAACCCCCAATTCACAAGGGATACTCCCACAAAGATAATGCCCCCTCTCCTTTCCATCCTTTTAAAAAGTATTTGGGAAAAAAAAATCTTCCCACTTCCACTTGACCTCCCATGCCTTTCATGATATGACTAACTTGGCCAATTCGTGCCACACATTGCCCTGCTTCATCTGAACTGCTTTGGCCTCCCACCCCACCTCACCCAGTCCACAGCTTCAATTCGAAAGCCATTTGTGAACTTGCCTCTGTCGGGGGTACAGGTCCATGGGTTTTTTAAGTGACACAGTCAAGTACAGAACGTAATCAAGAAGGCTGATGGAACATTGGCCTTTATATTGAGAGAATTGGAATATAAAGACACAGGAGTTATGTTGCAGCTATACAGAACCCTGTTAGGCCGCACTTGGAGGACTGTGAGCAGATCTGGACACCAGGGGTACGATTCTCCGAAATGGAGACAGAGTTCGCGCTGTTGTGAACGCCGTCGCGTTTCACGATGACGCAAAATGGGCCCGGGTACGACCGATTCTGACCCCCACAGGGGGCCAGCACGGCGCTGGAGCGGTTCACGCCGTTCCAGCCTCCCTTCCCGGCGCCAAATGGGCGCCGCGCCAGCGCGCGAATGCGCGGGGGACTTCCTCAGCGCGCCGGCCCCGACGCAACATTGCGCGGGGGTTCAGGGGCCGGCCGCGTAATAAAATAGGGCTGGAGAGGCCGGCCCGCAGATCGGTGGGCCGCGATCGCGGGCCAGACCCCATCGGAGGCCCCCCCGGTGAAGGAGCGCTTTTCCCCGCCCCACAGGCCGCCCTCCGACCCTTCGCGCAGAGTTCCCGCCGGCAGCGACCAGGGGTGAACGGCGCCGGCGGGACTCAGCCGTTTCTGCGCGGCCGCTCGGCCCATCAAGGCCCGAGAATCGGGGGCCCGGCCGCGGATAGCGGCTCGCGACCGTCGTCGCGCCAAACGCGCCGGCGCAAATGGCGCCGATTCTCCGCTCCTCGGAGAATCTCCTGCCGGCGTCGGCGCGGCGCGGCGTGGGAAAATCCCGCCCCACATCTTAGGAAGGAAATATTGGGCCTTGGAAGGAGTTCACGGTGTGTTTGCAAAAATTACAGGGGTTGAGTAATGAGGGGAGATGATAAAAATTGACCTGTTTCTCTAGAATTCAGAAGATTAAGGAGTGAGCTGATCAAAGTCTTCAAGATATTAACAAGGAAAGACAGGGGGCGGGATTCTCTGTTCCGGCCCACCTGTTTTCTGGTCGGCAGGCCCCCGCCGGCAGCGGGAATCTCCGCCCCCGCCACCCGGCCAATGGGGTGTCCCATTGTGGTCAGCCCCACGCAGTCGGGAAACCCCTGGGCGGGGGTGCGCTCCGGAATATCCCGCCATTGGAAAATCCAGCCCAGGCTAGATAAAGATAAACTCTTTCCACTGGTTGGAGATTCTAAAACTAGGGGCCTTAGTCTAAAAATTACTGCTAGACCATTCAGGAGAGATGTGAGGAAGAACGTCTTCACTCAAAAAGGGTGGTAGAGGTTTGGAACTCTCTCCCACAAACAGCAGTTGAAGCTGGATCAGTTGTTAAGTCTAAATCCGAGGTGGGTAAATTTTTGTTCGGAAAGATTTAAGGGATATGGGCTAATGACAGGGATATGCAGTTAGGCCACAGATCAGCCATGATCTCACTGAATGGTGGAGCAGGCCAGAGGGGCTGAATGGCCTATTCCTGTTCCCATGTTCCTATCCCTGCACCAGCCCTGCAATCTCACATCTCCCGACCTTTCTGTTCCTCGCACTCTGATGCACCCAATCCCCTTTGCCCCAGCTATGGTTGGGTTCCTCACTCCATAATATCTGTCACATTCCTTCTCCTATTCCCACTCTTCTTTTAAGACCCCCTCCCCCCAAAAAAACCCACTTTGACCAAGTGTTTGGTCAGCTCCTAATATCCTTTCCTTTGTCTCAGGACCAAGTTGTTCTGGGAAGAGTCTCCCTTTATCAAGGGCAAGTGAATGAGGGGGAAATACCATAGAAACCTATATAACTCCAGCAGGACTAGGCAGGGTAGATGCAGGAAGGATGCTCCCGATGGTGGGGGTGTCCAGAACCAGGGGTCACAGTCGGAGGAAACGGGGAAGACCATTTCGGGCAGAGATGAGGAGAAGGTTTGCAACCCAGAGAGTGATGAGCCTGTGGAATTCGTTAGCACAGGAAGTACTTGAGGCCAAAACATTGTGTGCGTTCAAGAAGCAGTTAGGTATAGGACTTGGAGGAAAAAGGATCAAACAATATGGGGAGAAGGCAGGATGCGGTCATTGAGTTGGATGAACAGCCACAATCATAACGAATGGTGGAGCAGGCTCGAAAGGCCGAATGACCTCCCCCTTGCTCCTGTTCCCTATGTTTCTAGGACAAGTCGTGACCAGGAGATCAAAAAGGCGGAGTGGCACAGTGGCTGGCACTTCTGCCTCACAGAGCCAAGGACCTGGGTTCAATTCCGGCCTTGGGCCACTGTCTGTGAGGAGTCTGCCCGTTCTCCCCGTGTCTGTGTGGGTTTCCTCCGGGTGCTCCGGTTTTGTCCCACAGTCCAAAGATGTGCAGGGTAGGTGGATTGGCCATGCGAACGTGTCCCTTAGTGTTCAAAGGTTAGGTGGGGTTATGGGGTTACGGGGATAGGGCGGGGGGTGTTCGAGGTAGGGTGCTCTTTCAAAGGGTTGGTGTAGACTTGTTGGGCCGAATGGCCTCTTTCTGCACTGTCGGGATTCTATGATGATTCTATGATCATTTTATAGGTATAATGGTCAGAATATTAGTCAGCGTTTCAGCCATAACTTTATCCAGAGTCTGGTTCTCTGTCAGGGCCTTTCCCTCCCCAATCCTGGACTGACGGAGTTAACCCAGAGGCTGGTGTCTGTGTGCCTGGCCATGAGGCCACCTCTCCTCTCTAATCCTGCCCAGAGAGAGTTAACCCGGAGTCTGGTTCTGTGTCTCTGACAATGAGGGCCTTTCCCTCTCGAATCATGTACTGAGAGAGTTAATGCAGTTCCTGGCCGCTGTGTGCCTTACCGAGGGCCTTTCCTTCTCCAATCCTGAATTGAGAGGGTTAACCTATCACCCCACTGTTGCGCAGTTATTATATTGCAGTGCGCAGTGACTCAATGAATACGACAGGATCAGAAATAGCTGTGCCAATCTAAATATAGGTACATACACTCCTTTAGGCACTGAGCTCAGCTCTAAGTATAGGACAGTGCCAATTACTCAATGGCGTGCCTGTGATTTTCAGGCAATTACACAGAGGCACCTCACTCCAAACATAGATAAGGGCTGGGCGAAAGAACCCGTAATTCTCTGCACAAAACCCTTTTTAATTCAAATTTAGCCATTTGTAAAAAAAACAATAAGTGTATTTGCTAATTGCCCCTCCTTTGCCCTTTCTGACGACACTTCAGTCCCTCGTTGACGTAACGGCTCCATGTCTACTCCCCACCAGGCACTTCACGTGTGAGGCTGGACAGCAACTTCTGTCGAGCTATACCGAACACTTTGCAGCTTGTTCCTTCCCTGTCCAACCACGGTAGAGTCTGCGGCTTGTCACAATATACACCAGTATATCATGGTGCAGACACACTCACAGATGGACACACAGCAAGACCAATCAACACACAGAACACCGCAGCCAATCACCAGTTAGAGCACACTCACTATATAGACAGAGGGCATCAGAGTTCCCGCTCATTCGGGATGCAGCCTCCTAGTAGGACAGAGCTTACAGCTTACAGCACAGATCTTCACCATGTGCTGAGTGCATAGACTGGTTAGGACAGGCATAGGTCTTTAGTTTAATCTAACATCGTGTCAATCCACAGTGAAAGTATGTTCAACAGTTTTGAACTTAATAAAATAGTGTTGCACTATTTTATGTGTTAAGGTATGTGTTCCACGGATCCAGAGCATCCAACACATCATGGCTGACTTCTTTTTCCCTCCTAATCCCAGGGACACTGAGTACTGATGGAGACGCCCTGTGCGGCTCAATAGCTGCAGCCCGGATTTGATCTGGACCTGGTCTGAACAGGAGGAAGTGCTGGGAAGCACCCATCAGGGGTGCGCTGTGGTGAAAAACCTGAGTTCTGTTTCGGGTGCATTTAGCAGGGTGTTTCCCGGCGATGGCAGTGCCGAGAATGAACCCGCTAGGAAACGGGACTCTGCTTCTTTTGTGGCCCCGGCGAAACACGGCCCACCCAGGCCGCACTTAGACTCATCTCCAGCACTAACGAGCCCAGCTCGCCAGTGCAGGAAGAGGCCAGGGTGCCATTTTAAAATGTTGCCCTGATCTCTCGCCCCCCACCCTTCCCCCACCCCAACACAGCCTCTGGACTCCCAACACCCCAGCTTACTAATTATGGGGCCATCGAGCCCCCCTAACCCCCTGCACTCCACCTCATAGGGGCAGGGCACCCCTGGGCCCGACCCCCAGTACCAGCACGATGGCAGGGCCCATGCCAACCTGGCAGTGCCCCTGGTCGCCCTGGCAGTATCACCATGGCACTGCCAGGGTACCAGGTGGCCGTGTCACGGTGGCATCGGGAGTGCCAGGGTACCACCCTGCCAAGACCCTGACCACCCGAGGGTCTCCGATCACCTGGGAGACCTCCCCCAAGTGTTGTGACGCCTGGTCCACATTTGTGGAAACCAGTGCTCAGTGGTGCCACTGCGAGGTCTCGTGAGGCGAGGCCGTTAGATCCCCTGCCTTGTGTTGCCCCTTTTACCTGCTATAAATATGGTGATCAATTAGGTTGCCCTTCTTTCTTTAGATGTCGATATTATATTGCTCAGAGTCGCCAGGTATCGAATGACACCACCACAAGGTTCAACCGGGTATCGATCAAAGAGCCAAACACCAGTTAGTTAGTTCAAGGTCAAGGGTACTTTATTTACACACAATTAGTCATGCAACATAAACACTGCTAGTTAAACTACACCTAACAACTGTGACAACCTGTACTTAACTTCAGGCACCCGGCTTAGGTCAGAGGAACAGTGGCCGTTTTTCGGATCTGGGTCTATCGAGTCCGAAGGAGTAACTGTGCTCAGCTAGGCTCATCCGTCTGGTGGCGGGCGTTGAACTTGAACTTGCTTCTGGTGGTGCTGCAATTGGAGGTAGACGTTGCCGGAGCGCCAGGTCCAAGAGAGGCCGAACACATGGCGGTGTCGGTCTTTATCCTTGGGGGTTTTCGCGCTCTTTTGGGCGGTCCTTCAGTTTAGGCCCCACTAATTGGGTGATCCCCGACCACTATGTTCGATTTCTAACCAATGAATGGGAGGGGATCTGGATGGTTCGGCGTATCCCAAGCGGTCACTGACCCCGTTGTTTACGCTTCCTTAGAGTGGCGCCGAAATGTCTGGGACTGTACCGGTTGCTCGAGTACCAGTCCTTTGTCTGGTGGAGATCGGCCATCCAATGCTAATCGGCACATCAAAATGCTAATTGGTCGGAGTTTCGATACCGCCTGGACTCCTCGCTTGCAGATATACATTTCAGGCTCTGGGCCTGCCTGAGTCTTGGCTTGTCCATTTTACCCGCTAGGCTTTGCGAGTTTTCCTGTACCTAGTTGGAAGTGGCCATCCCAGATGGCTACAAGGCGAAGCCCTTAGATCCCGTGCCTTGGGTCACTCTGACACAGACATATTCAAGTGAGACTAACTACTCATTTGGTAGGCTTGCGTACCCATTTCCCTGGTGGACATGGAAAGTTCCGGAAGAGGCACCTTGCTTTTGCCAGGGTGGGTGGGGGAGGATGGTATAGGTTGTGGTGGATGGATGCAGCATGGTTATCAGGGTTAGTGGACGATCGTGGGGGCTCGGGCAGGGATTTGGTGCAGAGATGGAAGGCTCAGAGGGAGATCAAAATGGGGTCAGCAAGAGTTACATCAGCAAGATGGGTTTGGTTGGCGATATCGTCACCCTCCCCAGCCCTGCAGGTCCCCTCCCCCCACCCTGCAAACCGCCCGTATTCCCCCCTCCGATATCCCTCTCTGGCCCTATTTCCTGAAGTTTCAATGACTGTCCCGCATCCCGAGGGTCGATTGGTTACTTGTCCCTCGTTAGGCTTCTGTTAAGCGGGTGGATTGAAGTCTCGTTCAGTTTTTGTTTCAGTTTTGAACATGTTAACTTCTGACCCATCTTTTTGGAGGGGTGGAGGGGGGGGGTAGGGGGAGTGGTGGAGGGCTGTTAATATTACCCCTCCATGACAAAGGGTCATCCAGACTCGGAATGCTCCATTCCCTCTCCACAGATGCTGTCAGACCCGCTGAGACCGCCCTGTATTTCCTGTTTTTGTTTTAATGTTACCCCCGTTGCTCCAGGGCTTTTGACAGAACTGGCTGAAGCTGGAGAGGTGACAGGTTGGGCACAGGGAACAACAAAACAAGGGAGGGCAGACCAAAATGTAGAAAATAACTGATGCGACCATCAATTCACACGAGACGGAGAGTTGAAGTGAACAGTGGTTTTAATCAGCTAGAACTGTGCCTGCCTGCGACTGCTCTGTACTGAGTGCCGCCTACAGGCTGCAGATCTATATACCTCCCCCGAGGGGGCGGAGCTAGAGGTGGAGCCCACAAGGGCACCAACATAATACAATGTAATGTAATGTAATACAATGGTGAATGGTCACAGAAATACATTCACCACAATAACAACGTACAGAATAAAAGTAATACTGGAATTGCATAAAACACCGGCGAGGCCGCAACTGGAGTATTGTGCACAGTTCTGGTCACCACTTAAGAGGAAGGACATTATTGCTCTGGAGAGAGTGCAGAGGAGGTTCACAAGAATGTTGCCAGGGCTGGAAAAGTTTAGCTATGAGCAGAGGTTGCGATTACTTTCCTCGGAGCAAAGAAGGCTGAGGAGTGACTTGTACGAAATTATGAGGGGAAGAGATAGGGTGGTCAGGTTAAAATTGCTTCCCTTGGTGGAGAATTCTAGAAGCAGGGCACATAGGTTCAAGATAGGTGACAGAGGGTGTAGAGGGGACATGAGGAAGACATGAGATACTGCCCTCCGAGCTTGTGCTCAGCTTGGTTTGGACAGTGCAGGAGGCTGAGAACGCAGAGAGGACCAGAGGGAGCGCGAGCTGGGGAAATTAAAATGGTGACCGGAAATTTGGGATGAGGCTGGATGCAGACATGAACGGGACCCTTCATCGAGGCAGTCGCCGAACATGCATCTGGGGGCGGGCGATTCTCACAAATGGAGCCCAAGTGTTCGCGGCGTCGTGAACGCCGTCACTTTTCACGACGGCGTTAAACGGGCACAGGAACGACCGATTCTGGCCCCTATAGGGGGCCAGCACGGTGCTGGAGCAGTTCATGCCGCACCAGCCTCCCTTCCCGGCGCCAAATGGGCGCCGTGCCAACCTGCGCATGCGTGGGGGACATCTTCAGCGCGCCGGTCCCAACTCAACATGGCGTCGGTGCTCAGGGGCTGGCTGCGCAGGGAAGTAGGCCCGGGTGGGGGAGAGGCCTTCCTGCCGATCGGTAGGCCCCGATCGCGGGCCAGACTCCATCGGAAGCCCCCCCCCCCACCCCAGGGACGGAGCCCCCCTCCCCCTCCCACAGGCCGCCCCCTGACCGTTCGCGCAGTGATCCCGCATGCAGCGACCAAGGGTGAACGGCGCCGGCGGGACTCTGTCGTATCCGCGCGGCCGCTCGGCCCATCCAGGCCAGAGAATCGGCGGCCCCACCCATTCCAGCGGCCCGCGCTCCGCCAACCGTGCCGCCGTAAGTGGCTCCGATTCTCCGCACCACGGAGAATCGCGCGCCGTCGCCGGGGCGTCGCGGCGCGCTGGCGGCCATTCTCCGGCCCGACGCGGGGCTCCCATGGTCTCCCCGGTGTAGAGAGGACCGCATCGGAAGCAGGGAATATACCGTACCAAAATGAAAGAAGTACGTGAAAATCGCTCCTTCGCTTGGCCATGTCCCTTCAACACAAATTGGGAAGCGCCAAGCGTTCAAAATCCTGAATGGCTCTATCTGCTTGGTGTAATGTGTGTTAAATCGAAGAGGATAGCACAGCAGGAAGCCATTCGGCCCATCAAGACTGCGCCTGCTCGTTGCGGGAGCTGACCTCGGTTATGCTTAGCTTCCCCTAGCTTCCCTCGGTAGTTTTGAGAATCGGTCCCGATAATATTCACAGGAGAAGGCTCGTACTCAAAGGTTTATTCAGTTAAAGAAATGCATCCAGTCCCAACTGGGATCATCGAAGGTGCCGGTTCCAATCCTGGCCGGCTTTTATCTGTCTGATTTAATGAGGCCTGCTGTTAGGCCTCTGCCTCTCAGTGGGGGCACTCGTATTCCACAAGCCCCACGGGGAGATCAATCGGGCCATCCCTGTGGGTCACGTGGGGGTTATTACTGTCCCCTTCCAGGAGTCACGCAGTTGCCTCTCGGAGGTTGCTCTGGATTGGACACCACTGTCCTTTTTAAGCAGCGCTTCCCAGATCATAACAGCTCACTGGGAAAGGAAAGCAATACTCTCCTTTCAACCTCTCTAGCTCCAAAAGCCAATTGTCTTAACTCTGGGTCCTCTTGCATTAGAGTCCGTCATAGATCATAGAATTTACAGTGCAGAAGGAGGCCATTTGGCCCATCGAGTCTGCACCAACCCTTGGAAAGAGCACCCTACTAAAGCCCACGCCTCCACCCTATCCCCGTAATCCAGTAACCCCCACCTAATTTTTTTGGACACCAAGGGCAATTTATCACGGCCAATCCACCTAACCTGCACATCTTTGGACTGTGGGAGGAAACCGGAGCACCCGGAGGAAACCCACGCAGGCACGGGGAGGATGTGCAGACTCCGCACAGGCGGTGACCCAAGCCGGAATCGAACCTGGGACCCTGGAGCTGTGAAGCAAATGCAAATAAACTCTTATCAGAACTCAATAAAAACACTTGGGGGGCGATTCTCCAAAATGGAGACCAAGTGTTCGAGCCGTCGTAAACGCCGTCGCGTTTCACAACGGCGCGAAACGGGCACGGGGTTGACCGATTCTGTCCCCCACAGGGGGACAGCGCGGCGCTGGTGAGGTTCACGCTGCTCCAGCCTCCCTTCCCGGCGCCAAGTGGGCGCCGCGCCAGCCTCGGCATGCGCGGGGGACTTCCTCAGCGCGCCGGCCCCGACTCAACATGGCGTGGGGGTTCGGGGGCCGGCCGCACAACAAAGTAGGCCGGGTGGGGGTGAGAGACGATCGGTGGGCCCCGATCGCGGGCCAGACCCCGCCCATTCCAGCGGCCCGCAGCCGGTGTCGCGTAAAACGCGCCGGCGCAAATGGCGCCGATTCTCCGCACCTCGGGGAATCGCGCGCTGGCATCGGGGCGTCGTGGCGCGGTTGCGGCGATTCTATGCCCGGCGCGGGGCTCGGAGAATCGGGCCCTTCATCTACATCAGAGGGAGGGAAACGTCAGGTGTGCTTATCGTAAAGAAGGTTAAATCGGAGGGAATGACTTAAACCGCCAAGCCTCTCTGCTTCATTCTCTTCCTTTTTTAGATAGTTCTCAAAACCTTTGACCGGATTTATTTTTGTCCTCAGTCTGCAAACTCCCCCCTGTGCGGTCAGTCCTCTCGTCTGTTTGGTGCTCCTCCCGAAACGCCGAGGGACATTTTACTGCGAGACTGACAGAGAGAGAGAGAGAGAGAGAGAGCGAGGGAGAGGCGCTGAACAAGAGACACATTGCTGCTCCTGTTACTCAGTGAACCCAGCAGGGGATTCAGCTCAATGGGAAATCTGGTTGCCATGGCTCCCACACCAAGGAGGGAGGGCTCTCGTGCAACCGGGTGGATTTGATTGGCGGCTGAGGTGGAAGGCCGCCAATTCAGAGGGCGTAGGGAGGGGTGCGAGGTCGAAGTTTAGCTCTGCCGTTTGAATCTGGCGGTATCATAGGGAGAGTGGGCTGATCTGTGCTTCGGGAGATGCGTGCCGGGCCCTGCTGATTTGAAATGTTCAGTTGGACCCACCTTTAAGAGTGAATAAAGAACTAACTCTTTCCGTAAGGGGCATGGGAAACTAATTAAACCTCAGAGAACTATACTCTGTTCTTTTATGCGTGACAATAAGACCATAAGACATAGGAGCTGAATTAGGCCACTCGGCCCATCGAGTCTGCTCCGCCATTCAATCATGGGGCTGATATTTTTCTCATCCCCACTCTCCTGCCTTCTTCCCGTGACCTGCAAAGGAAACAATTTGTTGATTGATAACTGGTTTGCTTTCACCAGAATGCTCTTGAGTCAGCCTCCACAGGATGGGAGAAACACATAGGCCAGGGATTTTGGAATGGTTCCCACCATCTCCACTAATGCTACCCAGCCCGCAGTCACTTAACGCTCCAACAGGTGTGATGCTTGATCAATAACTCCAGAAGCGAGTTTGGATGACAATTGAAGGCTTTATTGGACTAGATGTTTCCCCCAGCAGCGCAGGTACAGAATGCAGCTGCTGGGGAGACACAGGCTCTTATACTCCGCCTTACTGGGCGGAACCAACAGGCGGGCTTCACCAATGATATTGCTGTCTCAGGTACCCCCCACACCAATGGTCTTACAGCATCGACCTGGGTACCGTAATACCCCTAGTACCGACTACCACAAGGTGTCAGTCAGCTGCAGGCCGGATTTCCACCCTTCGCTCGAGATTGGTCAGCAGCCCACTCGTCGCCGCAGCGCCACAAGCTGTGGTGGACGGGGCTGGGACTGCAATCAGCCCTCCCACACAGCCTAAGTCCCGCGAGTCCCGGAACTGGTAGATTTACAGGCGGAGAGGGTAGGTGAGGCCAGGGGAGATGGACGGAGGATGGTGTTTGGGTGTCAGTCAAGAGGCGGGGGTCAGGCCTTGTTTTGACGGGGGGGGGGGTCCCAAAGTTAAATGGAGGCTGACTGCTGTTTGTGGAGGTGTCACCCCTCCCCACATTCCTGTCCAATGTCTGAACAGGTTTAATTTCCAGACTTCCGCCTTACATGTTTCCTGTCCTTTGATAAGTGGCATCATCGCGACGGAGGCGAAGGAGTTGAGAGAAGGGGATGGAGTCCTTACAGGGTGTAGGGTGCGAAGAGCTGTAGTCCCGGCGATTCGCGTCGGGGCGGCATGGCGAGATTCGCGCGGCCTCCCCGGCGATTCTGCGGCCCGGCGCGGGGTCGGAGAGTCCTGCCCATGGAGTGCAAAAAACACGGCCGGAGGTCATTCAGCGGAACATACCTCTGCTGGCATTCATTCCGCACATGAGCAAATACACTCATATTCCCACCCTGTTCCCACATTCCCCTCTTCCATCGTCCAGCTATCAGGTCTGATCCTGATGGTTGCCACTGCAGGGGCCCATCTTAACCCTTCCCGCTGGGTTAAGATCCCATGCAATTGAGTGGGATGCCAGCTTTACCTACACCACCCCCTCTCACCCCGCCATCGACTTCAATGAAGAATGAGCACCGTCAGTCTAGTAATCCAGGGGATATGAAGATAAAGGTTCAACCAAATTTATGTTAACTCAGAAGTGAAGGGACACCCACAGCATACAACGCTAGTGTCCCAGCTGGGGACTAACGGGAGCTCCTGGCCCTGGTCCAGGGCGGTATCTAAAGGGCTCAGTGACGAATCCCAGCTGGACGGGACTCCACCCGTTACCATGGGAACCCGTATTCCACGAGCCGCACGGGGAGATCGCTGGGTTATCCCTCGTGGTCCTCGCAAGGGTCACCACAGTCAGGTCGGGCTAATATTAACCCTGTGGTTTCAATCTCCAGAGCTAATGGGCTGGATTCTCCGCCCCGCCTCGCTACATTTCTGCCTCGGCCCGCCGGGATTCTCCGTTACGCCAGCCGGTCAATGGGATTTCCCCGGGAGCTACGGCAAAATGGAGAATCCCGCCGGCGGAGAATCCCGCCCAATGTGTTTTAGGGCCAATCAACTAAATAGAAGAACAGAAACTAACTGAGGGATAACTAATGCTTGGGAGTGAGTGTCACAACCTCGTAATTCTCTGCTTGATTGACAAATTGTCCCTTGTTTCCTGCTGTAGCTAACAGAGCTCAGATCCACCAAAGGTTTCCCATTAAAGTGCCACGGGCTTCTTTGAATGAGACAATCCCACCCCCTCCCTCCGTGATGGAACTAGTGACCCATCATTTGGAAAGGATTAAAATAAAAGACCTAAAAATAAATATCTTCTTTCTTTAGAGGTCTGACCTTGCGGACTGTGCGTTAAGGAAGTAATAGGGAATGTTCTGTTAATAAATCCACATCCGGACTCTGGAATTTACTGCAATCTTCATAAACAGGATGTGTTGCTGTAAGCTTTACTCGTCAAGGGCCGAGTGTCTGGCAGCAGGCTGGGGTGGGATCTTAATTGAGATGATGTAATCTTGTGGCTCCATGAGAGGATAAGGGATAATCCTAAATGCCGTATGTGCAGGACGTTGGGTATCTGCGAGTGATTATAAAAGGCCGTAGACTCTTTGAGTGCTTGACATGCGAGCAGGTTGTGACGTTCAACTAGTTGGTGGACACTCGGACCCCCTTCCGCCCAAAGGACCACAGTTCGGTGCCGCTTTGAGACAACTGCTTGAGTTGCCTCGGAATTTGTGGGATCGACCATAAATCTCAAGGGGGGTTGGCATGTTTTCCATTTTGGGCTGTTTTTTCCCTTTCCTGTCATCGCCATGGCAGACGTACACATCGAGCGCACTCTGTCTCCTCCATTTGGGTGGGAGTTCCACATAGTAAATACGGATGAAGGAACTGCCTCTTTCCACGTGACCCGGGAAGCCGTGTGTTTTGTTACCTGTGTGGTAGGTAACATGTGCTACTCAAACCTTGGTTAGTGATGAGGTATTCTCGATGAAGAAGATTCAAACTGGTCCAGTAGTAACAAAAGGTTTATTGAGTAACTACAACAATAATTGCATGAGTTGTTTACTTTAACTTTGATACTAGTGATAAGGTTAACAAGATCTACCTTCGGTAACTATACGTAACTCCACTAGCCATCTGAACTAGTCTGCTATTACCCTGGTCACAGTGCACCCCCGAGAGAGCCAAAGACCCAATGTGGTTGCCTTTTATACCCCTGTTGGTGCAGCCCTCTAGTGATCATGTGGTGCTACTGATTATACATTAACCCCTTGTGTACATGCACATATAGAGATCACGACACCATGATAGCACCAACAATGTCTACCCAAGTCCTGAATGGCTCCAAGGCCCTCGCCCGCCCAACCCGATCCAGATTTTAACCACTCCTTTTGTGAAGGGCTTCTCCCCCATCTTCAGCTCTGAACTGACCCTTGACCCGAGGACTCGTCCTCAGTCAATGGAATGCTCGTGAAAAGCCTCTCGCGGGGTGGAGATCAAAGGTCGTGTGGCATTCTGGGTATTCTTTGAAAGGCGGGGAGTCCAACGTTAAGGGGAAGGAGGAGACGATCTGATTGAGGGGATGGTTTCAAATGTTTCAAACGGTTCGACCGGGTAGATTGAGAGTGGGCAAGTCAAAAGCAAAGGGGCAAAACCTTGAAATTAAACCAGGCCTTTTAAAGGACTGGAATCAGGAAGCACTCTTTACGTACAAAGAGGTAGTGGAAAGCTAGAAATGTTTTTTAATTTATTTTTTTACCATTGGCTGGGCCAGCATTTGATTCCCGTCCCTAATTTCCCTGGACCGATTGGTTTTCTAGCTCATTTAACAGGGGCATTTCAGAGCCAGCCACATTGCTGTGGGTCTGGAGTCATGTGGAGACCAGACAGGGTAAGGACAGCAGATTTCCTCCTCATGAAGGGTATTAAGTGAAGCAGATGGGCAGTTAAGACAGTCAAGAGATAGTTTCACGGTTGCCATGACTGAGGCTGGCTTTCAATTCCAGAGTTTATTCATTGAGTTCAATGGTGGCTGGGTGGAGGTGGGAGTTGGGCCCATGCACACCAGGGGATTAGCCTGGGCCTCTATCTAGTCCAGTGACATTACCACCGCTCCAGCATCTCCCCCCCCCCCCCCCCCCACCCACATCCTTCCAAATGGTTGTGGATGTCGTGGCCAATTGGGAATTTGAAATCAGAGGTTGATAAATTTTAGTTGGTGTTGGGAAAGGTATTTAGCATTGAGGGAAAGACGAGTTAATGGAGTTGACATTATGCTCATTCATGATGGAAGCGAATGGCGGGGCCAGCTAAGGGCTGAATGGGCTCCTCCTGTGTTCTTGTTGTCTTGAGCTAACATTCCGCCTTCAATCTGTACCATGTTTATGCAATCGATCTGCCCGTATGTGGTTTCCCACGTTCTACCCTCTGTGAAACGTGACACCATCCAGCAGTGTGCTCCTCGTGCCTTACCGCGCAGCACGTCCCATTTCTCTATCCCCCCGGCCGACATTGTGCTCCCAGTAAAGAGGCACCTCGGTTTTAAAATGGTGCTTTCCAAACTCTCCGCTGCCTCGCCTCCCCCTATCTCTGAAACCTCCCGCATTCCAACGATGCTCCGGCCTGTCTGCTTTCGTTTAATCCCGGGCTCATGTGCAATCCCGCTTCCAATATTTCCCCCCATTGGTGGCCGTGTCCTCAGCTGCCTCAGTCCAAGCTCTGTAATTCCCTCTCCACACCTCTCCGCCTCTTGCCCTTGTTCACCTCCTTTACGACACTTCTTAGGAGCATAAATCTTTGACTGAACCTTTGGTCATCTGACCGAATACGCCCTCATGTGGCCATCGTGAGAAGTGCCTTGGGATATTTCATGACCTTGGAATGTACATTGTTGCGGGTGTGAGGGCGATCAAGGCTGCGACATCTCTCACGAGGGTTGATTGGGGTGATCTGGCTGGCTGGACAGGTGTCACCCCCACTTCCCTCGAAGCTCAATATGCGTCCCTCCCAAAGCAGAGGATGACCCCCTCCGCCGATCTAGGGTGCATAACACAGCTACACTCTGTCATGATATGCAGACATGCACATAATGAGATACAAACAGGCAGCTAATGAATACAGAGAACAGGACATAACCAATCAGCAGGCAGAACACTTGGGGGTGGTTTCCCACTATAAAAGGCACGAGGCACTCACACTCCACCTCTTTCCACTGGTGACATCTACAGTGTGAGTCAGGGTGTACGTATCATATAACTCCTACAGCACATGGCTAAGAGCTAATCACACTAGGTTAGCAGAGAGTCGAACTGACAGAGGATTCAGCTAACTGTGTGACAGGTTCAACAAATCATACTGAACTAACTTCAAGGTGTGGAGTATCTCGCAGGTAAAGCTGCATCCAGTTGCAGCCCGTGTTATTTCACTGTGCTGAACACGACACACTCCCCTGCTAGGCTAAATCCTTAAGAACATTTGTAAGGATGATATAGGGGAGTCAAGCTCCAAGATTACAGCCACAAATAGTCCAGAGACCCAGGGCTGCGGTACCTGGCTCAAATCCCGCCACTGCAGATGGTGAAATTTGAAATTGCTAAAACTCTGGGGCGTAATTCTCCGGTATCAGCGCGATGTCCGCCAACTGGCGCCCAGAACGGTACAAATCAGTCGGGCATCGCGCCGCCCCAAAGGTGCGGAATGCTCCTTAAGGGGCTAGGCCCGCGCCGGACGAATTTCCACCCCGCCAGCTGGCGGAAAAGGCGTTTGGTGCCCCGCCAGCTGGTGCGGAAATGACATCTCCGGGCGGCGCATGCGCGGGAGCGTCAGCGGCTGCTGACAGTTTCCCGCGCATGCGCAGTGGAGGGAGTCTCTTCCGCCTCCGCCATGGTGGAGACCGTGGCGAAGGCGGAAGGGAAAGAGTGCCCCCACGGCACAGGCCCGCCTGCGGATCGGTGGGCCCCGATCGCGGGCCAGGCCACCGTGGGGGCACCCCCCGGGGCCAGATCGCCCCGCGCCCCCCCCCCCCCAGGACCCCGGAGCCCGCCCGCGCCGCCTTGTCCCGCCGGTAAGGTAGGTGGTTTAATCTACGCCGGCGGGACCGGCATTTTAGCGGCGGGACTTCAGCCCATCCGGGCCGGAGAATCGCGGGGGGCCCTGCCAACCGGCGCGATTCCCGCCCCCGCCAAATATCCGGTGCCGGAGAATTCGGTAACCGGCGGGGGCGGGATGCACGCCAACCCGCGGCGATTCTCTGACCCGGCGGGGGGTCGGAGAATCTCGCCTCTGGTTTTTAAAAAGTCTGGTGGTCACCATTGTCGATTGTAGTAAAAACCCCACCTGGTTCAGTAACGTGCTGACCGGGAATGGCCTACATGTGTGTGCTGGACTCTTAACTGTCCCTTCAAGGGCAATGAGGGGTGGGGAGTCAATGATGGCCCAGCCAGCAACACGCACATCTCATGAACAATTTTAAAAAACACATTCAAGTCAGGCATTGTACATGGCAGACTGCTGACTCTCCACCACTGTGCTGGCTTAACTACACTCTCTCCTCACCCAACAGAAATTCCTCAATGTAATCCCCTCAGACTCCATCGCGTCACAGCGGACCATGCAATGCATATAGTGGTACACTGTTCCGGGAGACACCTTGAGATCCCGCTCAGAAAGGATGTCTAAATACTCCTAATAGCCACAGTCGTTCCTTCAGGAGGGGTTTAGGTGTCAGACTGAACTTTGGGTGTGTGAGGGGGGGGTTCTGGTGTAAAGCGTAGAAAAGGGAAATAAAGACTGAACCAATCCAAGCTGCAATGTTTAGCTGTCGATAAACAAGGACTTACATCGACACAGTGCCTCTCACGAGCTCAGGATACCGCACCCCATCTTGCTCCGCAAAGCACCTCACACAGACAATGAAGTGTCTTTGAAGTGTGGTCACTGTTGTAATGTAACAGGGAGCAAAGGGAGAAAATACGGATAAAATAATGGACATGTGGGGGCAGCAATACACAATCCTTATTGGTTCCCGTTGATGGCCAATGAGGCCACAGAAATCTTGGTTGCTATGACACTGCAGCCGAAGGAACAGGAAATGACCTCACTGTGACATCGTGTTGACCCCCGGTGACTGCCAGAAGACCTCAACTGTCTTGCCTGAGGGATTCTTCTTCACGTAAGTGGCCCAATAGTTAGCACGCCAGTCTGCCCTGCATTCATCCCAGCCTGGCATTTAAGAGAAACGTGGGCATCGCTGGCAGGGCCAGCGCTTGTTGTCCATCTCTAATCACCCTTGAACTGAGTGGCTTGCAAGACCATTTCAGAGGGTATTTACCAGTCAACCACATCACTGTGGGTCTGGAGTCACACGTAGGCCAGGCCGGGAAAGGATGGCAGATTTACTTCCCAGAAGGGACATTACTGAAGCAGGTGGGGTTATAAATGACCATCAGCAATGGTTTCATGGCCTTTCGATTTTTACTGAATTCAAATCTCTCCATATGCGAGAGGTATGTGGGATACGCCTCAATGCCTCACTATCGGATAAGAGGCACTGGCGAACAATCAGTAGCCCAGGAGACCGACGGCACCCTGACTGCCGTCTGGCTACAGTGGGCTGAGTCAGCATGCCCCCCGCCCCCCCCACCCCACGTCCCACCACCCCGAGCCTGATTGGCATCTGGCAGTGCCTGTACCCCGGTGTGGAGCATTCAAAGAGGAAAGGGGCAGCAACAGGCACCAAACTGGCCACCTAGAAAATGGCCACCACCGTTGTTGTCGAACTGTTTGATGAATGAGTGGCTGGGGGTCAACAATGGAAGCCATTCATAAACCCAACAAGGAAGTTGGAAAACCTTTCTTTCCCCAGAGAGTGGTGAGCATGCAGAACTCAGGACCTCAGAGACTAGCTGAGGAGAATACAGGAACTCTACTTAGTGCAAATGGGGCGGAAATATATATTGATAGGGTTAGATGAAGCAGGGTGTTAGGAGGCTCGTGGGGGGGTATAAACATCCAGTTAGGCCAAATGGCCTGTCATCTTGTAAATTCAATGTAGCAAAGATTCTGATGCTCGTCCACAGCTGGTGGGAGGCTTTTGTTGGTCAAATTTAAAGATTAGCATGTTTGCAACCTGTTAAAGATCAGGAGGCCCAAGAAGGTAAGTTAAACAAAGTTTGATTAATCAACAAAAATGAAAGGTCGCATCGCGGTTTACAGTCCGAAGGCTCCAACTGGGACTACCGATCACGCCGCTCCCAATCCGGTACCAGCTTTTCTTCGGCAAATTTATTAGCTCCATGGTGCGACCATCAATTCACGCGAGACAGTGAGTTGAAGTGAACAGTGGCTTTAATCGACTGCCTGCGATTGCTCTGCTAGTGAGAGCCGCCTACAGGGCAGCTGCTCTTTATACCTCCCCTCAAGGGGGCGGAGCCAGGGGCGGAGACCACAAGGGCACCAACATGATACATTCTGTGTAATATCATACAATGGTCCATAGGTGGAGCCCACATGGGCAAGAGCGCGATACAGTGTAATACAGAGGTGAATGGTTAGTACAATACGTTCACCACACCCCAGTTGGGTGGGCCTCCACCCACAAGGGTGGACTCATTCCCCACCAGTCCCACGGGCAGGTCCACTTGAGGGTCTCGTGAGGGTTATTACAGAACCCGTCTCCCGTCAGAATGGGGAGCAGCACCAACGGTGCAGCACACTCGCGGAGCTTCGCTGAATTGTTAGCTTTTGACCGCGTGCCCCCTGGGAGTGTGGGATGTGAACCATCCACAACCGTTGTGACTCAGAAGCACACTTTTGGCCACCATTGTGTTTCACTCAGCAGCTTCAGGTGGGTTCGCTTTCAGTCGGGGGTGTTCCCCACCTGTGCCACCCTGGGAGTAACGGTGATGCAGAGCGCGGGGGTGGAGGGAGGAGTGTTTGTTGTAGAGACACAATTGTCAGCGATTTTCAAAGGAACGGATCAAACACTGTTTCACATGGATCCATGCTCTCTGCTGGACAGGCAGCTTCCAGGGAAACCCTGGGGACAGGATTAAAGGGAAACCCTTTGACCCGTTCCGCTGGGATCGTCTGCTTGCTTGTATCCCGAACTGGCACCAAGGCCTGTTCACCACTGTGCTGGCTTACCGGCACTGCGTCCGTACCGAGCAATGCCTCAGTATCTTCCCATCAGACCCACCACTCTCCGAGTTCCCCCATCACCGGCCCTCTGCCCGTCCCTGACATCTTTCACTGCGCCTTCCATCATCCGAGGCCCAGAGCTCTCAAATTCCCTCACTGAGCCTCTCTGCTCGCCCGGCGCCCCCCCCCCCCCCCAAAACCCCCCGCCATCGTCCTCTTTGAAAATGCTCCTGGGAAAAGCGTCCATCTTTATCAAGCCTTGTCACCCATCATAATATTTCCTGCGTGGTTTGACATCCAACCTTTTGTTTTACTCTGCTCCTGTGAAGATATTTTGAGATATTTTAGTTAGTGCTGTATTAATGCAAGTATTAATGCACAGCAGGCCACCTGCAACAAATAACTCACCTCCTGGCTCCCCAGAGTCTGCCCCTCTCTACAGTGTGCAGTGTGTGTGCAGCATTAACGGTGCAGAAGAAACTCGACACCACACAGAACAAAGCAGCCTCGTTTTACCCACCACAACTTCTCTCCTCCAGTGGCCGCAGTGTGCACCGTCCTCAAGCTGCGCTGTGAGTAACTCCCTCCATCGACAGCACCTTCCAAACCCGCGATCTCTGCCAACTAAAGGGGCAAGGGCAGCGGACGCAATGGGGACACCACCGCCTCCCGAGTTCCTCTTCAATCCACACACCACCCCGACTTGGAATATCTCACTGGATCAAAATTCCGGGACTTCCTCTCCGACATCACTCTGGCTGTGCGTACACCATCCCGCTTCCAAGAAGGCAGCTCACCACCAACTTCTCAAGGCGACCAGAAATCCTGGTCTTACCAGGGACGCTCGCACCCCACGGATAAATAAATTAAAAAGGCGAGGATGAAGATTTTAAGTTCAATACGTCAAGCGGCGAGATACCAGCCCAGGTCAGTGATGACGAGTAAGTCAAGTCGAAGGTTTGGGGGTGTGACGTGTTGCAGTGGTCAAAATGTCGAGGTCACAGAAACAGGAATAAAGATTTCAGGAGCCAGGAGGCCAGAGAAAGAGCTAGAGGCAAGCAATGTTGTACAGGTGAATATAAAATGATGGTGATGGAGAGGGGGATGGGGTTGGAGGCGACGTCTGGATCAAGCAGGACACAAACTCATACACGGGTGGATCGGTGGCACAGTGGTTAGCGCTGCTGCCTCATAGCGCCAGAGACCTGGGTTCGATTCCGGCCTCGGGTGACTCTTATGTGGAGTTTATAAGTTCTCCCCGTGACTGCGTGGGTTTCCTCCGGGTGCTCCGGTTTCCTCCCACAGTCCAAAGGCGTGCAGGGTAGGTGGATTGGCCACGCTAAATTGCCCCGTAGGTTAGGCTACGGGTTGGTGAGTGGGCCTAGATGGGGTGCTCTTTCAGAAGGTTGGGGTAGACCCAATGGGCTGCAGGGATGCTACGGCTCTAAGACATGGGGCGGAATTCAACGTCCCCCCCTCTGCCAGCGGGATGTTCTGTTCCCGCCAAAATCAATGGACGTTCGAATGGCTCGCCACATCTCCATGCCACCCCCTCCACCCCCCCATCTCTCCCCCATATCTCCCTCGCCAACACTAAGGGCATTCAAACGGTCATTGGATAGACATATGGACGATAAGGGAATAGTGTAGATGGGCTTTAGAGTGGTTTCACAGGTTGGCACAACATCGAGGGCCGAAGGGCCTGTACTGCGCTGTAATGTTCTATGTTCTATCTCTCTCTCTCCCCCCCCTCCATCTCCCTCTCTCTCCCCCACCCCTCCTCCCACCCCCCTACTGTGACGGGACCAGACGAATCTGACCCGTGGCCTCAGAGAATACGCGACAGAAGATTGAAGCCAAGGAGAGTCAAAGGGTTTGTGGTCAGCAACGAGAACCATCATTTCAGTTCTCAGATGCCAAAAGAAATGGCAGCTCCTCCTGCAGCTCTGTGTCAGCCGTGGCTCAGCCGGCAGTAATCTGGTACCCCTGTCGGTTCAAGTCTTAGGACCAGGATTCCGTGGGCCAACGCTATGCCTTGAATCAAGAACTTTGCAGGACTTGGCCGCCTGGTTGAGGGTGAAGGAGAAAGCTCCAGGTTTGCTGGATGATGCTAGTGGGCCTGTAGCTGGGCGGAACAGCGGCGAACAGAGTTGAAATTGGAGAAGTGCGAGGTCATTCATTTGGCGAAGGCTAACAAGACCAGGGCCAGGGTACTGAGAAGTGTGGAGGGATGTTGGAGGTGCATGTCCACAGATCCCTGAAGGTAGCTGGACAAGGGGAGAAGGTGATCAGGACGGCACTCAGGATATTTTCTTCAAATCAATTGAAGGGATGTGGGCACAGCTGGGTAGGCCAGTGTTTATTGGCCATCCTGAATGGCGCTCGTGAAAGGTGGTGGCGAGCCGCCTTATTGAACCGCTGCAAGTCGCTGAGGTGTAGGTACACCCACAGCGCTGTCAGGGAGGGAGTTACAGGAGTTGAACCCAGCGACAGCCAAGGAACGGCAACATAGTCCCAAGTCAGGACGGTGAGTGACTTGGAGTTGAGCTCCAGGTGGTGGTGTTCGCGTGGACCTGCTGCCCTTAAGAACACACAAACTGGAGAGAAGCCTGAAGGCAGGCCCTTGACTCATTGTCTGCTGATGCTTTACCCTGAGAGCACGTCTGGGCCAGTGGTTAGGGGTGGACGTTTTTTTGTCCTTGTCCGGTCTGACCCATATGTGGCTCCAGCATTATTGACGGGCCACTGAAGTGCACCAATGAGCCACTGAATGAGAAAGCTCAACATCTTTTCCCAAAGCCATTCAGGCTGCGCGATAAATGCTGGCCTTATCCGTAACGGCCACACCCTACAGATGAACCAGGGTGGGGGGGGTGAGATGTAAACAGCATTCCTAAAGGGCTTCATTGGCTGTAAAGCACTTTGGCCCATCCTGTAGTGCCGGGTGGATTAATTCAAATCTAGTTTTGAGTTCAATGCCTAACCGTGCAGCCTGACAGTGCAGTAGTGATCACGGGGGTGCAGAGAAATGGCAGGGGGTGACTTTCCGCTGAAGGAGGCCTTTCAGATCCCCTGGCCTCCAGCCGGCAGACGACCGGAGCCACACTGTCTTTCCACTGCAGCCAGCTGGCTGCTTCAATGAGCGTTCAGCCCTCAGTCAGTCTCCCATTCCGCAGCTTGTTGCAGCTGATACTGACACTCTGCGGGAAGAAATCCTTCCTGGCTTCCATCCCGGCTTTCCTTTCAGGATCCTTTTCATTATTCATTCGTGGTCGGCGGCGGCAGACGCAGGCGTTTCTCGTGGCCAATCTTTTGTCGGGATTTTAGTGGGGGGGGGGGGGTGGCCTGTGGGGGGGCGGGGGGGGGGATGGCCCACTCTCCTGTCAAAGACTGAGGGAGGAGGGAGGGGTGGAGAGGAGGGGCTTGTTGTGGGGGGGGGGGGGGGGGGCGGAGTGCGTACCGAGGAGTGGAGGCGCCTAGCAAGGCAACAGTGGAGAAAGCCTCTGCCCTCCGACCTCACCCCAATCAAGGCAGAAGACCCTACACTGAGAGTCGGCAGGCGATCAAAATGGGCAGCAGCCTTCCGGGACCAGCAGCACCACTGGGCATCTCCTCTGGACTGTCTTCCATAGCTGCAGGAGAAAATAAGGGCTGGCCTTGCATTTTTTTTTTTTTATTCATGGGAACATGGGCATCACTGGCACCTCGCGCCCACCCCAGATTCTCCCCCCCCCCCCCCCCGAACTGAGCATGGCTTGCTGGGCCGTGCCAGAGTCAACCATATCGGAATCACAGGGCGTTAGGGTTAGGGCTAGGGTTAGGGTCTTTACAAGAATCGGCGAGGGTTACATGGTCATTGTCAGACTTTTTAATTCCAGATTTTTATTGAATTCAAATTTCATCATCCGCCATGGTGGTGTTTGAACGCTGGAGCCAGGGCGTCACCGGGGTTTCTGGGTCACCAGTTCAGTGACGATACGACTGTGCTTGTGGAAGGGGTGCCAATCAAGCGGGGCTGCTGTGTCTTGGATGGTGTTGAGCTTCTTGAGTGTTGTTGGAGCTGCGCTCATCCAGGCAAGTGGAGAGTATTCCATCACACTCCTGACTTGCCCCTTGTAGGTGGTGGACAGGCTTTGGGGGAGTCACTGCTGGATTCCTAGCCTCTGAAATGCTCTGATAGTCGCAGCATTAATGTGGCTAGTCAGTTGAGTTTCTGATCAATGGTAACCCCCCAATGATAATCGCGATGGGAACAGCTGACAAACGAAAAGAGGTTTGGGAAGAATATTCCCAAATTAGCAATTGTATTTCCTTTCTCAGTGAATGGAGGGTCAAAAGTCAATGTTACTTCCACTGGAAGACAATGGGAGCTTTGCGAGGCTTTGGGTGGTTCCTGCTTGTCTACAGTTCCCATCTTTACTCACTGCTTTCAACGCAACTGACGCCAGTCAATTGTCATCACACTAATTCTTAACGCTACTTATCTGATTGGTGATTATATTGGGATCTATGCATGAGACTGATGTGATATCAAAGCAGGTTGAGAACTGAGCAAGCTGACCGATGCTGTTGAGGGGAGGATCAGTCCCTTTGTACCCACTGTATGCTGTACATGTACACGGCAGAGACACCGACACACGGGTGTACATTCCAGACTGGAGTGAATCATTCCCTTTCAACTTGACACTGAGGTACACACGGTTGTGCAGTCCCAGATAGGATGATTCATCTCCCCTTACCTGCTGTGTGCAGTGTACAGACACTGACACACACACAGACTGCACAGTATCAGACAGGAGTGAATCATTCCCCTTTACCTGCTGTGTGCTGTACACAGTCTGTGTGTGTCTCAGTGTCAGCTCCTGTGGACAGCACACAGCACTACAGAAGTAAGACTCACTGGTCAGTAGTTTCCGGGCTTATCCCTCCAGCCCTTCTTAAACGAGGGCACAACATTTGCTACCCTCCAATCTTCAGGCACCTCTCCTGCGGCTGTCAATGATTCAAATATCTCAGCTAGGGTGTCGGCAATTTCCTCCCTAGCCTCCCACAACGTCCTGGGCTACATTTCATCAGGTCCTGGGGATTTATCTAACTGATGCGCTTTAATACCTCCAGCACCTCCTTCTCTGTAATATGCACACTCCTCAAGACATCACTTTTTATTTCCCCAATTTCCCAAACATTCGTGCCTTTCTCAACAGTAAATATTCATGAGAAATATTCATTTAGGACCTCTGCCATCCCTCGTGGATCTGCACAGGAGCTGACACTGTGACACACACAGACCATACCGTATCAGACAGGAGTGAATCATTCCTATTTACCTGCTGTGCGCTGTACACAGGAGGCGACACTGAGACACACACAGACCATACCGTATCAGACAGGAGTGAATCGTTCCTCTTTACCTGCTGTATGCTGTACACAGACACAGGAGTAAATCACTCAATTTTACACCCTGTATATTGTTCATATGACACAGGGACACACACAGGCTGTAGTGTACCACAGAGAGATTGAATTGTTTCATTTATCTGTACAGTACATGAGCAGACCTGTGACTGGGACACACCAGTTACTCAGGTCCCAATGAGCGTCAATTGCTTCCCTCAACAATGCAGCACTCCATCAGCCTGGATTCGATGGACTGAATGCCACAACCATTTCATCCAGAATTGAGAGTGACGCCAATAAATTGAAACAGACAATAGCTGCAGAGAACTCACGGGCGGAACCTCAGAGTTTGAGACTGGAAATGTTGGATACCACACAGCAACAAGGGGTTCTTCAGTGCGAAAATGATTATTTTTGGTTTGTTCCATCGAGGTTAGATGGATTGGCCGTGCTAGATTGCCCATTAGTGTCCAGGGATATACAGGCTAGGCGGGGTTACAGGGATAGGTCCGGGGGGGGGGGGCCTAGGTAGGGTGATCTTTCAGAAGGTCGACGTTAACTCGATGGGCCGAATGGCCTCCTTCTGCACTGTAGCGATTCTATGATTCTACACTTTCAAGAGAGCCTATTCTCAGAAAGATTTTAATTGCCCCTGACAAACACATTGGGCTCCTCCAAGCAGGAGAATAGACTGAGGCCCTGTCAGTCCACGCCCACCATTCATACCACATTGCATGAAGTGAAGGAGAGACGATTTTCCATAGGTTGGGTCCCTGGCCAAGATATCTCCCCGCCACCAAAAGGGGGAAGGGAATAAGAAACAGACGAGGCCGAGCAATTGTGGGATGTTCCCGGCACAGAATGGATGTCACACTCTCCGAACAGAAAAATAATCAGCAGACTTCGAAGCAACTCACTGCACAAAAGCGCTTTGAGACATTTCAGTGTGAGCAAGCTCAGTATGTACACACACATTCTATTCACAGTTCACACAAACAAAGAGCTGCCTGGTGAATCGTAGTAAGCAAGGTAACGGTAGGCTTTCTCTCGCCACAGTGTCCCGTCACTCGCTTCCGCACTTCAGAAAATGTCACGGCCATTTTCAGGCTTACACGTGAATGCAAATCCCTGCTATAGACGCGGCTCAAACACTCAGCCTACTGCCATTGGCTAATGTCCAAGAAACCCGTGTGTCAGCATTGGTCAGGTGGTATTGCCCAGAAAGTGAGTGGCCCGCATGGGTATTATGAGAACCGCAGAATCCCTACAGTGCTGAAGGAGGCCATTCGGCCCGCCGAGTCTGGACCACCCCTACCTAACCTAGGCCCAGTCCCCCGCCCTGCACGTTCCCCGGCGCTCGCAGCACTCAGAAACGCATGGCGATAGAACGGCACTCAGGTCAGACAGGGGTCCTCAGTGAGGAGCGTGCGGCCGAGGACACACACCGCCCCTGTTTCTGCACTGAGCAGCTCTGTTCGCCGGAACTCCTCAGTGTAGCGAGAGATCGGGCGGTATTTTTAATTAGCGTCCCGATCACTGGAGCCCCCAACTTGACCTCCAAACCCTCCCTCAAGCCCCGGCTCACTATTCCACCCCCCCCCCCCCACGAACCTCCTAACACCCACGCAGGGCCTCTCTGGCCTGATCGCCGGTGGGTGCAAAATGCCAATTTGGCATCTTGACAGTGCCAACCTGGTACCCTGGCAGTGACCCTGTCAGCTGGCAGTGCCACCTGGGCACCATGGCAGTGACCCTGTCAGCTGGCAGTGCCACCTGGGCAGCAGGACAGTGTCAGGGTGCCACCCTGCCCAAAGGGCATACAGCTAGGGCCTCAAATCCCTTGGGAGACCCCCAAGAGTGCAGCTCCTTAGGTTGTGGAGACCAGTACTGAATGGCACTCACCCGCGGTCTCCGGGGAGAAGGGGATAGATCCCAATGCCTTGAGTACCTCGCTAAACATAATATCCCAGTGAGACTAGCTGTCTCACTCTAATATGCAGATTTGCCAAAGGGTGATCCCGCCTACAAAGGCCAGGATTTACATCGCAACGTCTCACGAGATTGCATTAGATCTTGCGAGATGTTTCGAGCTGGGTGATGTGTTGGGTATGCTGGGTGTGCGAGGACTGTGTTTGCTGCAGCGAGAGACAGGCGTCCAACACTTGAAGAAATGCAACTCGATTCTATTGAACTCTTAACTATCATACATACTTTAACTGTGGGGTGACACTATGCTGACTTGACTGGAGACCTGAGGCTAACCTGACCAGACTATCTTACTACCACATGGTGTGTGTTCTAGTTGCTGCTCACGGGCTCTGACTGTCTCAGAGGCTGGATCCCGAGAGAGCGGGAAAACTAGTGCCCTCTGACTTTATAGTGGTCGTGTCCTGTCTGGTGATTGGCTGCTGTGTTCTGTGTGTTCACTGGTCATCCTGTGTGTCAATCACTGCCTGTCTGTGCACCATCATCTACCTGTGTGCATATTATGACACTGGGTAGATCCCAGAGTCTCCCGGCTTCTATCGACCACAATGCGCAGCTTCACGCTGCTTTTTGGGTGCAGCATGGCCATTTGACCGCGCCCCATATCACCATTCCTTCACTGCTGCTGGGTCAAAACCCTGGAATTTCCTGTCCAAAATATTGCGGGAAAACCAGATCGACTCCAGCAGTTCAAGAATGTGGCACACCGCAGCCTTCTCAAAGGCAACTCGGGATTGGCAATTAAATGTTGACCTTCCCCCAGGCTTGCATGAAAGAATGGGAGAACCATAAATCGCACCATGGTGCCCATTCTCCCTCGTGATATAATGCTTCCGAGTATCAATCCTGGCACAACTATATCCCCTTGTCCTGCCATATCTTAAAATGAAATGGTGCCCCAGACTAATGGATCCCACTTGCTTATCACACTTTACCCCTAGAAGATCTCTTCTTATTAAAGCCTTTCCTGGATTGAAGATCTTAAGGAATAGAAATATGGGAATATTTGTGCTCCGTTTACATGGTAATTGGTTTAGTATCAATCACTGAGAGTCTTCAGGAAATGGAATTCCCTCCCCAAACCATTCCGCCTCTCTAACCTCGCTGCTCCCCAAAGTCTCTCCTCAGACCTTTATCCTCGGGGAGGTCTTGCAGAGGAGTGGCACTGTTCCTGCCTCTGAGCCAGAAGCTCTGGGTTCAAGGCCAACCCTGGGCAAGGAAGGCAAATTTGTGACATGGCCAAACAGGGTGAGTGTGTCGACCTGCAAAATCCTTCCGACATCTCAATGGCCAATTGGATAAGTAACTGGCTATCACGTAGAAGACAAGAGGGTGGTGGTGGATGGAACATTTTCAGGCTGGAGACCAGTTACCGGCGGTGTACCACAGGGATCAGTGCTGGGTCCTCTGCTGTTTGTGATTTTTATCAATGACTTGGAGGAGGAGGCTGACGGGTGGGTCAGTAAATTTGCTGATGACACCAAGGTTGGTGGAGTAGTGGATGAGATGGAGGGCTGTTGTAGGCTGCAAAGAGACATCGATAGGATGCAGAGCTGGGCCGAAAAATGTCAGATGGAGTTTAACCCTGATAAGCGCAAAGTGATTCATTTTGGTAGAAAAAATTTGAATGCGGATTACAGGGTCAACGGCAGGGTTCTGAGGAATGTTAGTTCATGTCCACAGTTCTTTGAAGGTTGCCACTCAAGTGGATAGAGCCGTAAAGAAGGCCTATAGTGTGTTAGCGTTTATTAACAGGGGGCTTGGGTTTAAGAACCGTGGGGTTATGCTGCAACTGTACAGAACCCTAGTGAGACCGCATTTGGAGTACTGTGTGCAGTTCTGATCACCTCATTATAGGAGGGATGTGGAAGCATTGGAAAGGGTGCAAAGGAGATTTACCAGGATGCTGCCTGGATTGGAGGGTAGGTCTTATGAGGAAAGGTTGAGGGAGCTAGGGCTTTTCTCTTTGGAGTGGAGGAGGGTGAGAGGCGACTTAATAGAGGTTTATAAGATGATGAGGGGGATAGATAGAGTGGACGTTCAGAGACTATTTCCTCGGGTGGATGTAGCTTTTACAAGGGGGCATAACTATAAGGTTCGGGGTGGGAGATATAGGAGGGATGTCCAAGGTAGGTTCTTTATTCAGAGAGTGGTTAGGGTGTGGAATGGACTGCCTGCTGTGATAGTGGAGTCGGACACTTTAGGAACTTTCAAGCGGTTATTGGATAGGCACATGGAGCACACCAGAATGACAGGGAGTGGGATAGCTTGATCTTGGTTTCGGACAAAGTTCGGCACAACATCGAGGGCCGAAGGGCCTGTTCTGTACTGTACTGTTCTATGTTCGATCAATGTCTGGCGGCAAGAGCGGGAGAGACTCCTGGTCGGCCACGCTTAATGTGGAGCACCTCCCCCCCCCCACCCCCACCCCCTCCTGGCGACAGACAAGCAATCCGTTTCAGGAAAAACCTCACTATGGGAACAGATGAAAATCGGCCTTGGTGCCACACTCGGTGCTGGAAGTGAAAGGACAACAACACGTGTGGACATTAAGTAGAATCCTTTAAAAAGAAAGAGGTTTCAAACCCAGGTCACTGGCTTGAGAAGCAAAGTATTGTCAAGGTGGAACGCACGCTCCTGAAATAGTCACCTCAACAGAATAAAGGCAGAAGCAGCAAACACAACAAAAGGAGTAATTTTTATGTTCAAAAGCACGATGAACCGAGTTCTGCATTCAACATAGTGAGCACTGTGGCTCTGATAATTGGCCTACTCTCTGCATTATAATTACAATAGGCAAATGGGAGTTTACCATGGCTACATCAAAATAACATGTTGGGTTGTAGCTACAACGTGTTGTCATGGTTATCCGATGTGTAGTCCTTATTCTTCTTCAGTTGCAGTGTTTTTGCACTTGGTTAGCCAAATCGTATTTTACCTCATGTTGCACTTATATTAACGGCCCAGGTTCTGCAGGCAAAGCGGCGGTGGATTTAATCGTGCTCGCCAATGCGCAGGCGTAAAGTGTCCTCCAATTGCTGGTGAGGTGGAAGATAACCCATGGATTTTGGTCAGGTCAATGACGTCTGTTAGCCTTGTGGAAACAGCAGCTTGCCCTCAACAACCAATCTCAGCACCCCCATCACCAACGCCCACCACCCATGCATAGCCACCCCTGTGAAATAGCCGTACATGTGTATTCATTCCGATTAAAGCTCACCCCCCAGGTAGTTGGGGCTGCATCTTCACTTGTCAATGACAAGATTTAGTTTCCTGTGCTATTGCTGTTCAACCTCACTGGTCCAGAGGGAAATCCCAGAATCTGTGGCGTCTTGGCACTAAGTTATTATTGGAGATATAAAGACCAAAACAGTAAAATTTAACATGGTTACTTTTTATTTCTATGCCCTTCCCCCTGCTCCCACCATCCTCTCCCGATCCAGTCTTTCTTTTCCTCTCCTTATTCCTCTTTCTGTACCTGGCCTAATTCACTTTATTTTGTTCTCTATCATTCCTTTGTTCCTTTCTCAAGCCCTCCATCTCAGGAAAAAAAATCCCATCCTTGTGGTGAAAGAGGGGAGGCAGGAAGATGTAAGAATTTCCAGGCAGCTGTGGCCAGCCCTTGCATTTGTCAGAATATCTGAGAATAGCAGAACTCTGGGTGCGATGCTTTTAAGACTCCGCTCTCTCCCTCTCTCCCAATCTCCCCATTTGCCAGATGTGTGTAGGGTTGTGTTTGATTAAGTGAGTCCTTTTACTAGCGATGCTCACGGCACTTGTTTAGTTAAGCCTGGGTGTGAACTCAGAGACAAAGTAAACAAAGGCCATGGAAAGAGCCGGAACCTTGCGATGAAGCATGGAGCAGACATTTTAAAGCATTGTGAATAAAACAATGTCGCAGACGCGTCATCTCTGCATAGCTCCGAGATATAAAATATACAACAGTGTGCAGGGGTGATCCCTCGATAATTGGCCACAGACTGGCCTTGGTAGCAAGGCTACTGCTGATTCTATGGTTATCCTTCGGTTTCTTGTGAGGAGTAGCCATCACATCCCCACACAGCGAGGCCCAGAAGAAATGGTTTCTTACTTAACAAGGGACATCAAGGAAGGCCATGAAAGGCACGCAAAGGACCATGACCGGATCCCCCATGAGATCAGTGACAGGTGTATAAGCGGGTGTAACTTCCAATGGGACGTAACCATGTGTGGTTAAACCCATTGGGTATGCATCCATGAGGAGACGACCAATTCTTGCGAAGGGCACAGGCAGGAAGTCTCCATCCCCACTGTTACCCCATAGGCCGAAGGTAGGACGCCACATTGAAAGCGCCCCGGACAGCCTATACCATCCCTTCCTATCAGGGACCGGTTTAGCTCACTTGGTTGGACAGCTGGTTCATGAAGCCAAGCAAGACCAACAACGCGGGTTCAAACCCCGTACCGGCTGAGGTTATTCACGAAGGCCCCACCTTCTCAACTTTGCCCCTCGCCTGTGGTGTGATGATCCTCAGGTTAAACCACCGCCAGCTAGCTCTCCCCCTCAAAGGGGAAAGCAGCCCATGGTCATCTGGGACTATGGCGACTTTACCTTCTACTCTCCCTTCCACCTTTACCCTGCCACTCCGTCATCCTTTGCGCTGACCCTTCCCCCCCTTCATTGGTCATGCACCACACAACACGCACTGCCGGTCTCAAGCACAGGCTGGCATTCGCTGACCTTCCTCAAAGAGTCCATGATGATGTGGCGGCGTTGTACTGGGGTGGGCACAGTATGAAGTCTTACAACACCAGGTTAGAGTCTAACAGGTTTGTTTTGAATCACTAGATTTCGGAGCACAGGTCCTTGAAGGAGCAGTGCTCCGAAAGCTATTGATTCGAAACAAACCTGTTGGACTTTAACCTGGTGTTGTAAGACTTCTTACTGTTCCTCAAAGAGGACAATGCAGCGGCAACTCACCGTTAACCACAGGAGATAGCTGCCTCAACCGGGTGCACGCCAATTGTGTGCAGTCGTGAAAGTGAACGTTCTAGATTCTCACTTAATTTGGAGGGGGAAAGTCAACCTAGCAGGTAGACCTTTTAATGAACATGTGTGACAAGCAAGAGGGCTTCCTGAGATTGTCCATCGGGAACATCAACCCTCCTTGAACCAGTCTCTAATATCCAGGGAACAGAATTCCAACAGCTAGCCCTGTCACTGAGGGATAGGAAGATTGCACATAGAACATAGAACATAGAACATACAGCACAGAACAGGCCCTTCGGCCCACGATGTTGTGCCGAACCTTTGTCCGAGATTAATCATAGATTATCATCGAATTTACAGTGCAGAAGGAGGCCATTCGGCCCTTTGAGTCTGCACCGGCTCCTGGAAAGAGCACCCTACCCAAACTCAACACCTCCACCCAACACCAAGGGCAATTTTGGACATTAAGGGCAATTTATCATTGGCCAATTCACCTAACCTGCACATCTTTGGACTGTGGGAGGAAACCGGAGCACCCGGAGGAAACCCACGCAGACACAGGGAGGACGTGCAGACTCCGCACAGACAGTGACCCAAACCGGAATCGAACCTGGGACCCTGGAGCTGTGAAGCAATGGTGCTATCCACAATGCTACC
The DNA here is from genome assembly GCF_047496885.1 of Scyliorhinus torazame. Lineage (NCBI taxonomy): Eukaryota > Metazoa > Chordata > Chondrichthyes > Carcharhiniformes > Scyliorhinidae > Scyliorhinus > Scyliorhinus torazame. The sequence goes on from NC_092720.1 coordinate 202,674,102, forward strand.
GTGCTGCCCAAATATATATGCACCCGATATATTGTTTTTGATTTTTGATCCTTGACCTTTTAGTTGAGCTTACAGTTCCAAGGGTTGTGACCCCAGAGCTCCCCGGACGCCATCTTGCCATGAGTGAGCACAGATGATGCGTGTACAACAGTGGTTGGAATTCTCATGTCGTTGGGGTTTCCTGTTCTCGCTGGTAGCGCCCCCCAACTCCCCATAGGTTGAGAGAATCCCGCTGCCAGTGAACAGCGTGCCACCAAGAAACATCCGGCTGGAGGAAAACGATTGAAGAAATGAGAATTACATAGAACATGGAACATACAGTGCAGAAGGAGGCCATTCGGCCCATCGAGTCTGCACCGACCCACTTAAGCCCTCACTTGCACCCTATCCCCTTAACCCAGTAACCCCGCCTAACCGTTTTTTGGACACTGAGGGCAATTTATCACCGCCGATCCACCTAACCTGCACGTCTTTGGACTGTGGGAGAAACCGGAGCACCCGGAGGAAATCCCTCGTGGACTCTGCACAGACAGTGACCCAGCAGGGAATTGAACCTGGGACCCTGCCGCTGTGAACAGTGCTTAGCCACGTGTGCTACCGCGCTGCCCGTGAATTGACTTTACCTTCCAAGCTCTGGGGGTCCCTGGTTTGAATTTCTCCCGGGTTGATGGTGGCAGAATTTGAATTTAATTAAGATCTGAGGGGGGATTCTCCATTTCTGAGACTAAGTATTGAGCTGGCGTTTAATGCGTGGGCTGCTACTACAGCAAGACTTGCACTGATGGATCGATTCAGTGGCTGTGGAGGGGCGGGCACCGCGCACGACGGGGAACACAATCGATTCCAATGAAAAACAGTGCGAGGTGCGTCAGGTTCGTGATTGACACTCGGGGATGACGAGCTGCAGCCTCATAGACACATTACAATCCCCACACACACTCATCCCAGCCAACAAGATGGCACTGGTCGCGCTGGAGCGTGCCGATACAGCTGATCGGTCGGCTGGGGCCAGGGTGCACCCAGGGGTGGCCTGGGGGGGGGGGGGACACAGTGGGCAGTCAGTGGCATGCACAGCTGCATGGCTGCCTTTCCAGCTGCGGCAACGGTGTTCCGTGTCCGTCCATCCCGACCCCACAGCCCACCTCCTGGACACCCCCCCCCCCCCACACCCCGCCCCTAACCCCCCCCCCCCCGCCCCACACCCGTCCCCCCCAGCCCTGGCTGAAGCCCCCTGGCCAGCCTAACACCCGTCAGCAAACTATGGCGATGTTGGACACTTTCCCCACCCCCCTCTCTCTCCCTCAGCAGCCACGACGCCGGTTTCACGATTTTTAAAAGCACAAGGGAACCGCACCGTCGGGAACTCGGCCCATCGGAGGGGGAGAATCTCCGAGGCCCCAGACCAGGTCAGGCACACTAATGATAAGCAATGGTGTCAACTGTACGTGCATTCTGGGACGCATTGACGCCGCTGTCGAGGTGACAGGTGATTGCGATTTGGTATCAAATCGGCGGCCGCTGCAATTTTGGCGGCAGCCAATGGCGGATCCCACCCCTGAAATTTGTCTAATGACAACCAGGGGTGGGATTCTCTGCGCCCCCCCGCCGGGTGGGAGAACCGCCAGGGGGTCGTGAATCCCACCCCCGCCGTCCTCCTAATTCTCCCGCCCCCCAAAAACTGCCCCGGCATGAATCGCGCCGCCTGCCTTGGAGAATGGCGGGGTCCGGCGCGGCTCAATGGGCCCCGGGGCTGACCGAATTCTCCGGCCCGCGATGGGCCGAAGTCCCGCCCGTCCTTTGCCAGTCCCGTCGGCGTAAATTAGAGTCGGCTCCTTACCGGCGGGACCTGGCGGCGCGGGCGGGCTCCGGGGTTCCTGGGGGGGGGGGTCGCGGGGGGATCTGGCCCCGGGAGGTGCCCCCCACGGTGGCCTGGCCCGCAGTCGGGGCCCGCCGATCCGCGGGCGGGCCTGTGCCGTGGGGGCACTCTATTGTTCCGCACCGGAGGACGTGGTCCTCTGTCATTCTCGGTGCGGAAGCGAATCCCTCTGCGCATGCGCGGGGATGACACCAGCACCCGCTGGCGTTGCTCCCGCGCATGCGCCGACCCGCGCCGACCGGCGGAGCGCAAACCGCTCTGGGGCGGGCCTAGCCCCTGAAGGTGCGGAGGATTCCGCACCTTTGGGGCGGCCCGACGCCGGAGTGGTTCACGCCACTCCGTCCCGCCGGGACCGCCCCACTGGGAACGGGAGAATCCCACTCCTTGAATCGGTTGTCATAAAAACCCACCTGGGCTGACTGATGCCTGTCAAGCTGAAAATCTGTCAATCTTCCTTGATTAATTTAAGTAACTATTCACAGAGAGTGAGATAAAGGCTACCGTACACCATGATTCCAGACTCCAAACTGGCAAGCAAAAACCCACCCTCAACCCCAGGTTGGCCGCCTGGGTCACATGACCCTTCGAGGACTCACCTGTTAAAGGGGCATGCCACCATACTAATCTGGTCGGGCCTGTGTGTGACTCCAAATCCAGAGAATTCTGTTGGCTCCTGAATGCCCTCTGAAATGGCCACTTAGTTCAAGAGAGTTAGGGGTGGGAAATAACAGCTGGCCCAGCCCAAGAATGATTAAAAAAACATTCACTTGGTAATTCTCATAGTGCTGTTTGTGAGGCCTTGCCATTGAGGCTTTATTCATTCAGGGGATGTGGGCATCGCAGGCTGCGCCAGCATTTATTGCCCACCCCTAATTGCCCTAAGGGGGGCAGTTAAGAGTCAAGCACTTTGCTGTGGCTCTGGAGTTACATGTAGGCCAGAGCATGTACGACGGCAGATTTCCTTCCCTAAAGGGGCATTGGTGAGCCACGTGTGTTTTTTTCCCCTTTTTAACGACGATGTTTCACGGTCGCCATTTTACTTTAATTCCAGATTTTTTATCAAATTCAAATTTCACCATCCGATGTGGCGAGATTCGAACCTGAGGCGAGAGTGCTGGCCACAGCTAACTCCCTGAATTAAAGGCTCCATTGCAGGCCTGATATTGGGCATTCGAAGATTTGCCTGCAGGACCCCTGCTGGGTGGTGGGGAGGATATGCCTCAATACTGGCAGATTTTCTTTCCCCCCCCCGTGGTATTCAAACTTTAGAGCATCAGCGCCTGCTGTGTCTCCTGCACTATGGCCGAGATTTCCTTTTTTTTAAACAAGATTTTATTCCCATGAAACGCTTGGATTTCACCCCCCCCCCCCCCCCCCCCTCCCACCCACCGCCCCACCATCATACAATTCCTCAGCTGGTTCACCCTCCTATCGGTGCTGCACATCCCAGGTTAACAGCCAAGCAGTGGCGTGTGGAGATCAGCTTAATTATGGGTTGGGGGAGGGTGTGACAAGAAAAGGAAATGGGCCCTCCCACATCGCCCTCCGAGGCAGAAATCGTCAGTCAAACGTAAAATTAAAATGAATATCTGGAAGATGGCCGGTGATGTCTCTTCCCCGCCGTGCCCTCCCTCCCCACTGCCCCTGCCCTGTCGTAAGGGGAGTAAGAGCCCTCTTTTCACAACCCCAGCAATCGGCTGCCTGCGCAGAGATTTCCTGACGGCTCCCCAGCGTTTCCTGGCTCTCTTCCTGGCCTGGCTCTGGGCCCAGAGCCCTGGCCTCGATGCATGTGAGGGGGAAGGAGCAAGTTGAAATCAAATCTTTAAGCACCACTTCGCCCTGCTCTGAGGATGAGTATCATTCTTCCTCTTGTTTCGAGGAGGTTTTGACGGGCATAAACGAAGGGGGAGCCATTTTCTCTGGAGACGGGGGGGGGGGGGGGGGGGGTCAGCAATCAGGGGATGGACGGTTTGGGACAATTGGCGACAGAGCCACAAGCAGAATGAATCGTAAGAGTCATTGCAGCACAGAAGGAGGCCATTCGGGCCACCGGAGTCCAGGCCAGCTCTCTGCGGAGAAATCCAATCAGTCCAACTCCCTCGCTCTATCTCTGCGGCTCTTGCAAAGTTTATTTAAAGCGTCTAACCAATTTCCTTTTGACACCATTCATTATCGCCATTCTGTCAGACAGCTGCTTTCAGGTCATTGCCACTCTCTGCGTCGGAACGTTCTCTCCCCCCGCCCCCCCCCCCAGCAATTCCCCACCCCACCCCCTGCATCAATTCCCCCAAATCTGTGTCCCACGGTCCTCCACATCAGCTAATGTGGACAGCTTACGCTTGCCTGCATTATCCAAACCTGTCGTAAACGTCTCCGGTAGACCTCCCCTCAAACTCCTCAGCGGCGCCGAAGGTCTTCTGGTCCCGCCGTTGTTAACGTGGGCGGGGGGGGGGGGGGTTTGGGGGGGGCACGTGGCTCAATGGTTAGCGCTGCTGCCTCACGGCGCTGAGGACCCGGGTTCGGATCCCGGCCCCGGGTCACCGTCCGTGTGGAGTTTGCACATTCTCCCCGTGTCTGCGTGGGTCTCACCCCCACAACCCAAAGATGTGCAGGTCAGGTGGATTGGCCTCGGCTGAATTGCCCCTTAATTGGAAAAAAATAATAATTGGGGGCTGTAAATTTTTTTTACAACCTGGGGGGAGTGGGGGGGGGGGAGGTGGCTTGTCGGGGGAGGGGGAGGTGCAAAGTTTGGATAAAGCAACATCTGAACAGCAATGATATTTTCCTCGCCTTTCCCCCCCTGATGCCAAGTCCCAGCTCTCCATTCACCTGTTTGGAGATGAAGATCCTCTCATTTTTGAACGCCAAGCACAGGTGGCAGTGGCTGCTAAATCTGGACAGGACGTGGCCCACGTCCCTGGTGTCCTGCCTCCATTTTCACAAACCACTGCCCCGCCTCCGCCCCCCCCCTCCCCTCCCCTCCCCCAGCCACCATTGGTGCGACAGACCACCCTCTTGGGTCATTAAGACCACGACCCCGTGAAAAGTACGCCTCATGGCACACTAGAGATGGAGGGGAAGGGGAGAAGGGGAGGGGTGTGGGGGCGGGCGGGTTGCAACCCAGAATCGAACCTGCCTCCTGATTCCCACCTCCAGAATGAATACCCAACCCACAAAGTCCATATTGCCTCTTCCCTCTCTTCCCCCAGTTGCATCACCCCACACTGCTCTAGACTAAAGTCCATCTGCCAATTGTTTGTCAATCCATGTTCCTAAATGTAAAAAGCAGTGGTCCTAGAACATAGAACATAGAACATTACAGCGCAGTACAGGCCCTTCGGCCCTCGATGTTGCACCGACCTGTGAAACCACTCTAAAGCCCATCTACACTATTCCCTTATCGTCCATATGTCTATCCAATGACCATTTGAATGCCCTTAGTGTTGGCGAGTCCACTACTGTTGCAGGCAGGGCATTCCACGCCCTTACTACTCTCTGAGTAAAGAACCTACCTCTGACATCTGTCTTATATCTATCTCCCGTCAATGTAAAGCTATGTCCCCTCGTGCTAGACATCACCATCCGAGAAAAAAGGTTCTCACTGTCCACCCTATCCAATCTTCTGATCATCTTGTATGCCTCAATTGAGTCACCTCTTAACCTTCTCTCTAACGAAAACAGACTCAAGTCCCTCAGCCTTTCCTCATAAGATCTTCCCTCCATACCAGGCAACATTTTGGTAAATCTCCTCTGCACCCTTTCCAATGCTTCCACATCCTTCCTATAATGTGGCAATCAGAATTGCACGCGATACTCCAAATGCGGCCGCACCAGAGTTTTGTACAGCTGCAACATGACATCATGGCTCCGAAACTCAATCCCTCTATCAATAAAAGCTAACACACCGTACGCCTTCTTAACAACCCTCTCAACCTGGGTGGCAACTTTTAGGGATCTATGTACATGGACACCGAGATCTCTCTGCTCATCCACACTGCCAAGAATCTTACCATTAGCCCAGTACTCTGTCTTCCTGTTATTCCTTCCAAAATGAATCACCTCACACTTTTCTGCATTAAACTCCATTTGCCACCTCTCAGCCCAGCACTGCAGCTTATCTATGTCCCTCTGTAACTAGTAACATCCTTCCGCACTGTCCACGATTCCACCGACTTTAGTGTCATCTGCAAATGAATGAAAATCACTTATTGTCACAAGTAGGCTTCAAATGAAGTTACCGTGAAAAGCCCCTAGTCGCCACATTCCGGCGCCTGTTCGGGGAGGCTGTTACGGGAATAGAACCGTGCTGCTGGCCTGCCTTGGTCTGCTTTCAAAGCCAGTGATTTAGCCTGTGCTAAACAGCCCCATTTACTCATCCATCCTTCTACGCCCTCCTCCAGGTCATTTATAAAAATGACAAACAGCAGTGGCCCCAAAACAGATCCTTGTGGTACACCACTAGTAACTGGACTCCAGTCTGAATACTTCCCATCAACCACCACCCTTTCTCTTCTTCCAGCTAGCCAATTTCTGATCCAAACTGCGAAATCTCCCTGAATCCCATGCTTCCGTATTTTCTGCAGTAGCCTACCATGGGGAACATTATGAAACACTTTACTGAAATCCATATACACCACATCAACTGCTTTACCCTCATCCACCTGTTTGGTCACCTTCTCAAAGAACTCAATAAGGTTTGTGAGGCACGACCTACCCTTCACAAAACCGTGTTGACTATGTCTAATCAAATTATTCATTTTCCAGATGATTATACACCCTATCTCATATAAACCTTTCCAAGATTTTGCCCACAACAGAAGTTAGGCTCACTGGTCTATAGTTACCAGGGTTGGCTCTACTCCCCTTCTTGAACAAGGGGACAACATTTGCTATCCTCCAGTCTTCTGGCACTATTCCTGTAGACAAAGATGACTTAAAGATCAAAGCCAAAGGCTCAGCAATCTCCTCCCTAGCTTCCCAGAGAATCCTAGGATAAATCCCATCCGGCCAAGGGGACTTATCTATTTTCACACTTTCTAGAATTGTTAACACCTCCTCCTTATGAACCTCAAGCCCTTCTAGTCTAGTAGCCTGAATCTCAGTATTCTCCTCGACAACATTGTCTTTTTCCTGTGTGAATACTGATGAAAAATATTCATTTAGCACCTCTCCTATCTCCTCGGACTCCAAGCACAACTTCCCACTACTGTCCTTGACTGGCCCTACTCGAACCCGAGTCATTCATTTATTCCTGACATATCTATAGAAAGCTTTAGGGTTATCCTTGATCCTACCTGCCAAAGACTTCTCATGTCCCCTTCTGGCTCTTCTTAGCCCTCTCTTTAGGTCCTTCGTAGCTAACTTGTAACTCTCGAGGCCCTAACTGAACCTTCATGTCTCATCTTTACATAAGTCTCCTTCTTCCTCTTGACAAGTGTTTCGACTGCTTTAGTAAACCACGGTTCCCTCATTCGACCACTTCCTCCCTGCCTGACAGGTACATACTTATCAAGGACACGTAGTAGCTGTTCCTTGAACAAGCGTCACATTTCCATTGTGCCCATCCCCTGCAGTTTTCCTCTCCATCCGATGCATCCTAAGTCTTGCCTCATCGCATCATAATTGCCTTTCCCCCAGATATAACTCTTGCCCTGTGGTATATACCTATCCCTTTCCATCACTAAAGTAAACGTAATTGAATTGTCACTATCACCAAAGTGCTCACCTACCTCCAAATCTAACACCTGTCCTGGTTCATTACCCAGTACCAAATCCAATATGGCCTCGCCTCTCGTTGGTCTATCTACACACTTTGGACAAAAACGGACCCATCTAAAGTACTCGAACTATAGCGTTCCCAGTCAATATTTGGAAAGTTAAAGTCCCCATAACAACTACCCTGTTGCTTTCGCTCCTAATCAGAATCATCTTTGCAATCCTTTCCTCTACATCTCTGGAACTTTTCGGAGGCCTATAGAAAACCCCTAACAGGTTGACCTCTCCTTTCCTGTTCCTAACCTCAGCCCATACTACCTCAGTCAACGGGTCCTCATCAAACATCCTTTCTGCCACCGTAATACTGTCCTTGACTAACAATGCCACCCCTCCCCCTCTTTTACCACCTTCCCTGAGCTTACTGAAATATCTAAACCCCGGCACCTGCAACAACCATTCCTGTCCTTGCTCTAACCATGTCTCCGAAATGGCCACAACATCAAAGTCCCAGGTACCAACCCACGCCGCAAGTTCACCCACCTTATTCCGGATGCTCCTGGCATTGAAGAAGACACACTTTAAACCACCTTCCTGCCTGCCGGTACACTCCTGCAACTTTAAAACCTTACTCATGACCTCACTACTCTCAACCTCCTGTATACTGGAGCTACAATTCAGGTTCCCAAGCCCCTGCTGAACTAGTTTAAACCCTCCCGAAGAGCATTAGCAAATTTTCCCCCCAGGATATTGGTACCCCTCTGGTCCAGGTGTAGACCATCCCGTTTGTAGAAGTCCCACCGACCCCAGAATGAGCCCCAATTATCCAGAAATCTGAAACCCTCCCTCCTGCACCATCCCTGTAGCCACGTATTCAACTCCTCTCTCTCCCTATTCCTCGTCTCGCTATCACATGGCATGGGTAACAACCCAGAGATAATAACTCTGTTTGTCCTAGATCTAAGTTTCCACCCTAACTCCCTGAATTCCTGCCTTACATCCCTATCCCATTTCCTACATATGTCGTTGGTACCTATGTGGACCACGACTTGGGGCTGCTCCTCCTCCCCCTTAAGGATCCCGAAAACACGATCCGAGACATCACGTACCATGGCACCTGGGAGGCAACACACCAGACGCGAGTCTCTCTCGTTCCCACAGAATCTCCTATCCCCCTAACTATGGAGTCTCCAATGACTAATGCTCTGATCCTCTCCCCCCTTCCCTTCTGAGCAACAGGGACAGACTCTGTGCCAAAGACCTGCACCCCATGGCTTACCCCTGGTAAGTCGTCCCCCCCCCAACAGTATCCAAAGCGGTATACTTGTTACTAAGTGGAACGACCGCAGGGGATCCCTGTACTGACTGCTTCCTCCCAGCCCCTCTCACCGTCACCCATCTATCTTTATTCTTCGGAGTAACTACATCCCTGAAGCTTCTATCTATGACCACCTCTGCCTCCCGAATGATCCGAAGTTCATCCAGCTCCAGCTCCAGTTCTGTAACGCGGTTTCTGAGGAGCTGGGTGCACTTCCCACAGATGAATTCAGCAGGGACACTGTCGGTGTCCCTCACCTCAAACATTTTGCAGGAGGAACATTGTACTACCTTCCCTGCCATCCCCTCTAGATAAAAAAAGAAAAAGAAAGAAAGGGCTTACCTGTTATTCACTCACTAGCGCTGGCGTTTGGGTCCACCACGCTGAAGAATAACCACTTTTCACGATTCACTGTCTTCTGTCCTTGAAAACCAATTTTTGTGTTTTGGAAGTTGGCATTCCTCTTCCACGAGCCTCAATGTTGTTATTCAACCCTTTACGGGGCACTTGGTCAAACTATTTTTCAATATTAATGCAGGCAACATCCACCGTGTTCCCTTCCTCAACCTTCTCTGTTGCTTCTTCAAGACAAAAAATCAATTAGATTAGTTAAACATGACCTTCCCCTCCACAAATCTATGCTGGCTCTCCTTAATTAATTCAAACCTATGGATTAGGAGCAGGAGGAAGCCATTCTGCCCCTCTAGCTTGCTCCGCCATTCAATTGCGGCTGATCTGAGTGTAACCTCTGGTGATATGCATCACTGTAAATACACAAGGGGTTAATGTAGATACACTGGGACTAAGTAAACACTAGAGGGAGCACCAGAGACATCATGACACCCAGACATTCAACCAATAGGTCAGTAAGATAGGACACGACCAATGGGCAGTCAAGACACACCCAGAGGTGACACGACCACAAGGGGGCTACCCATATAAAAGGACAGGGCACACATGCTCTTTCCCTTTTCCACAGGCGACACTCAGAGAGACAGGGGCAGATCAGGAAGCATCACACCCACCGCATGGTTTCGAGCAGACTGGTTAGTCAGATCGAGTTACTGTGGTAAGATCAGCAGGAGAGTCGAACCCAAGTAGGAGAATTGTTAACGGTTCAATAAATGTGTTAAACCTATCTCCAAGTCTGAACCTTCCTTTGTCAGAGCATTCATCAAGGAAGCAGTTTATGCTACATGAAGAAGCATAACACAACAACCTCAACCCCACATTCCTACACCCCCTCATAACCTTTCACCCTCTCGTCAATCAAAACTCCATCTATCTCTGCCTTAAAAATATTCAATGATTTTGCTTCCACCGCCTTTTGAGGTCGAGAGTTCCAGAGATTCACGAACCTCTGAGAGAAAAATTTCTCCTCATCTCTATCTTAAACGAGCGACCTCTTATTTTTAGACTGTGACCCCAAGTTCTAGGTTCTCCCACAAGAGGAAACACCCTCTCCACATCCCTCTTGTACGCTTCGAACCTCTCCAGGTTCCTGTCAATTCTTGATAATAATTAATGTTTCTAAAAACAAAGTCAGGATTTCACAGCCCCTCCCACCAGGTGGGGTATGATGGTCCCGCCGAAGCTAATGGAGATTAAAATGGCCTGCCTCATCCACCAGGTGGGAGACAGGCTGCGGGAGGCCCGAAACGGCCTGGGCCTCAACTACCACTGATGTTAAACTAACAGGCCTGGGAGTGTTCTCACGCCCTCAACACCCTTCCTTGGACAAGGGCCGGCCTAGGGGAACAGTGATTAGCCTCACAGCGCCAGGGACCTGGGTTTGATACCGGCAGTGGGGTTTGTGTGAGTTTGCCCGTTCTCCCCGTGTCTGCGTGGGTTTTCTCCGTGTGCTCTGGTTTCCTCCCGCAGTCCAAGGATGTGCAGGTTAGGTGGATTGGCCGCGCCACAGTGCTGTGAGGTACGGGTACACCCACAGTGCTGTGAGGAGCGGGTACACCCACAGTGCTGTGAGGTACGGGTACACCCACAGTGCTGTGAGGTACGGGTACACCCACAGTGCTGTGAGGTACGAGTACACCCACAGTGCTGTGAGGAGCGGGTACACCCACAGTGCTGTGAGGTACGGGTACACCCACAGTGCTGTGAGGAGCGGGTACACCCACAGTGCTGTGAGGAGCGGGTACACCCACAGTGCTGTGAGGTACGGGTACACCCACAGTGCTGTGAGGAGCGAGTACACCCACAGTGCTGTGAGGTACGGGTACACCCACAGTGCTGTGCGGAGCGAGTACACCCACAGTGCTGTGAGGAGCGAGTACACCCACAGTGCTGTGAGGAGCGAGTGCACCCACAGTGCTCTGAGGAGCGAGTACACCCACAGTGCTGTGAGGAGCGAGTACACCCACAGTGCTGTGAGGAGCGAGTACACCCACAGTGCTGTGAGGAGCGAGTACACCCACAGTGCTGTGAGGTACGGGTACTCCCACAGTGCTGTGAGGTGCGGGTACACCCACAGTGCTGTGAGGAGCGAGTACACCCACAGTGCTGTGAGGAGCGAGTACACCCACAGTGCTGTGAGGAGCGAGTACACCCACAGTGCTGTGAGGAGTGAGTACACCCACAGTGCTGTGAGGAGCGAGTACACCCACAGTGCTGTGAGGAGCGAGTACACCCACAGCGCTGTGAGGTACGGGTACACCCACAGTGCTGTGAGGAGCGAGTACATCCACAGTGCTGTGAGGAGCGAATACACCCACAGTGCTGTGAGGTACGGGTACACCCACAGTGCTGTGAGGAGCGAGTACACCCACAGTGCTGTGAGGAGCGAGTACACCCACAGTGCTGTGAGGAGCGAGTACACCCACAGTGCTGTGAGGAGCGAGTACACCCACAGTGCTGTGAGGAGCGGGTACACCAACAGTGCTGTGAGGTACGGGTACACCCACAGTGCTGTGAGGAGCGAGTACACCCACAGTGCTGTGAGGAGCGAGTACACCCACAGTGCTGTGAGGAGCGAGTACACCCACAGCGCTGTGAGGTATGGGTACACCCACAGTGCTGTGAGGAGCGGGTACACCCACAGTGCTGTGAGGAGCGAGTACACCCACAATGCTGTGAGGAGCGGGTACACCCACAGTGCTGTGAGGAGCGGGTACACCCACAGTGCTGTGAGGAGCGAGTACACCCACAGTGCTGTGAGGAGCGAGTACACCCACAGTGCTGTGAGGGGCGAGTACACCCACAGTGCTGTGAGGAGCGGGTACACCCACAGTGCTGTGAGGAGCGAGTACACCCACAGTGCTGTGAGGAGCGAGTACACCCACAGTGCTGTGAGGGGCGAGTACACCCACAGTGCTGTGAGGAGCGGGTACACCCACAGTGCTGTGAGGAGCGAGTACACCCACAGTGCTGTGAGGAGCGAGTACACCCACAGTGCTGTGAGGTACGGGTACACCCACAGTGCTGTGAGGAGCGAGTACACCCACAGTGCTGTGAGGAGCGAGTACACCCACAGTGCTGTGAGGAGCGAGTACACGCACAGTGCTGTGAGGTACGAGTACACCCACAGTGCTGTGAGGAGCGAGTACACACACAGTGCTGTGAGGAGCGAGTACACCCACAGTGCTGTGAGGAGCGAGTACACCCACAGTGCTGTGAGGAGCGGGTACACCCACAGTGCTGTGAGGAGCGGGTACACCCACAGTGCTGTGAGGGCGAGTACACCCACAGTGCTGTGAGGAGCGAGTACACCCACAGTGCTGTGAGGAGCGAGTACACCCACAGTGCTGTGAGGAGCGAGTCCACCCACAGTGCTGTGAGGAGCGAGTACACCCACAGTGCTGTGAGGAGCGAGTACACCCACAGTGCTGTGAGGAGCGAGTATACCCACAGTGCTGTAAGGTACGGGTACACCCACAGTGCTGTGAGGAGCGAGTACACCCACAGTGCTGTGAGGTGCGGGTACACGCACAGTCCTGTGAGGAGCGAGTACACCCACAGTGCTGTGAGGAGCGAGTACACCCACAGTGCTGTGAGGTGCGGGTACACGCACAGTCCTGTGAGGAGCGAGTACACCCACAGTGCTGTGAGGTACGGGTACACCCACAGTGCTGTAAGGTACGGGTACACCCACAGTGCTGTAAGGTACGGGTACACACACAGTGCTGTGAGGAGCGAGTACACCCACAGTGCTGTGAGGGGCGAGTACACCCACAGTGCTGTGAGGAGCGAGTACACCCACAGTCCTGTGAGGAGCGAGTACACCCACAGTGCTGTGAGGAGCGAGTACACCCACAATGCTGTGAGGAGCGAGGACACCCACAGAGCTGTGAGGAGCGGGTACACCCACAGTGCTGTGAGGAGCGAGTACACCCACAGAGCTGTGAGGAGCGAGTACACCCACAGAGCTGTGAGGAGCGAGTACACCCACAGAGCTGTGAGGAGCGAGTACACCCACAGTGCTGTGAGGAGCGAGTACACCCACAGTGCTGTGAGGAGCGAGTACACCCACAGTGCTGTGAGGAGCGAGTACACCCACAGTGCTGTGAGGAGCGAGTACACCCACAGTGCTGTGAGGTACGGGTACACCCACAGTGCTGTGAGGACCGGGTACACCCACAGTGCTGTGAGGAGCGAGTACACCCACAGTGCTGTGAGGAGCGAGTACACCCACAGTGCTGTGAGGAGCGAGTACACCCACAGTGCTGTGAGGAGCGAGTACACCCACAGAGCTGTGAGGAGCGAGTACACCCACAGTGCTGTGAGGAGCGAGTACACCCACAGTGCTGTGAGGAGCGAGTACACCCACAGTGCTGTGAGGAGTGAGTACACCCACAGTGCTGTGAGGAGCGGGTACACCCACAGTGCTGTGAGGTACGGGTACACCCACAGTGCTGTGAGGAGCGGGTACACCCACAGTGCTGTGAGGAGCGGGTACACCCACAGTGCTGTGAGGAGCGGGTACACCCACAGTGCTGTGAGGAGCGGGTACACCCACAGTGCTGTGAGGAGCGGGTACACCCACAGTGCTGTGAGGTACGGGTACACCCACCGTGCTGTGAGGAGCGAGTACACCCACAGTGCTGTGAGGAGCGAGTGCACCCACAGTGCTCTGAGGAGCGAGTACACCCACAGTGCTGTGAGGAGCGAGTACTCCCACAGTGCTGTGAGGTGCGGGTACACCCACAGTGCTGTGAGGAGCGAGTACACCCACAGTGCTGTGAGGAGCGAGTACACCCACAGTGCTGTGAGGAGCGAGTACACCCACAGTGCTGTGAGGAGTGAGTACACCCACAGTGCTGTGAGGAGCGAGTACACCCACAGTGCTGTGAGTAGCGAGTACACCCACAGCGCTGTGAGGTACGGGTACACCCACAGTGCTGTGAGGAGCGAGTACACCCACAGTGCTGTGAGGGGCGAGTACACCCACAGTGCTGTGAGGAGCGAATACACCCACAGTGCTGTGAGGTATGGGTACACCCACAGTGCTGTGAGGAGCGAGTACACCCACAGTGCTGTGAGGAGCGAGTACACCCACAGTGCTGTGAGGAGCGAGTACACCCACAGTGCTGTGAGGAGCGAGTACACCCACAGTGCTGTGAGGAGCGAGTACACCCACAGCGCTGTGAGGTATGGGTACACCCACAGTGCTGTGAGGAGCGGGTACACCCACAGTGCTGTGAGGAGCGAGTACACCCACAATGCTGTGAGGAGCGGGTACACCCACAGTGCTGTGAGGAGCGGGTACACCCACAGTGCTGTGAGGAGCGAGTACACCCACAGTGCTGTGAGGGGCGAGTACACCCACAGTGCTGTGAGGAGCGGGTACACCCACAGTGCTGTGAGGAGCGAGTACACCCACAGTGCTGTGAGGAGCGAGTACACCCACAGTGCTGTGAGGGGCGAGTACACCCACAGTGCTGTGAGGAGCGGGTACACCCACAGTGCTGTGAGGAGCGAGTACACCCACAGTGCTGTGAGGAGCGAGTACACCCACAGTGCTGTGAGGTACGGGTACACCCACAGTGCTGTGAGGAGCGAGTACACCCACAGTGCTGTGAGGAGCGAGTACACCCACAGTGCTGTGAGGAGCGAGTACACGCACAGTGCTGTGAGGTACGAGTACACCCACAGTGCTGTGAGGAGCGAGTACACACACAGTGCTGTGAGGAGCGAGTACACCCACAGTGCTGTGAGGAGCGAGTACACCCACAGTGCTGTGAGGAGCGGGTACACCCACAGTGCTGTGAGGAGCGGGTACACCCACAGTGCTGTGAGGGCGAGTACACCCACAGTGCTGTGAGGAGCGAGTACACCCACAGTGCTGTGAGGAGCGAGTACACCCACAGTGCTGTGAGGTACGAGTACACCCACAGTGCTGTGAGGAGCGAGTACACCCACAGTGCTGTGAGGAGCGAGTACACCCACAGTGCTGTGAGGAGCGAGTCCACCCACAGTGCTGTGAGGAGCGAGTACACCCACAGTGCTGTGAGGAGCGAGTACACCCACAGTGCTGTAAGGTACGGGTACACCCACAGTGCTGTGAGGAGCGAGTACACCCACAGTGCTGTGAGGTGCGGGTACACGCACAGTCCTGTGAGGAGCGAGTACACCCACAGTGCTGTGAGGAGCGAGTACACCCACAGTGCTGTGAGGTGCGGGTACACGCACAGTCCTGTGAGGAGCGAGTACACCCACAGTGCTGTGAGGTACGGGTACACCCACAGTGCTGTGAGGAGCGGGTACACCCACAGTGCTGTGAGGAGCGAGTACACCCACAGTGCTGTGAGGAGCAGGTACACCCACAGTGCTGTGAGGAGCGAGTACACCCACAGTGCTGTGAGGAGCGGGTACACCCACAGTGCTGTGAGGAGCGGGTACACCCACAGTGCTGTAAGGTACGGGTACACCCACAGTGCTGTAAGGTACGGGTACACACACAGTGCTGTGAGGAGCGAGTACACCCACAGTGCTGTGAGGGGCGAGTACACCCACAGTGCTGTGAGGAGCGAGTACACCCACAGTCCTGTGAGGAGCGAGTACACCCACAGTGCTGTGAGGAGCGAGTACACCCACAATGCTGTGAGGAGCGAGGACACCCACAGTGCTGTGAGGAGCGAGTACACCCACAGAGCTGTGAGGAGCGAGTACACCCACAGAGCTGTGAGGAGCGAGTACACCCACAGTGCTGTGAGGAGCGAGTACACCCACAGTGCTGTGAGGAGCGAGTACACCCACAGTGCTGTGAGGAGCGAGTACACCCACAGTGCTGTGAGGTACGGGTACACCCACAGTGCTGTGAGGACCGGGTACACCCACAGTGCTGTGAGGAGCGAGTACACCCACAGTGCTGTGAGGAGCGAGTACACCCACAGTGCTGTGAGGAGCGAGTACACCCACAGTGCTGTGAGGAGCGAGTACACCCACAGAGCTGTGAGGAGCGAGTACACCCACAGTGCTGTGAGGAGCGAGTACACCCACAGTGCTGTGAGGAGCGAGTACACCCACAGTGCTGTGAGGAGTGAGTACACCCACAGTGCTGTGAGGAGCGGGTACACCCACAGTGCTGTGAGGAGCGAGTACACCCACAGTGCTGTGAGGAGCGGGTACACCCACAGTGCTGTGAGGTACGAGTACACCCACAGTGCTGTGAGGAGCGAGTACACCCACAGTGCTGTGAGGGGCGAGTACACCCACAGTGCTGTGAGGAGCGAGTACACCCACAGTGCTGTGAGGAGCGAGTACACCCACAGTGCTGTGAGGAGCGGGTACACCCACAGTGCTGTGAGGTACGAGTACACCCACAGTGCTGTGAGGAGCGAGTACACCCACAGTGCTGTGAGGGGCGAGTACACCCACAGTGCTGTGAGGAGCGAGTACACCCACAGTGCTGTGAGGGGCGAGTACACCCACAGTGCTGTGAGGAGCGAGTACACCCACAGTGCTGTGAGGAGCGAGTACACCCACAGTGCTGTGAGGAGCGAGTACACCCACAGTGCTGTGAGGAGCGAGTACACCCACAGTGCTGTGAGGAGCGAGTACACCCACAGTGCTGTGAGGAGCGGGTACACCCACAGTGCTGTGAGGAGCGAGTACACCCACAGTGCTGTGAGGAGCGGGTACACCCACAGTGCTGTGAGGAGCGGGTACACCCACAGTGCTGTGAGGAGCGAGTACACCCACAGTGCTGTGAGGGGCGAGTACACCCACAGTGCTGTGAGGTACGAGTACACCCACAGTGCTGTGAGGAGCGAGTACACCCACAGTGCTGTGAGGAGCGGGTACACCCACAGTGCTGTGAGTTACGAGTACACCCACAGTGCTGTGAGGTACGAGTACACCCACAGTGCTGTGAGGAGCGAGTACACCCACAGTGCTGTGAGGTACGAGTACACCCACAGTGCTGTGAGGAGCGAGTACACCCACAGTGCTGTGAGGAGCGAGTACACCCACAGTGCTGTGAGGTACGAGTACACCCACAGTGCTGTGAGGTACGAGTACACCCACAGTGCTGTGAGGAGCGAGTACACCCACAGTGCTGTGAGGTACGAGTACACCCACAGTGCTGTGAGGTACGAGCACACCCACAGTGCTGTGAGGAGTGAGTACACCCACAGTGCTGTGAGGAGCGGGTACACCCACAGTGCTGTGAGGAGCGAGTACACCCACAGTGCTGTGAGGTACGGGTACACCCACAGTGCTGTGAGGAGCGAGTACACCCACAGTGCTGTGAGGGGCGAGTACACCCACAGTGCTGTGAGGAGCGGGTACACCCATAGTGCTGTGAGGTACGGGTACACCCACAGTGCTGTGAGGAGCGAGTACACCCACAGTGCTGTGAGGAGCGAGTACACCCACAGTGCTGTGAGGAGCGAGTACACCCACAGTGCTGTGAGGAGCGGGTACACCCACAGTGCTGTGAGGAGCGGGTACACCCACAGTGCTGTGAGGAGCGAGTACACCCACAGTGCTGTGAGGAGCGAGTACACCCACAGTGCTGTGAGGAGCGGGTACACCCACAGTGCTGTGAGGAGCGAGTACACCCACAGTGCTGTGAGGAGCGAGTACACCCACAGTGCTGTGAGGAGCGAGTACACCCACAGTGCTGTGAGGAGCGAGTACACCCACAGTGCTGTGAGGAGCGAGTGCACCCACAGTGCTGTGAGGAGCGAGTACACCCACAGTGCTGTGAGGAGCGAGTACACCCACAGTGCTGTGAGGAGCGGGTACACCCACAGTGCTGTGAGGAGCGGGTACACCCACAGTGCTGTGAGGAGCGAGTACACCCACAGTGCTGTGAGGAGCGAGTACACCCACAGTGCTGTGAGGAGCGGGTACACCCACAGTGCTGTGAGGAGCGAGTACACCCACAGTGCTGTGAGAAGCGAGTACACCCACAGTGCTGTGAGGAGCGGGTACACCCACAGTGCTGTGAGGAGCGAGTACACCCACAGTGCTGTGAGGAGCGGGTCCACCCACAGTGCTGTGAGGAGCGAGTACACCCACAGTGCTGTGAGGAACGAGTACACCCACAGTGCTGTGAGGAGCGAGTACACCCACAGTGCTGTGAGGAGCGAGTACACCCACAGTGCTGTGAGGAGCGAGTACACCCACAGTGCTGTGAGGAGCGGGTACACCCACAGTGCTGTGAGGAGCGAGTACACCCACAGTGCTGTGAGGAGCGAGTACACCCACAGTGCTGTGAGGAGCGAGTACACCCACAGTGCTGTGAGGAGCGGGTACACCCACAGTGCTGTGAGGAGCGAGTACACCCACAGTGCTGTGAGGTACGAGTACACCCACAGTGCTGTGAGGAGCGAGTACACCCACAGTGCTGTGAGGAGCGAGTACACCCACAGTGCTGTGAGGAGCGAGTCCACCCACAGTGCTGTGAGGAGCGAGTACACCCACAGTGCTGTGAGGAGCGAGTACACCCACAGTGCTGTGAGGAGCGAGTACACCCACAGTGCTGTAAGGTACGGGTACACCCACAGTGCTGTGAGGAGCGAGTACACCCACAGTGCTGTGAGGTGCGGGTACACGCACAGTCCTGTGAGGAGCGAGTACACCCACAGTGCTGTGAGGAGCGAGTACACCCACAGTGCTGTGAGGTGCGGGTACACGCACAGTCCTGTGAGGAGCGAGTACACCCACAGTGCTGTGAGGTACGGGTACACCCACAGTGCTGTAAGGTACGGGTACACCCACAGTGCTGTGAGGAGCGAGTACACCCACAGTGCTGTGAGGGGCGAGTACACCCACAGTGCTGTGAGGAGCGAGTACACCCACAGTCCTGTGAGGAGCGAGTACACCCACAGTGCTGTGAGGAGCGAGTACACCCACAATGCTGTGAGGAGCGAGGACACCCACAGTGCTGTGAGGAGCGGGTACACCCACGTTCCTGTGAGGTACGAGTACACCCACAGTGCTGTGAGGAGCGAGTACACCCACAGTGCTGTGAGGAGCGGGTACACCCACAGTGCTGTGAGGAGCGAGTACACCCACAGAGCTGTGAGGAGCGAGTACACCCACAGAGCTGTGAGGAGCGAGTACACCCACAGTGCTGTGAGGAGCGAGTACACCCACAGTGCTGTGAGGAGCGAGTACACCCACAGTGCTGTGAGGAGCGAGTACACCCACAGTGCTGTGAGGTACGGGTACACCCACAGTGCTGTGAGGAGCGAGTACACCTACAGTGCTGTGAGGAGCGAGTACACCCACAGTGCTGTGAGGAGCGAGTACACCCACAGTGCTGTGAGGAGCGGGTACACCCACAGTGCTGTGAGGACCGGGTACACCCACAGTGCTGTGAGGAGCGAGTACACCCACAGTGCTGTGAGGAGCGAGTACACCCACAGTGCTGTGAGGAGCGAGTACACCCACAGAGCTGTGAGGAGCGAGTACACCCACAGTGCTGTGAGGAGCGAGTACACCCACAGTGCTGTGAGGAGCGAGTACACCCACAGTGCTGTGAGGAGTGAGTACACCCACAGTGCTGTGAGGAGCGGGTACACCCACAGTGCTGTGAGGAGCGAGTACACCCACAGTGCTGTGAGGAGCGGGTACACCCACAGTGCTGTGAGGTACGAGTACACCCACAGTGCTGTGAGGAGCGAGTACACCCACAGTGCTGTGAGGGGCGAGTACACCCACAGTGCTGTGAGGAGCGAGTACACCCACAGTGCTGTGAGGAGCGAGTACACCCACAGTGCTGTGAGGAGCGGGTACACCCACAGTGCTGTGAGGTACGAGTACACCCACAGTGCTGTGAGGAGCGAGTACACCCACAGTGCTGTGAGGGGCGAGTACACCCACAGTGCTGTGAGGAACGAGTACACCCACAGTGCTGTGAGGAGCGAGTACACCCACAGTGCTGTGAGGGGCGAGTACACCCACAGTGCTGTGAGGAGCGAGTACACCCACAGTGCTGTGAGGAGCGAGTACACCCACAGTGCTGTGAGGAGCGAGTACACCCACAGTGCTGTGAGGAGCGAGTACACCCACAGTGCTGTGAGGAGCGGGTACACCCACAGAGCTGTGAGGAGCGAGTACACCCACAGTGCTGTGAGGAGCGAGTACACCCACAGTGCTGTGAGGAGCGGGTACACCCACAGTGCTGTGAGGAGCGGGTACACCCACAGTGCTGTGAGGAGCGAGTACACCCACAGTGCTGTGAGGGGCGAGTACACCCACAGTGCTGTGAGGTACGAGTACACCCACAGTGCTGTGAGGAGCGAGTACACCCACAGTGCTGTGAGGAGCGAGTACACCCACAGTGCTGTGAGGGGCGAGTACACCCACAGTGCTGTGAGGTACGAGTACACCCACAGTGCTGTGAGGAGTGAGTACACCCACAGTGCTGTGAGGAGCGGGTACACCCACAGTGCTGTGAGTTACGAGTACACCCACAGTGCTGTGAGGTACGAGTACACCCACAGTGCTGTGAGGAGCGAGTACACCCACAGTGCTGTGAGGAGCGAGTACACCCACAGTGCTGTGAGGAGCGGGTACACCCACAGTGCTGTGAGGAGCGAGTACACCCACAGTGCTGTGAGGAGCGAGTAAACACACAGTGCTGTGAGGAGCGAGTACACACACAGTGCTGTGAGGTACGGGTACACCCACAGTGCTGTGAGGTACGAGTACACCCACAGTGCTGTGAGGTACGAGTACACCCACAGTGCTGTGAGGAGCGAGTACACCCACAGTGCTGTGAGGTACGAGTACACCCACAGTGCTGTGAGGTACGAGTACACCCACAGTGCTGTGAGGAGCGAGTACACCCACAGTGCTGTGAGGAGCGGGTACACCCACAGTGCTGTGAGGAGCGAGTACACCCACAGTGCTGTGAGGTACGGGTACACCCACAGTGCTGTGAGGAGCGAGTACACCCACAGTGCTGTGAGGGGCGAGTACACCCACAGTGCTGTGAGGGGCGGGTACACCCACAGTGCTGTGAGGTATGGGTACACCCACAGTGCTGTGAGGAGCGGGTACACCCACAGTGCTGTGAGGTATGGGTACACCCACAGTGCTGTGAGGAGCGAGTACACCCACAGTGCTGTGAGGAGCGGGTACACCCACAGTGCTGTGAGGAGCGAGTACACCCACAGTGCTGTGAGGAGCGAGTACACCCACAGTGCTGTGAGGAGCGAGTACACCCACAGTGCTGTGAGGAGCGGGTACACCCACAGTGCTGTGAGGAGCGGGTACACCCACAGTGCTGTGAGGAGCGAGTACACCCACAGTGCTGTGAGGAGCGAGTACACCCACAGTGCTGTGAAGAGCGGGTACACCCACAGTGCTGTGAGGAGCGAGTACACCCACAGTGCTGTGAGGAGCGAGTACACCCACAGTGCTGTGAGGAGCGGGTACACCCACAGTGCTGTGAGGAGCGAGTACACCCACAGTGCTGTGAGAAGCGAGTACACCCACAGTGCTGTGAGGAGCGGGTACACCCACAGTGCTGTGAGGAGCGAGTACACCCACAGTGCTGTGAGGAGCGGGTACACCCACAGTGCTGTGAGGAGCGAGTACACCCACAGTGCTGTGAGGAACGAGTACACCCACAGTGCTGTGAGGAGCGAGTACACCCACAGTGCTGTGAGGAGCGAGTACACCCACAGTGCTGTGAGGAGCGAGTACACCCACAGTGCTGTGAGGAGCGGGTACACCCACAGTGCTGTGAGGAGCGAGTACACCCACGTTCCTGTGAGGTACGGGTACACCCACAGTGCTGTGAGGAGCGAGTACACCCACAGTGCTGTGAGGAGCGAGTACACCCACAGTGCTGTGAGGAGCGAGTACACCCACAGTGCTGTGAGGAGCGAGTACACCCACAGTGCTGTGAGGAGCGGGTACACCCACAGTGCTGTGAGGAGCGAGTACACCCACGTTCCTGTGAGGTACGGGTACACCCACAGTGCTGTGAGGAGCGAGTATACCCACCGTGCTGTGAGGAGCGAGTACACCCACAGTGCTGTGAGGAGCGGGTACACCCACAGTGCTGTGAGGAGCGAGTACACCCACAGTGCTGTGAGGAGCGAGTACACCCACAGTGCTGTGAGGAGCGAGTACACCCACAGTGCTGTGAGGAGCGAGTACACCCACAGTGCTGTGAGGGGCGAGTACACCCACAGAGCTGTGAGGAGCGAGTACACCCACAGAGCTGTGAGGAGCGGGTACACCCACAGTGCTGTGAGGAGCGAGTACACCCACAGTGCTGTGAGGAGCGAGTACACCCACAGTGCTGTGAGGAGCGAGTACACCCACAGTGCTGTGAGGAGCGAGTACACCCACAGTGCTGTGAGGGAGGGATTTGCAGAATTTTGACAGGATTATGAAGGAACAGCGATGTATTTCCACATCAATGTGGGCTGTGGCTTGGAGGGGAACCCCCAGGTGGTAATGTCCCCATGCACCTGCAGACCTTTGCACTTCTGCGTGGAAAAGGCAATTTTATCACGGTTCGCATCGAATAGCCAGACCTGTTGAACCTGCATTGAAAGAAAACATAATCTCACTTCAAATACAGGCAGATAAATGACAAAATTTTGAGTGATTGTTTTATGAAAATCGCAATTACAATCTGCAGCAAAGCAATTAGTAAATTGTCAGCCCCGTGCATTCTGAAATCACCTCTGAGACCGGCAGTCACTTTGTGACATGAAACAAATAAACGTGTACCACCCGGAACTCCTGAGGTGAGGAACTTGTCAGATTTCCTTGGTAGTAAAGCACAATCACAGTCGTGTCTTCCTTCACAGGCTTCCTAACCTCCCCCCACATCCCCATTTGTTCCTCTTCCCCGCCTCCCTCTCTTCCCCATCCTGCCGTCACTTTCCCTATCCTCCTCTCTGTCCCTTTTTCAGGTAACGATAACTAGAGTGTGGCAGGAATGGGCAGAGTACAAAAAAGAGTGCAAGAGCAAACAATGGCAGAGTAGAAAAAAGTGATAAAAAGGCAGGAATAAAGGCTCTTTACCTGAACGTACGCTGCATTTGTGACAAGCTGGATGAATTGATAGCATAAATACAAATAAATGGTTATCATAGCCATTACGGAGACATGTTTACATAGTGACCATGGCTGGGACCTGAATATTCAAGGGTATTTGACCATTTGGAAGAATAGGAAGAAAGGAAAAGGAGGTGGGGTAGCCCTGACAATGATGGGTGAGAATAGAACCGTCGTGAGAAATGTTCTTGGTTTAGGGTTTCAAGGCATGGAATGAGTTTGGGTAGAGATAAGGAATAGCAATGGGAAGATGTGGTCTGGGGTAAACCACAAATGTAACAGTTACATTCAAGAAAGGAGCAAGACAGAAAAAGGAAAACTGTCAGCCAATTGGCCTAATATCTGTCATTGGGTAAATGCTTGAATCCATTATTAAGGAGATAGGATTTAGAAAATCAGAATACAACCGGGCAGAGTCAACATGGTTTAGTGAAAGATAAATTGTGTTTGATGAGGCTGTAACAAGCAGGGTGGATAAAGTGGAACCATTAGACGCAGTGTATTTGGCCTTCCAAAAGACATTCGCAAGATGCTCCTCAAGATAGAGGTCTTATATCTTCCCTGCCTCTGAGCCAAAGGCTTGGTTCTACCCCAGGACTTGATGGCCAAAGACGATGAGTTCATAATATGGGAGAGTGGGAGTGATTCCTGGTCAGCCATGTGCCTCTACCATCACTATCCACAGCTCCAGACCGCAACATGCATGTAAAAGTACACGTTGCCGCAACAACCTGGACTCCCTGAGTGATCTATACACACTGTCACAGAAGGTAAAGGCTCATGGTGTTGTGGTTGATATATTAGCATGCATAGAGAATTGGCTAATCAACAGGAAACAGGGACTCAGTATAAATGGGTCACTTTCAGGTTTGGCAAACTGTAAACGAGTGGAGTGCCGCAGGGATCAGAGCTGGGGCCGCAACTATCTATGATCTGTGGTAATGACTTGGATGCAGGAGCCAACTGTGTTGCAGCCAAATTTGCTGATGATGCAAAGATAGGCAGGAAAGCAAGTTGTGAAGGCAAGGCACACGTCAGGAGAGTAATGGAATACTGCCCCCTTGCCTGGATGAGTGCAGCCCCAACAACACTCCAGAAGCTCGACACCATCCAGGATAAAGTGGCCCCGCTTGATTGGCACCAAATCTACAAACATTCACTCCCTCCACTACCGACGCACAGTCGCACCCGTGTGTGTGCCATCTACACGATGCAGTGCAGTAACTCATTGAAGTTCCTTAGGCAGCACCGTCTAAACTCAGGACCGCTGCCATGTCTCATTGATGCCGGGAGGGACGTGTCACTCCTACTGACTCGGTGGGGGGAGGGGGGGGGGGTGAAATGTAATTCCCATTGGCTCAGAAAGGCGCAGGGCCATTTCCATTGACTCCGCGAGGTATAGAATCATTCCTGCTGATGCACATGGAATTGTGGCATCACTCTCAACTGAGTCCCAGGAGATGCAGGATCTTCCCTGTTGATGGCATGTCCACAGAAGGAGATTGTAGAAGGCTGATGGCCCAAGAAAGGGGACTGCAGAGCTTCTCGGAGAGCTTCAGCACAGCGTGGATAAACTCTGGAAAGCAAGCATGGAATAGATTGCAGATTTTACTTCCTGTTCCCCATGAAACCCACCATCCCTTCGAGCCCATCCCCCCAAAACCATTTCCCACAGAGAAGGTTCAGTCGGAATCGGTTCGAGGATTTGTAGTTCAGAGGTTGAGACAGGGAAATGGTGTAATGGGGTTATTTAAGGAGGCAATTTGGCCCATCGATTAATTTCTGGAGAGACCCAATCAGTCCCACTCCCTTGTTTGAGCCCTAAGGCCCTTCAGTTTTATGCCTTCAAGTACCATCCATTTATTGATTCTACTCCCACCACCCTCACAGGCAGTGAGTTCCAGGTCATTACCATTCGCTGGTCAAAACAATATTCTCCTGCTTCGTCTGCCCCAAATCCTGCCGCACAAGTTGATGGGAACAGGGTTTCCCCTTGACGACCTTATCTAAATGTGTCATTATCGTGTAAACCTCAATCAAATCTTCCAGAAATCACCTTTGCTCCAAACAGAACATTTCCGGCTTTTCCAGCCTAACCTTGGTCATTAGAATCCCCCCCATCCCTGGAATTATTTTGGGAAATAGCTTCCGCACTCCACTCAAGGACCCCCACCCACATCATTTCCAAATTGTGGTGGCCACATAATCCCACCATACAAGGGGACGGTAGTGGTGGTGGAGGTGGCCGAGTGTAATGTCTCTGCGGTGTTTACCCTGAGGCTCATTTGGTGATATGCATCACTGTAAATACACAAGGGGTTAATGTGAATACACTAAGACTAAGTAAACACTAGAGGGAGCACCAGAGACATCATGACATGCAGACATTCAACCAATAGGTCAGTAAGATAGGACACGACCAATGGGCAGTCAAGACACCCAGAGGTGACACTACCACAAGGGGGCTACCCATATAAAAGGACAGGGCACACATGCTCTTTCTCTTTCCACAGGCGACACTCAGAGAGACAGGGGCAGATCAGGAAGCATCACACCCACCGCATGGCTTAGAGCAGACTGGTTAGTTAGTTTGAGTTACTGTGGTAAGATCAGCAGGAGAGTCGAACTCAAGTAGGAGATTTGTTTACTGTTCAATAAATGTGTTAAACCTATCTCCGAGTCTGAACCATCCTTTGTCAGAGTATACATCAAGGAAGCAGCTTATGCTGCATCAAGAAGCAGAACACAATAGCCCAGGCTATTGCTCTCGGGACATGGGTGTGAATCCCATGTACCGTGGAAGCTGGTGAAATTTAGATTCAATTTATAAATCTGGAGTTGAAAAGCTAGTCTCAGTAATGGTGACCATGAAACTCTCATCCATTAGTTTGCCCCTTTTGGTACCTCATGTCCTGTAGGGAAGGAAATCTGCCGTCCTTGCCCAGTCTGGCCTACATGTGACTCCAGACCCACGGCAATGTGGTTGAGTCTGAAATGGCCAAGCGAGCCACACAGCTCAAGGGCAATTAGGTTTGTAGTTTCCCAGCTCAGTGGCCTAGAGCAGTGGGCCACAGGGGGAAGCCAAACTATGAGCGTGGCAGCTTACTGAATAACAAGAACCGGATCCCCTTTCTGTCTCCCGACAGGCAGGTCAGGTTGCAATTGTCCCCTTAGGAATTCGTAGTCAGCAGCAACGGCAACTTTCAATCCATTAAATGGCAGCTAGTAGGAAATCTGGAACAAAATTGCTTCACATAAGCTCAAGGCCGCACACCTCAAACAGATCACCTGGCCATTATCACACGGCTCCTTCTGGGACCTTGCTGTGCGCAAATTGGCTGCACCCTTTCCGACTTTGCAACAACGACTGCAATGACTCACCAGGGGCTGGTTTAGCACAGCGGGCTAAATCGCTGGCTTTGAAAGCAGACCAAGGCAGGCCAGCAGCACGGTTCAATTCCCGTACCAGCCTCCCCGAACAGGCGCCGGAATGTGGCGACTAGGGGCTTTTCACAGTCACTTCATTTGAAGTCTACTCGTGACAATAAGCGATTTTCTTTCTTTTCATTTCACTTTAAAAAGGACCTCATTTGGCTGCATGTTACCTTGGGAAATCCTGTGGAACCTGAAAGGCGGTATATAACTTTTAGTCGGCCTTCTTGTCTTTCTCCCTCTCTCTCCCCATCTCTTTTTCTTCTGTTTCTTTTGTTTGTTCGTTCGTTCGCTTGCTTCTTCCCCTCGTTCTTTTGCAAGGGGGGAGTGGACTTGGGCGAGAGCGATCGAGATGAGGAAGCTGGGTGTTCGCTGAGAAGCGGAACGCTGCTGGGAGAATTCCTTCTGGATGGCAGGTTTGTGCTGGGCCGCATTCCTTTGCCCTTCGCATCTGAGTCGATCCTGTAATTAGAAAGTGTAAAAAATGAACTCTGGCAGTGCCCCACTGAGGAGCAACAATACAAAACTCCACCCTCCGCAGCTGAGCGCCGGAGAAAGGTTCTGACATTATTTTTTTTTACCCTTACGCTAATTCTTTTGAACTTTTCTGTCTCACTGACCTCTCCTCCCTCTATTGCCCAAGGTGGCCATTTGCCGACGAGGCCAAGACGTGCTGGTTTTCTGTCCCGTCGCTCCTCAAGAGGAAGCGGAACATTTTTCTTGTCGTCTTATTAGAATTTACAGTGCAGACGAAGGCCATTTGGCCCATCGGGTCCACACCGGCTCTTGGAAAGAGCGCCCACTTAAATCCACGCCTCCACCCCATCTCCGTAACCCAGTAACCCCCACCTCACCTCAGGGCAATTTGGCATGGCCAGTCCACCTAACCTGCGCAGCTTTTGAGTCTCCTCCGCTTCTCTCTGCCAGCACTGGGCAGCTGTGCCCCGAAAAAAAGGCAGGTAGCAGCAGCTGCCAATTCTCCGAGGCTTGGCCAGAGAGAATAGTCACGCGAGATTGAGACTGGCGATTTGCCAGGGGGGGTGTTCAAAAAACACTGTTGTGTTATTCACCCTGGGGTAACACGGACTGCAACACGATGCTGATAAACTATGAAGCATACAACAAACGTCAGCGTTGGTTCAATAAGATTTATTGAGCTTCAGTAACGAAGCACACAGCTACCTGTGATTTGACTGTCTACTACTCTAAGTAAACTAACATTAACTATCTAGACCAGGCTAGCCCTGAGCCACGTGTAGAAGGTGTTAAATGATTTGTACACCCTGACTGTCGCTACAGTTGTCACCAGTGGAAAGAGGCGGAGTGCTGATGCCTCGTGTGCTTTATAGTTGGAAGCCCCCCTCTGGTGTTCTGTCTGGTGATTGGTTGTGTTCTGTTCTGTATGTTGATTGGCTCACCTGGGTGTCTGTCACTGCCTGCTTTTACCTCATGATTTGCATGGGTACATATCATGACAAACACCCAAGGGTGCTGACCCCCAGTGAAGCAGAAGGGACAGTTTCCTCACTGCTGGGCGGCTGCGTCAAAGGTCGCCGAATTTGGGTAGTTGGCAAAAGAAGCAGGAGGCGCGATGAGGAGAGTATTTATATTTAATGCCGTGAGTTGCGAAGCTCTGCAGAGCACGGCCCGAAATGGATCCAGACGCGCACTTAAAATGGAAAGGCTTTCCCAGCAGGAGGGAGCAATGGTTGGGTCACCGGCCTTACCGCAGCCCCCCCTCCACGTCCTGGTAACGCGAGGGTCCCCGAAAGAGCAGCTTCCACAGCTCGCCCGACCCAGCCAGGACCCGGAGGCTCGCCACGTGTTACCATCTCAACGGCAACTCATATTTATATATCACCTTTAGGTTCGTAAATCGCCCCAAGGTCTTTCACTGGGAAAGATAATGGACACAGAGCTGCATGAGGAACGTACGGTTACGCAAGCATTCGAATTAGCAGGGGGAGAGAGCCATTCGGTCCCTTGACCCTGTAGTAATCTGCATATTTGTATGTACACAAGGGGTTAATGTATAGTCATAGCAGCTAAGTGATCACTAGATGGCAGCACTAGTGTATAATGACTAGTGACCAGAGGTAGAGAGAAATAGCTCAGAGGGCTGGTGTAGTTAATCAGACTTTAATCTTATTCAATCTTGTTTATTTAATATCCAGTATATGTATTGGAGCGATGTATTTGAATTACTCAATAAATTATTTGCTTTAATTGGAAGACAACGAGTGTTAATCAACATCGAGTTCAGGAGTGCCATGTGAATATCCCTTGAAGAAAAGTGTGCTTCATCAAATGGCTGCAATGATGTCAGTGTGTGGGCGGAGCTGGGCTCTGCTGTGCTTTTTACTTTCGTTTTGTGCTGAAAGCTGGTTTTGGCACTGTGTTTAGTTTCGCTTTCAGTTTTGCTTTCAATTGGAGAGCTGCATTCAAACCAAGCAGATGTGTGTATTAATCTCTCTCTGCAATCTAAAGAATGTCTCCAGATCACTTGATGATTTCCAAGGAATACCTGTTTCTGTAGAGAATTCAAACCTGCTGTCTTTGTTAAAAAAAGGGTTTGGCTTGTGGATGTTGCTCGTAAAGTTATTAAGGGTTACTTATAGAGTATTGTATCTGTGGGGATTATCAGTGGTGATAGTTGATAAGCTGTTCACTGTGTGTTTACAAAGTGTTAACTGAATTCATCGAATAAACATTGTTTTGTTTTAAAAATACTTTAGATCTCTGTTGCATCACACCTGTAAAGTGGGCCCTTGTGCTCCCCATAACCAAACTCTATTAAAAGTTGTGGGCCAAGTGAACTCCATGATGTACTTTGGGGTTCCCTAAACCCTGGCCCATATTAATAGCATCTTGGTAAGAAGCAACTGAGTCACATATATTACACCAGGTAATATAACAGACCCAGCTCAGCCATTCAATAAGATGGCGGCCGTTCTGATTGTGGCCTCACCTCCACATTCTCACCTACTCCCTTTTGGCTTCCTTGTTAGTCAATAATCTACCTACCTCTGCTGTAAAAATATGCAATGACCGTGCGTCCACTACTCTCTGGGGAAGAGAGCACGAGGGATGGGAGAGAAGCAATTTCTTGCATCTCCAGCTTAATCCCTTGTTGTTAAACTGCATCCCCCAGTGCTAGTCTCTCCCACGAGGAGGGGGAAAAAATCCTTTCAGCCTCCATCCATCCTGTCAAGACCCCTCAGGACCTTACTTGTTTCAATGAGATCACCTCTCATTCTGCTAAACTCCAATGGATACGGGCCCAGCCTCAGAGGATAACCACCCGACATATCCCAGGAAATCGGGCAAGTGAACCTTCCCTGAACTGCTTTTAACGCACTTATGGGCAGGATTCTCTGATCCCCCAGCCGCGTGTTTCTCCAAAACCGCCATTTGCTGGCGGCAGGATTCTCTCTTCCCGCCGCTTATGAATGGAATTTCCCAATGAAATTCCCCACGCTGCCGGGAATCAAATGGATGGGGGTGCGCTGCAGGTGGGAGCAGGAAATCCCAATGGCCAGAGAATTCCGGCCTATATCATGTTATGGGCCAGGATTCAGAGAACCCCAAAGTGTATCATGGAGTTCACCTGATCCACAACGTTTACTAAGGAAACAGAATTTGCGGGAAGTAAAGATTAATGGTATAAGTAAAAACAAACTGAAATTCTAACTTAAATAAATTATAATTAAATAAAATAGAGATGCAGGGCCAGGCGATGTGTTGTACCTGCAACATGTGGGAGCTGATGGACCCCATTGTGGTTCAAAGTGATCACATGTGTCGCAAATGTTGGTTGCTTGAGGAACTTCGGCTCAGAGTTAATGAGCTGGAGCTTGAGCTCGCGCAGGGAGGGGGAGGGTTACCTGAATGCAATGTTTCAGGAGGCAGTCACACCCCTTAGATTAACTGCCTTAAATTACGTCAATTGTCAGGGACAGGTGGATGTGGCTGCCATCTCCATTCAGTACCAGCCCGTGACTGCAAGTCAATATGACTGGGCTCGCCTTGGCCTTTTACACTGCTGAGTCACTGAGAGCCACCGCCTTCCACACACTGTTTATTCTCCTTCACACATTGTGAATCCACTCCCCATAGTCCACACTGAGATTTCCGGCAGCAAAGGAGGCCCCACTCCACCAAATTTCATTGCGGGTGGAGGCATGAAGCAGCTCGCATGCTCCCGCCGCAATGTCAGAGCTGACAAGTGATCGATCGAGCTGGTTGGTTGCCTGCTGCATTGGCAGCCACTCTCCCTACAGCCCTTTACTTCCAGTGTTTGATGGAACTGCATCAGGCTTAAAGGTCCATTTAGTTATATATCTATAATTAAAAATCAATCTTCCAGATACACTGAAACCTACCTTGCTGTCGGCAATTCAATATAATCTCCCACAATTCATCACAGGCGTCGACGTTCTGCACTTTACATTTTATTGTGCTTTTCTCCTTGGCATGATGACTAATCTTAAACTGAACATTTTTATTTGTATTCGTACAGCTCGGGGTTAGAGCAATGCTGCCCCTACACTGTCCTGTCAAAAGCCAAAAGGTAGAGCACGGGGGTAGATACAGAGTAAAGCTCCCTCTACACTGTGCCATGGAACTCTCCCTGGACAGGGACAGTGCAGGTAACATACAGAGTAACGCCCCCTCCACACTGTCCCATCAAACACTCCCAGGACAGGTACAGCACGGGGATAGATACAGAGTAAAGCTCTCTCTACACTGTCCCATCAAACACTCCCAGGACAGGTACAGCACGGGGTTAGATACAGAGTAAAGCTCCCTCTACACTGTCCCATCAAACACTCCCAGGACAGGTACAGCACGGGGTTAGATACAGAGTAACGCCCCCTCCACACTGTCCCATCAATCACTCCCAGGACAGGTACAGCACGGGGATAGATACAGAGTAAAGCTCCCTCTACACTGTCCCATCAATCACTCCCAGGACAGGTACAGCACGGGGTTAGATACAGAGTAAAGCTCCCTCTACACTGTCCCATCAATCACTCCCAGGACAGGTACAGCACAGGATTAGATACAGAGTAAAACTCCTCTACACTGTTCCCATCAAACACTCCCAGGACAGGTACAGCACGGGTTAGATACAGAGTAAAGCTCCCTCTACACTGTCCCATCAATCACTCCCAGGATAGGTACAGCACAGGGTTAGATACAGAGTAAAGCTCCCTCCACACTGTTCCCATCAAACACTCCCAGGACAGGTACAGCACGGGGGTTAGATACAGAGTAAAGCTCCCTCTACACTGTCCCATCAAACACTCCCAGGGCAGGTCCAGCAAGGAGTTAGATACAGAGTAAAGCTCCCTCTGCACTGTCCCATCAAACACTCCCAGGACAGGTGCAACACGGGGTTAGATACAGAGTAACGCCCCCTCCACACTGTCCCATCAATCACTCCCAGGACAGGTACAGCACGGGGTTAGATACAGAGTAAAGCTCCCTCTACACTGTCCCATCAATCACTCCCAGGACAGGTACAGCACAGGATTAGATACAGAGTAAAGCTCCTCTACACTGTTCCCATGAAACACTCCCAGGACAGGTACAGCACGGGTTAGATACAGAGTAAAGCTCCCTCTAGACTGTCCCATCAATCACTCCCAGGATAGGTACAGCACAGGGTTAGATACAGAGTAAAGCTCCCTCTACACTGTTCCCATCAAACACTCCCAGGACAGGTACAGCACGGGGGTTAGATACAGAGTAAAGATCCCTCTACACTGTCCCATCAAACACTCCCAGGGCAGGTCCAGCAAGGAGTTAGATACAGAGTAAAGCTCCCTCTACACTGTCCCATTGAACTCTGCCTGGACAGGTACAACACAGGTTGCATACAGAGTAAAGCTCCCTCGACACTGTCCCATCAAACACTCCCAGGACAGGTACAGCACGGGGTTAGATACAGAGTAAAGCTCCCTCGACACTGTCCCATCAAACACTCCCAGGACAGGTACAGCACAGGGTTAGATACAGAGTAAAGCTCCCTCTAACTGTCCCATCAAACACTCCCAGGGCAGGTACAGCACGGGGTTAGATACAGAGTAAAGCTCCCTCTACACTGTCCCCATCAAACACTCCCAGGACAGGTACAGCACGGGGTTAGATACAGAGTAAAGCTCCCTCTACTCTGTCTCATCAAATACTCCCAGGACAGGTACAGCACGGGTTAGATACAGAGTAAAGCTCCCTCTACACTGTCCCATCAATCACTCCCAGGACAGGTACAGCACGGGGTTAGATACAGAGTAAAGCTCCCTCGACACTGTCCCATCAAACACTGCCAGGGCAGGTACAGCACGGGGTCAGATACAGAGTAAAGCTCCCTCTACACTGTCCCATCAAACACTCCCAGGACAGGTACAGCACGGGGATAGATACAGAGTAAAGCTCCCTCTACACTGTCCCATCAAACACTCCCAGGACAGGTACAGCACGGGGTTAGATACAGAGTAAAGCTCCCTCTACACTGTCCCATCAAACACTCCCAGGACAGGTACAGCACGGGGTTAGATACAGAGTAAAGCTCCCTCTACACTGTCCCATCAATCACTTCCAGGACAGGTACAGCATGGGGTTAGATACAGAGTAAAGCTCCCTCGACACTGTCCCATCAATCACTCCCAGGACAGGTACAGCACAGGATTAGATACAGAGTAAAGCTCCTCTACACTGTTCCCATGAAACACTCCCAGGACAGGTACAGCACGGGTTAGATACAGAGTAAAGCTCCCTCTAGACTGTCCCATCAATCACTCCCAGGATAGGTACAGCACAGGGTTAGATACAGAGTAAAGCTCCCTCTACACTGTTCCCATCAAACACTCACAGGACAGGTACAGCACGGGGGTTAGATACAGAGTAAAGATCCCTCTACACTGTCCCATCAAACACTCCCAGGGCAGGTCCAGCAAGGAGTTAGATACAGAGTAAAGCTCCCTCTACACTGTCCCATTGAACTCTGCCTGGACAGGTACAACACAGGTTGCATACAGAGTAAAGCTCCCTCGACACTGTCCCATCAAACACTCCCAGGACAGGTACAGCACGGGGTTAGATACAGAGTAAAGCTCCCTCGACACTGTCCCATCAATCACTCCCAGGACAGGTACAGCACAGGATTAGATACAGAGTAAAGCTCCTCTACACTGTTCCCATGAAACACTCCCAGGACAGGTACAGCACGGGTTAGATACAGAGTAAAGCTCCCTCTACACTGTCCCATCAATCACTCCCAGGATAGGTACAGCACAGGGTTAGATACAGAGTAACGCTCCCTCTACACTGTTCCCATCAAACACTCCCAGGACAGGTACAGCACGGGGGTTAGATACAGAGTAAAGATCCCTCTACACTGTCCCATCAAACACTCCCAGGGCAGGTCCAGCAAGGAGTTAGATACAGAGTAAAGCTCCCTCTACACTGTCCCATTGAACTCTGCCTGGACAGGTACAACACAGGTTGCATACAGAGTAAAGCTCCCTCGACACTGTCCCATCAAACACTCCCAGGACAGGTACAGCACGGGGTTCGAGACAGAGTAAAGCTCCCTCGACACTGTCCCATCAAACACTCCCAGGACAGGTACAGCACAGGGTTAGATACAGAGTAAAGCTCCCTCTAACTGTCCCATCAAACACTCCCAGGGCAGGTACAGCACGGGGTTAGATACAGAGTAAAGCTCCCTCTACACTGTCCCCATCAAACACTCCCAGGACAGGTACAGCACGGGGTTAGATACAGAGTAAAGCTCCCTCTACTCTGTCCCATCAAACACTCCCAGGACAGGTACAGCACGGGTTAGATACAGAGTAAAGCTCCCTCTACACTGTCCCATCAATCACTCCCAGGACAGGTACAGCATGGGTTAGATACAGAGTAAAGCTCCCTCTACACTGTCCCATCAAACACTGCCAGGGCAGGTACAGCACGGGGTTAGATACAGAGTAAAGCTCCCTCTACACTGTCCCATCAATCACTCCCAGGACAGGTACAGCACAGGATTAGATACAGAGTAAAACTCCTCTACACTGTTCCCATCAAACACTCCCAGGACAGGTACAGCACGGGTTAGATACAGAGTAAAGCTCCCTCTAGACTGTCCCATCAATCACTCCCAGGATAGGTACAGCACAGGGTTAGATACAGAGTAAAGCTCCCTCTACACTGTTCCCATCAAACACTCCCAGGACAGGTACAGCACGGGGGTTAGATACAGAGTAAAGATCCCTCTACACTGTCCCATCAAACACTCCCAGGGCAGGTCCAGCAAGGAGTTAGATACAGAGTAAAGCTCCCTCTACACTGTCCCATTGAACTCTGCCTGGACAGGTACAACAAAGGTTGCATACAGAGTAAAGCTCCCTCGACACTGTCCCATCAAACACTCCCAGGACAGGTACAGCACGGGGTTAGATACAGAGTAAAGCTCCCTCTACACTGTCCCATCAAACACTCCCAGGGCAGGTACAGCACAGGGTTAGATACAGAGTAAAGCTCCCTCTAACTGTCCCATCAAACACTCCCAGGGCAGGTACAGCACGGGGTTAGATACAGAGTAAAGCTCCCTCTACACTGTCCCCATCAAACACTCCCAGGACAGGTACAGCACGGGGTTAGATACAGAGTAAAGCTCCCTCTACTCTGTCCCATCAAACACTCCCAGGACAGGTACAGCACGGGTTAGATACAGAGTAAAGCTCCCTCTACACTGTCCCCATCAAACACTCCCAGGACAGGTACAGCACGGGGCGAGATACAGAGTAAAGCTCCCTCTTCACTGTCCCCATCAAACACTCCCAGGACAGGTACAGCACGGGGTTCGATACAGAGTAAATCTCCCTCTGCACTGTCCCATCAAACACTCCCAGTACAGGTACAGCACGGGGTTAGATACAGAGCGAAGCTCCCTCTACACTGTCCCATCAATCACTCCCAGGACAGGTACAGCACGGGTTAGATACAGAGTAAAGCTCCCTCTACACTGTCCCCTTCAAACACTCCCAGGACAGGTACAGCACGGGGTTAGATACAGAGTAAAGCTCCCTCGACACTGTCTCACATCAATCACTTGCAGACGACAGATAACAGTGAAAGTGAAGTTCACAATATCTCTGATAAGGCAATGTCAATACATATATGAAAAAGTAAAGCTTGCCAGCATTGTCAGGAAAAGGATGATTAAAAAGACACTGAATGGGCAAACCCGATAAAATATTTTGTAAAAATGATGTTGAGGGTGGGGGTGGGGGAGGTCGGGCAGGGGGGGTGGGGGGTTGGAGGTAGCGGCCGTTTTCTTGTTTCCCAATCTGCAGTAGGCTTGGGGAGATCAGTGGAATGATCACTTCAGGCAAAATCAATCCTTTCTCTGCCTCTGTTCTTATCCCGTACAGTTTGGCCTTGTTGAACAGTCATGTTCTGCGAGATTTAATAAGAGCAACACGGCATTGATGGAAAGTCAGGACCTTCCTGTTATCAGCTCTTGTTAAATTGCTTCCATCCATCTTCTGTTTAACTTGGTTAGAATATCCCAGCAGGATAGCTGGTACTTGGTTTGTGAATATTGGAATGTGTTTTCCCTGCCTTTGCTCTCTGTCCTGAAAATGTGGAGCCACTCTGTTATCTCTCCTCATTTTAACTCTGTATAACGTCTGCCAAACAGACATACACCCCCTCAGCACAGCGGCACCTCTGCCCGCCACTGCCCGACCCGAGTATCCTTGTCTGCAGGACATGTCTCTGAATGCAAACAGGGGATTTCAGAAAACACGTACATGTTATCACTGTGGGAGGAGCTGATCACTAAACAGAGAACTGATCGCCACACTCACCTTGAGCTCTGGGCATCAGGAAAATGGGCACAATTCTCCCAAAAGGAAACAAAGTCCTGGAGCGCACGCGCTTTTAGCCGCGTATTTTCTGGCACGCGCGTTGCCGAGAAACACATGCCGATTCAACGTGACGCGCATTGAATAAGGGGCCTAGATGGGGAACGCGCGGCAGAGGCTGCATATAGCCCCGTTTTGTACAGTGGAGTGCTCCCCTCGCCGGATCTTCCCAATGTAGTGAGGGAATGGGACGCCATTTTCAACTGGTGTCCCGATCTTCAAAGCCCCGAAAACGATCCCCGACCTCCCGCTCCCAGCCCCAACGCAGTACGGAAGGTAGTGCCGACCTGGCACTCAGGAGGCACTGCCAAGGCTCCAGGCTGGCAATGCCAGGATGCCCAGGTGGCACCAGCAGTGCCCGGCTACCACCCTGCCCAAATGGCATGCACCTGGGGGCCTCCGATCTCCTTGGACACACCCACGAGTGCCATTCCATCTGGTCCCCGTTTGTGGAGACCAGTCTTGAATGGCGCTTGCCCGAGGTCTCTGAGGCGAAGGGGTTGAATCCCAAAGCCTCAGGAACCTCGGGAGTCTGCACATCAGAGTAAGGCTTACTGCCTCATTCTAAATGCAGATTTGCTAAAGAGTGATCCTGCCCATTGCGGGTGGACATCACAACGTCGCTCGAGATCGCGTTGAAGCTCATGAGGCACTGCAAGCCGGGTAGATCCCGGGAGCGGGTGCTGCTTTTCCGACACACGTTGCCGTTGGATCGCGCCCGACATCTGCTGTTCTTGAACGCGCGAGGAGCCGAGGTAAGTTGTGAGAGGCCTGAAGAGAGCGTCGATCAACTTCACCTTGGATGATTTGGGCTCCACCGTTGAAGTGTTATAGGCCGTGTATCGCCCGGAGCTCGAATTCTGGGCTGAAAGTTGGGGAAGTAGAAATTTACGGCTTAAAAGAAAATCAGAGCCCATCAAGGTTCACCTGCTGTCGGTCGGTTTGCCGCTTGCAGCCACGGTGATGATGGAGTTGTCGACTAATCGCAGCAATCAATCCCCATCAATTAGACCATAACAGACCCAAACATGAGCTGACGGAAACCCCAGCAGTGGGGTGCTTGCGAGAGCTATAGGTTCAAAGTCATCTGTTCCTCACCATATGCTGTGCTTGCCACGTGTCATTGCTCAAATTAATCATCGGCAGCATTCCAAAATAGTATTTTCTGAAAAAAATCTATCTGGTTTGTGTTTGAATGAATCAATGCCACCCATTTCCGCCGCCTTCCCCAGGGAGCCTGTCCCATGGAATCAGCTCGCTCCCTCGCTGAAATATCCTTTACCCAGATTAGCTTGGAATTTGCCCCCACTCCAAGCCCACACTGTGCCCTGGGGTCCCACTGACCTTGGCAACACGTAAGATCTTGCTACGCTCAACATGATCGAGTCAATCAGAAGTGCTAAAGACAGCACTCATATCGCCTCGTAACATTCTCTTACCCAAAGGAAAAATATCCCGTTTATGTACTTCCTCCTCTGAATCCAATCCTGCCAAATTTATTTTAGTTATTCTCCACTCTATCGAGTTTTGAAGAATGAGAGGCGATCCCATTGAAACCTACAGAATACTTAAAGGAATAGACACGGTAGATGCAGGGGAGATGTTTGCCCTGATTGGGGAGTCTAAAACCAGGGGGTACAAATTCAAACTAAAGGGGGAGCCACTTAGCACTGAGATTAGGAGAAATGTAATCTTTGGAATTCTCTATTCTAAACATTAGCTCAGTCATTGAGTATGTTTAAGGCAGAGATGATATATTTCTTATTCTGTGTGGAGTCTGCACATCCTCCCCGTGTGTGCGTGGGTTTCCTCCGGGTGCTCCGGTTTCCTCCCACAGTCCAAAGATGTGCAGGTTAGGTGGATTGGCCATGATAAATTGCCCTTAGTGTCCAAAATTGCCCTTAGTGTTGGATGGGGTTACTGGGTTATGGGGATAGGGTGGAGGTGTGGGCTTGGGTAGGGTGCTCTTTCCAAGAGCTGGTGCAGACTCGATGGGTCGAATGGCCTCCTTCTGCACTGTAAATTCTATATCAAGATTCAGCTCCAGTTTTACACCCTCTCCCCTCCAATTTTATTCTCTGTCAGTGGGTTTCCTGCTCAGCAAGCTGGCTTAACACTATCCCCGTCTTTCGGATGTAGGAGGCGTCAAGAGGCAATAGAAGCAGAACTTAACGGCGAGAGGATGCCATAGGCGGAGAAAGGAGGAGATTTAAATAAATAAAAAACACTGCCGCGCGCGGGGCAGTCATCAGTTAAATGAAAAAAAAACCTGGGAAGTAGACTGAGGGCTAAAGTCGGAAAGAGTTGTACTTGAGGTCGCGCTGAGTGGAAGCAAATACAAAACGAAAAGCACTGGAAACAGAATTAGAGTTGCGAGCCTTCCTGGCGGTGGAGGGAAATGGGGCAATAGTTAGAACAGAGAGGCGACCTGGGTTTGGGGCCTGAACGGGTGGCACACTCGCCTTGGGCGAGGCATGATAGCGAACCTGCAGTCTGCTTCACCCACATCGGACCAACGTACGAATCTGGAGTGGAGCCATTCAGCCCCTCCTTCCTGCTCCGCCAACAGGATTGTGGTTCGATGTGAGCGATCTCTGATACCCTTTGATTCTTTTCTCAGTCACGGGTCCTCTGCTACCTCTCCTTTACTGCTCTTTTGGGAAGACAGGCTCACTGAGGGGAAAAAAAGTATCCTTATTTTTTTTTAATCCATGTTTACGGGCCAATCCGGCATTTGTTGCTTATCCCTAATTTCCCTTGAGAAGGTGGTGGTGAGCTGCCGTCTTGAACCGCTGCAGTCCCTGTTGTGTAGGTACATCCACAGTGCTGTTAGGGAGGTAGCTCCAGGATTGCGAACCAGTGCCAATGAAGGAACGGTGATATATTTCCAAGTCAGGATGGTGAGTGACTTGGAGGGGAACCTCCAGGTGGTGGGGTTCCCAGGTATCTGCTGCTCTTGACCTTCTAGATGGTCGTGGTCACAGGTTTGGAAGATGCTGTCTGAGGAGCCTTGGTGAGCTCCTCCAGAGATGGCACGCACGGCTGCCTCTGTTCGTCACTGGTGGAGGGAGTGAACGCTTGTGGGAGGGGCACCCATCAAGCGGGGCTGCTTTGTCCTGGATGGTGTCGAGCTTCTTGAGCGTTGTTGAAGCTGCACTTATCCAGGCAAGTGGATAGTATTCCCTGACTTGTGTCTTGTAGGTGGTGGGCAGGCTTTGAGGGGGTCAGGAGGTGATTTGCTCACCGCAGGATTCCTGGCCTCTGACCTGCTCTTGTAGCCACAGTATTAATATGGCGAGTGCAGTTCAATTTCTGATCAATGGTAACCCCAGGAGATTGATTGTGGGGGATTCAGTGACGGTAATACCTTTGAATGTCAAGGGGGGATTGTTTGATTCTCTCTTGTGGAGATGGTCATTGCCTGACACTTGTGTAGTGTGAATGTAACTTGCCAATTGTCAGCCTGAGCCTGGATATTGCCCAGGTCTTGCTGCATTTGGACATGGGCTGCTTCAGTATCTGAGGAGTCACGTGGGGGCAGCACGGTAGCATTGTGGGTAGCACAATTGCTTCACAGCTCCAGGGTCCCAGGTTTGATTCCGGCTTGGGTCACTGTCTGTGCGGAGTCTGCACATCCTCCCCGTGTGTGCGTGGGTTTCCTCCGGGTCCTCCGGTTTCCTCCCACAGTCCAAAGATGTGCAGGTTAGGTGGATTGGCCATGATAAATTGCCCTTAGTGTCCAAAATTGCCCTTAGTGTTGGGTGGGGTTGCTGGGTTGTGTGGATAGGGTGGAGGTGTTGACCTTGGGTAGGGTGCTCTTTCCAAGAGCCGGTGCAGACTCGATGGGCCGAATGGCCTCCTTCTGCACTGTAAATTCTATGATAACCTATGAATGGTGCTCAACATTGTGCAGTCATCCGCAAACATCCCCACTTCGGACCTTATAATGGAAGTGATGCACGATCATTAACCTCAGAAACGAGATTGGAGACAATTGAAGTCTTTAATACGCTAGATGTTTCCCCCAGCAGCGCAGGTACAGAAGAAAGCTGCTGGGGTGGCACGGGCTCTTATACCCCGCCTTGCAGGGCGGAGCTAACATGCAAGCTTATCCAATGGGAACAAGTACATTCTCCACCAATGGTATTCTGGCATTACTAGGTACCGTAATCCTCCTAACACAGACTACCACATTCACCCCCTGTTAAAAAAGAGTCCGGCGGGGGTGGTGGCTTCGTATTACAATGTGGTAAAAGTGGTAGAAGTTACAGTTATGAAGGTACCGTAATGCCGTACAGCATTTTGCCTCATTACATCTTAACTATTTACAACAGTAATGTACATTTCAAAATGAAGCAATTCGTCAATCGGGGGCCCTGGTCGTCCTCTGTGATCGTCGTAGCATTGGTGGTGATGCCGGTGGAGGTTCGGGCATCTGTGACTCTGGAAGCGTAGTTTCGGCTTCTGTGGCAGCTTCATCACCCCTAGACGTGGCCGGTGGAAGGGCTGACTGACCTGGGAAGGGGGCAGCTGTGGGGTGCGTCGGTGGGCAGGGCCTAGACGGGGCCGGTGGAAGAACCGATCCACCTGGGAAGAGGGCGGCTGTGGGGTGCGCCAGTGGGAGGGAGGGTGGGACTGGTGGCGGGCATGTGTGTGTGGGGATCCAGCGGGTGGCAGGTCCCGTAGGGAGACCATATCCTGTCGGCCGTCGGGGTACACCACGTAGGCGTACTGAGGGTTAGCGTGGAGGAGATGGACCCTCTCTACCAATGGGTCCGACTTGTGCGCCCGCACGTGTTTTCGGAGCAGGATGGGTCCGGGAGCTGGCAGCCAGGTCGGGAACGAGGTCCCAGAGGAGGACTTTCTGGGGAAGACAAGGAGACGTTCGTGAGGTGTTTGGTTGGTCGTGGTACAGAGCAGTGACCGGATGGAGTGGAGGGCATCCGGAAGGACTTCCTGCCAGCGGGAGACTGGGAGATTCCTGGACCGCAGGGCCAGCAGGACGGTCTTCCAGACCATTCCGTTCTCCCTCTCTACCTGTCCATTTCCCCGGGGGTTGTAACTGGTCGTCCTGCTCGAGGCAATGCTCTTGCTGAGCAGGAATTGACGCAGTTCATCGCTCATAAAGGAGGACCCCCTATCACTGTGTGTGTCGGTGGGGTAACCGAACAGTGTAAAGATACTGTGGAGGGCTTTAATGACGGTGGTTGCGGTCATGTCGGGGCAGGGGATGGCGCATGGGAACCGGGAGTACTCGTCAATCACGTTCAGGAAGTACGTGTTGCGGTCGGTGGAGGGGAGGGGGCCTTTGAAATCCATACTGAGGCATTCAAAGGGACGGGAAGTCTTTATCAGGTGCATTTTCTCTGGTCGGTAGAAGTGCGGCTTGCACTCCGCACAGATTTGGCAGTTCCTGGTGGCGGTCCTGCCCTCCTCGATGGAGTAGGGCAGGTTGCGGGTCTTGATGAAGTGGAAAAATCGAGTGACCCCCGGGTGGCAGAGGTCCTTGTGGAGGGCTCGGAGGCGGTCCACATGTGCGTTGGCACATGTGCCGCGGGATAGGGCATCAGGAGGCTTGTTTAGCTTCCCGGGACGATACACGATCTCATAGTTGTAGGTGGAGAGTTCGATCCTCCACCGTAAGATCTTGTCGTTTTTTATCTTGCCCCGCTGCGCATTATCGAACATGAAAGCAACCGACCGTTGGTCAGTGAGGAGAGTGAATCTCCTGCCGGCCAGGTAATGCCTCCAATGTCGCACAGCTTCTACTATGGCCTGGGCCTCCTTTTCGACTGAGGAATGGCGGATTTCTGACGCGTGGAGGGTACGGGAGAAGAAGGCCACGGGTCTGCCCGCTTGGTTGAGGGTGGCCGCCAGAGCTACGTCGGACGCGTCGCTCTCGACCTGGAAGAGGAGGGACTCGTCGATGGCGTGCATAGTGACCTTTGCAATGTCTGCTTTGATGCGGCTGAAGGTCTGGTGGGCCTCTATCGACAGGGGAAAAGCTGTGGATTGGATCAGGGGAAGGGCCTTGTCCGCATAGTTGGGGACCCACTGGGCGTAGTAGGAAAAAAAACCTAGGCAGCGCTTCAGGGCCTTGGAGCAGTGCGGAGGGGGAACTCCATAAGGGGGCGCATGCGTTCAGGGTCAGGGCCTATCACTCCATTACGCACTACATAGCCGAGGATGGCTAGGCGGTCGGTGCTGAACACGCATTTATCCTTGTTATACGTGAGGTTAAGGATTTTTGCGGTTTGGAGGAATTTTCGGAGGTTGGTGTCGTGGCCGCAGATGGTGACATTATCGAGATACGGGAATGTGGCCCGTAAACCGTACCGGTCAACCATTCGGTCCATCTCTCGTTGGAAGACCGAGACCCCATTAGTGACACCGAACGGAACCCTTAAGAAGTGGTAGAGCCGCCCATCTGCTTCGAATGCAGTGTATTTGCGGTCACTAGTGCGGATGGGAGCTGGTGGTAGGCGGACTTAAGATCCACCGTGGAGAAGACCTTATCATGCTGACCAGGTCAGATATGCGGGGGAGAGGATACGCGTCGAGCTGCGTAAACCTGTTGATGGTCTGACTGTAGTCGATGACCATCCTATGCTTCTCCCTGGTCTTTACAACCACTATTTGAGCTCTCTACGTGCAGTTACTGGCCTCAATGACACCTTCCTTCAGTAACCGTTGGACCTCTGACCTAATAAGGATCCGGTCCTGGGCACTGTACCGTCTGCTCCTGGTGGCGACGGGTTTGCAATCCGGGGTGAGATTCACAAACAGGGAAGGCGGATCGACCTTGAGGGTAGCAGGGCTGCAGACAGTGACGGGGGTATAGGGCCGCCGAATTTGAAAGTTATACTTTGGAGGTTGCACTGAAAATCCAACCCTAGGAGTGTGGCCGCTCAGAGGTGGGGAAGGACATAGAGTCGGTAGTTTTTGAACTCCCTTCCTTGGACTATGAAGTTAGCTACACAAAACCCCTTGATCTCTACTGAGTGAGATCCGGAGGCCAGGGAAATGTTTTGATTAACGGGGTGGATGGGGAGAGAACAGCGTCTTACCGTGTCGGGGTGTATGAAGCTCTCTGTGCTCCCAGAGTCGATTAGGCAGGACGTTTCATGCCCATTGATAAGCACCGTTGTCATAGCAGTCGATAGTGTTCAGGGCCGAGACGGTGGGTCACCGAGGCTACTCATGGCAGCAGTTGGATGTTCTCTTCGGGCGGTGTGTGGTCAGCCGAGCTGGGGTCCTGGGAGTCCATCCAAGATGGCGGTGCCCATTGGTCACACATGGCTGGGGGTGCACAAAATGGCGGCGCCCATCCATCGCATGTGGCGTCCGCGGGACAAGATGGCGGCACCCGGAGGCCGCACGTGACCCTGGAGGAGGAAGATGGCGGCGCCCGCTGGCTGCACGGGGACCGTGGAGAGGGTTGTGGTGGCGGTCCGTATACGCCGCCAGAGACCGCAGCGACCGCCCAGGCCTGGCATACCGCCACAAAGTGGCCCTTTTTACCGCATCCCTTGCAGGTGGATGCACGGGCCGGACAGCCCTGTCGGGGGTGTTTGGCTTGCCCGCAAAAATAGCAGCGGGGCCCCCTGGGGTTGCCAGGCCGTCTTACAGCACAAGCTTGTGGGGGGATGGGATATGCCTCGGGGTCGGCCGCGGGGTGGGTTCCACGCTGCCCAGGGGGCTGCCACGCGGTCGGGGACGTAGGCGCGGGCGTTTCGGGAGGCCACATCCAGGGAGCCGGCAAGGGCCCGTGCCTCCTTGAGGCCCAGTGTCTCTTTCTCCAGCAATCGCTGGCGGATTTGGGAGGACAGCATACCTGCAACTAAAGCATCCCGGATCAAAAGCTCTGTGTGGTCGCTCGCCGAAACCTGAGGCAGCTGCAGTTTCTCCCCAACACCAGGAACGCACGGTAGAATTCTTCCAGTGA
The DNA here is from genome assembly GCF_047496885.1 of Scyliorhinus torazame. NCBI lineage: Eukaryota > Metazoa > Chordata > Chondrichthyes > Carcharhiniformes > Scyliorhinidae > Scyliorhinus > Scyliorhinus torazame. The sequence continues at coordinate 202,718,804 of NC_092720.1, forward strand.
TTCCCCAGGGATTTGTCGCCTCGTCGCTAGCAGATGTCGGGCGTAGACCTGGTTTACAGGGCGAATATAATGTGCTTTCAGCAGCTCCATTGCTGCATCAAACTCGTCCGTGTCCTCGATGAGGGTGTAGATTTCTGGGCTCACCCTCGAGTGCAGGACTTGCAGTTTCTGTTCTCCTGTGGGTGTGTTTTCGGCCGTTCCGAGATATCCGTTGAAACACTCCAGCCAGTGCTTGAAGGTTGCCGCTGAGTTTGCCACGTGGGGGCTGAGTTGCAGACACTCCAACTTGATTCGGAGCTCCATTCTTTTAAATTTAGCGTATTAAATTGATGCACGATCAATAACTCCAGAAGCGAGATTGGAGACAATTGAAGGCTTTAATACGCTAGATGTTTCCCCCAGCAGCGCAGGTACAGAAGAAAGCTGATGGGGCAGCACGGGCTCTTATACCCCGCCTTGCAGGGCGGAGCTAACATATAAGCTTAACCAATGGGAACAAGTGCATTCTCCACCAATGATATTCTGCAATTACTAGGTACCGTAATCCTCCTAACACAGACTACCACAGGAAGGAAGGTCATTGATGAAGCAATCATGGGTGTCCCCCCTTGCTTTTAAAACAGTGTCCCTTAATTGTGGTTTCAAGGGCAGCACGGTGGCGCAGTGGGTTAGCACTGCGGCCTCACGGCGCTGAGGTCCCAGGTTCGATCCCGGCTCTGGGTCACTGTCCATGTGGAGTTTGCACATTCTCCCCGTGTTTGCATGGGTTTCGCCCCCTCAACCCAAAAATGTGAAAGCTAGGTGGATTGGCTATGCTAAATTGCCCCTTAATTGGAAAAAATGAATTAGGTACTCTAAATTTAAAAAAAAAATGTTGTGGTTTCAATCAGATTCTTCTCTTCTGCTAGTTTAATAGGAATAGTTCCCGCTTTCACAGATGATGCAAAAGTATTTGTGAGGGGAGGGGGGAGAGAGTTAGAAACCTCACAGGGGAAAGTAAAGTCATTTTATTCATTCACGCAATGGTGACAGCATTGGCAAGACCAAAATGTATTACCCCGTCCCCAAATCTCCTCTGCGGAGGCAGCCAATTAGATTTGGATGTGACAGCTGAGCGAGTCTGCAGATGTCATTAAATGTGATATTGTCCACGTGGGTAAAGTTATTGCTGGACAATTGCACAGCGAACATGATTTTGCAGTCAGGTCTATAGAGCGGGAATGAGACCCAGGTGTCCTCGTTCATGGGGAGGGGGGGGGGGGGGGGGGGGTTTGCAAAGCAAAAGCAAACTGAGGATGGGGGGGTGTCACAAACAATCCACCCTAAAGGAGGCTGAGGTGGGAACCTGACTGAGGTGTGTCAGATTATGAGGGGCATGGACAGGTTGGGTAGAAAGCCGCACACGGCGAGTGATACAGTGGGTCCTTTTGAAAGGTTCAGAGGAGATTGATATCCAGCTTAAAGGGGCTGGAAAAGAGGCGGCAGCTTGAGAAAGTGCTTGAAAGGGAATGTAGGGTCCTGGTCTTCCTAAATTGAGGCGTCTAGGCTTAGAGAGCTGAGGGGTTGAAAATCACCTCATGTAGCAATTTAAAATGGGTGGGAGTGAGTGGAACCTGCCTCACTGTTGTACACACCACCTGATATTCAGTTCCACTGTCGCGCGGTCAACTTGAAAGCAGACAAACTGCTGGTTTGGTTTTTGCCACTGAAGCCAAATCTCTACCCCGTGCCTTTTAACTTCTGCACATCAAGGAGATGTCATTAAAGTTGTTCAAAAAATAGAAATTTCAAATAATAAGAAGTGAGCACTCCTATTGGAGTTAGACAGGTTAGGGTGGCATGGTGGCACAGTGGTTAGCACTGCTGCCTCACAGAGCCAGGGACCCAGGTTCAATTCTGGCCTTGCGTGACTGACTGTGTGGGGTCCACACATTCTCCCCATGCCCGGATGCTCCGGTTTTCCCTCACGGACCAAAGATGTGCAGGTTATGTGGATTGGCCTTGCTATATAATGATAATCTTTATTGTCACAAGTAGGCTTACATTAACACTGCAATAATGTTACTGTGAAAAGCCCCTAGTCGCCACATTCCGGCGCCTGTTCGGGTACACTGAGGGAGAATTCAGAATGTCCAATTCACCTAACAAGCACGTCTTTCGGGACTTGTGGGAGGAAACCGGAGCACCCGGAGGAAACCCAGGCAGAAACTGGGAGAACATGCAGGCTCTGCACAGACAGTGACCCAAGCCGGGAATCGAACCTGGGGCCCTGGAGCTGTGAAGCAGCAGTATTGTCCCTTAGTGTCCAAAGATATGCAGGTTAGGTGGGGCTATGGGGATGGGGCGGGAGAGTTGCCCTAGGTACAGTGCTCTTCGAGATGGTCGGTGCAGATTCGATAGGCTGAATGGCCTCCTTCTGCTCTGCAGGGATTCTGTGGTTCGATGGAAACCTGACTAATTAAAAATTCTCATCCCAATATTCCTGCTTTCAATGGTCCCATCAATTCACTGCTCTGTCGCCTCCTCCAGTACCATGAGCCTCCAAGCTCTGATTTTGTCTCCTTTTGCATCTTCAATTTCCTTCACCCCACCAAAGATCGGCCGTACCTTCAGCTTCACTGGCCTTAAGCAACGGAATTCCCTCCCTGAACCTTCTCTGCCTCTCTACCACTCTTTCCTTCTTTTAAAAAAAATCTAATCCTTTGGTTGCCTTTGGCCGAATCTTTGGTCACCTGCCCTGAGAGTTCCTGACGCAGCCTTCGTGACACATTTTGTCAGATAATGCTCCTGGGGCTCGGGGATGTTTTTAAGCATTCCAGGTGCTGGAGTTGCTTCAGAGGTCTGATATGAGGCGACTACTCTAATCGGGACTCAATAGCAGGAGGCTCCCAAGAGAAACACTTTACGAAAGTCCCTGAAAGCACTCCCAAAGAGATTGTACATCCCCGCCAACTCGTGTTAGGTACACTGGTCTAACACTGGCTGCAACTGGATGCAGCTTAGATCAGAAAGATACTCCAGACCTTGAAGTTAGTTCTATCAGGTTTATTGAACTCATAGCACAGTTAGCACAGTTCTCTGTGAGTTCGACTCTCTGCTAACTTAAGTGTGGTTGCTCTGTCTGACTGAACCAGACTAGCTCTTAGCCACGTGGTGGAGGTGTGAGATTGTAACAACACCCTTGACGGACTCTCTCGATGTTCATCAGTGGAAAGAGGCGGAGTGTGAGTGCCTCGTGTCTTTTATAGTCAGATCCCACCCCTGAGTGTCCTGCCTGCTCATTGGTCATGTCCTGTTCGCTGTGTCCATTAGCTGCTTGGCTGTATATCATTATGTGTGTGTCTGTATATCATGACACCTGCCAACTCGTGTTAAACCCTGACACTCGAGCGACCAAAATGCAGAAGGTTCATTCTTGAAGGCCCAACCCATTGAGAAGTTTAAAATAGCACAAGGAACTGGTGGTAGTTTAAATAAAATATATTTTAAAAATGTAAAATAAATGTATTGATTAGTATAATTAAGTGTTTGGTACAGACCCATTTTTTTTTATTCGTCCATGGGATGTGGGCCTCGCTGGCCCGGCCAGCATTTATTGCCCATTCCTGAGGGTATTTAAGAGTCAACCACATTGCTGTGGGTCTGGAGTCACTTGTAGGCCAGACCAGGTAAGGACGGCAGATTTCCTTCCTTAAAAGACATGAGTGAACCGGATGGGTTTTTACGACAATCGACAATGGTTTATGGTCATCTTCAATCTTTGATTCCAGATTGAACTGGAGGCTGACCTGCGGACACTGTGTCACGTCAGGGAGGGGAAGGTTACCTGAACTCTTTGGACCAGGAGGCAGTCACATCCCTTCGGGCAGGGTCTTCTGATTTTGTCAGTGGTCAGGGGCAGGGGGGTGCGACAATGAGTGAAGCCAATGCTTGGGGACCCAGAGGGCGGAAGGGAAGGGAGCCTCAGCCTCAGCAATCGTATAACAGGTCTGAGGTTCTCTCAGCTTATTTGGATGAGAGTGGGGTCTGCCTGGTGGATGGGTTTGACTGATCATGACACCGAAAGCCATTGAAGTGTGGGGAGAGTAAAAAGGAATGTTGTGGCAGTACAGGACAATACAGGGAGCGGGAGTGACGCTGTTCTCTGCATCAGAGCAAGTACACAGATGGTTGTGTTGCCTGGTGCCAAGGTTTGGGACATCTGATGAGAGCTGCAGGAACTTGCAGAAGGAGGGGTGGATCCAATGATTGTGGTCCATGTGGATACCAATGACATAAGTAGGACTAGGAAAGAGTTTTCATAGCCAGTTTGAGCAGCTAGGCACTAAATTAAAAAGCTGAGTATCAAAAATAATAATAACTTGTGGCATGTGGAAATTGGCATGGGATACCATCCAGCAGAGGGCAGTAGAGCAGAGCTGCTGATTGGCTGTTGTGGGGGAAATTTGCATACATCCGTGTGCTCACCCTGACTTGAAGGTGGTTTGTGGAGGAGCTGTTGTCAAGTGACACTTAAACCCGAAACACTTCTTCAGTGTTTCCCTCCCTTCCCCCTCCTCTAACCAAAAAAAACCCCAACCCCTGTAAATATCAAGAGAAAGGCTTGAAGGCAGGTAGAAGTAAAAAGAAGTTGAAGCGTGACGTTACAGATGGCAGGTAAGGGATTGGCTGGTGACTGGTAAGTAGTTTTTCTTTTCTTTTCCCTCAGGTATTATCGTGCAGGGCACAGAGGTTGCTGAGTGAGTGCTTGCTGAGAAGGGGAGTGAATAACAGGTAAGCACTTTCTTTCTTTTTCTTTTTTTTTATCTAGAGGGGATGGCAGGGAAGGTAGTGCAATGTTCCTCCTGCAGAATGTTTGAGGTGAGGGATGCCGTCAGTGTCCCTGCTGATTTCATCTGTGGGAAGTGCACCCATCTCCAGCTCCTCAGAAACCACGTTAGGGAACTGGAGCTGGATGAATTTCGGATCATTCGGGAGGCAGAGGTGGTCATAGATAGAAGCTTCAGGGATGTAGATACACCGAAGAATAAAGATAGATGGGTGACGGTGAGAGGGACTGGGAGGAAGCAGTCAGTACAGGGATTCCCTGTGGTCGTTCCCCTTAGTAACAAGTATACTTCTTTGGATACTGTTAGGGGGGATGACTTACCAGGGGTAAGCCATGGGGTGCAGGTCTCTGGCACAGAGTATGTCCCTGTTGCTGAGAAGGGAAGGGGGAAGAGGAGTAGAGCATTAGTCATTGGAGACTCCATAGTTAGGGGGATAGATAGGAGATTCTGTGGGAATGAGAGAGTCTCGCGTTTGGTGTGTTGCCTCCCAGGTGCCAGGGTGCGTGATGTCTCGGATCGTGTTTTCGGGATTCTTAAGGGGGAGGGGGAGCAGCCCCAAGTCGTGGTCCACATAGGTACCAACGACATATGTAGGAAAAGGGATAGGGATGTAAGGCAGGAATTCAGGGAGTTAGGGTGGAAACTTAGATCTAGGACAAACAGAGTTATTATCTCTGGGTTGTTACCCATGCCACGTGGTAGCTAGACGAGGAATAGGGAGAGAGAGGAGTTGAACACGTGGCTACAGGGATGGTGCAGGAGGGAGGGTTTCAAATTTCTGGATAATTGGGGCTCATTCTGGGGTCGGTGGGACCTCTACAAACGGGATGGTCTACACCTGGACCAGAGGGGTACCAATATCCTGGCGGGGGGTAATTTGCTAATGCTCTTCGGGAGGGTTTAACCTAGTTCAGCAGGGGCTTGGGAACCTGAATTGTAGTTCCAGTATACAGGAGGTTGAGAGTAGTGAGGTCATGAGTGGGGTTTCAAAGTTGCAGGAGTGTACCGGCAGGCAGGAAGGTGGTTTAAAGTGTGTCTTCTTCAATGCCAGGAGCATCTGGAATGAGATGGGTGAACTTGCGGCATGGGTTGGTACCTGGGCGAAGACATGGATAGAGCAGGGACAGGAATGGTTGTTGCAGGTGCCGGGGTTTAGATATTTCAGTAAGCTCAGGGAAGGTGGTAAAAGAGGGGGAGGGGTGGCATTGTTAGTCAAGGACAGTATTACGGTGGCAGAAAGGACGTTTGATGAGGACTCGTCTACTGAGGTAGTATGGGCTGAGGTTAGAAACAGGAAAGGAGAGGTAACCCTGTTAGGGGTTTTCTATAAGCCTCCGAAAAGTTCCAGAGATGTAGAGGAAAGGATTGCAAAGATGATTCTGGATAGGAGCGAAAGCAACAGGGTGGTTGTTATGGGGGACTTTCACTTCCCAAATATTGACTGGAAACGCTATAGTTCGAGTACTTTAGATGGGTCCGTTTTTGTCCAATGTGTGGAGGAGGGTTTCCTGACACAGTATGTAATAGGCCAACGAGAGGCGAGGCCATATTGGATTTGGTACTGGGTAATGAACCAGGACAGGTGTTAGATTTGGAGGTAAGTGAGCACTTTGGTGATAGTGACCACAATTCGATTACGTTTACTTTAGTGATGGAAAGGGATAGGTATATACCGCAAGGCAAGAGTTATATCTGGGGGAAAGGCAATTATGATGCGATGAGGCAAGACTTAGGATGCATCGGATGGAGAGGAAAACTCCAGGGGATGGGCACAATAGAAATGTGGAGCTTGTTCAAGGAACAGCTACTACGTGTCCTTGATAAGTATGTACCTGTCAGGCACGGAGGAAGTGGTCGAGCAAGGGAACCATGGTTTACTAAAGCAGTCAAAACACTTGTCAAGAGGAAGAAGGAGGCTTATGTAAAGATGAGACATGAAGGTTCAGTTAGGGCGCTCGAGAGTTACAAGTTAGCTCGGAAGGACCTAAAGAGGGTGCTAAGAAGAGCCAGGAGGGGACATGAGAAGTCTTTGGCAGGTAGGATCAATGATAACCCTAAAGCTTTCTATAGATATGTCAGGAATAAACGAATGACTAGGGTAAGAGTAGGGCCAGTCAAGGACAGTAGTGGGAAGTTGTGCTTGGAGTCCGAGGAGATAGGAGAGGTGCTAAATGAATATTTTTCATCAGTATTCACACAGGAAAAAGACAATGTTGTCGAGGAGAATACTGAGATTCAGGCAACTAGATTAGAAGGGCTTGAGGTTCATAAGAAAGAGGTGTTAGCATTTCTGGAAAGTGTGAAAATAGATAAGTCCCCTGGGCCGGATGGGATTTATCCTAGGATTCTCTGGGAAGCTAGGGAGGAGATTGCTGAGCCTTTGGCTTTGATCTTTAAGTCATCTTTGTCTACAGGAATAGTGCAAGAAGACTGGAGGATAGCAAATGTTGTCCCCTTGTTCAAGAAGGGGAGTAGAGACAACCCCGGTAACTATAGACCACTGAGCCTTACTTCTGTTGTGGGCAAAATCTTGGAAAGGTTTATAAGAGATAGGATGTACAATCATCTGGAAAGGAATAATTTGATTAGATATAGTCAACACGGTTTTGTGAAGGGTAGGTCGTGCCTCACAAACCTTATTGAGTTCTTTGAGAAGGTGACCAAACAGGTGGATGAGGGTAAAGCAGTTGATGTGGTGTATATGGATTTCAGTAAAGCGTTTGATAAGGTTCCCCACGGTAGGCTACTGCAGAAAATACGGAGGCATGGGATTCAGGGTGATTTAGCAGTTTGGATCAGAAATTGGCTAGCTGGAAGAAGACAAAGGGTGGTGGTTGATGGGAAATGTTCAGACTGGAGTCCTGTTACTAGTGGTGTACCACAAGGATCTGTTTTGGGGCCACTGCTGTTTGTCATTTTTATAAATGACCTGGAGAAGGATGGGTGAGTAAATTTGCAGATGACACTAAAGTCGGTGGAGTTGTGGACAGTGCAGAAGGATGTTACAAGTTACAGAGGGACATAGATAAGCTGCAGCGCTGGGCTGAGAGGTGGCGAATGGAGTTTAATGCAGAAAAGTGTGAGGTGATTCATTTTGGAAGGAATAACAGGAAGACAGAGTACTGGGCTAATGGTAAGATTCTTGGCAGTGTGGATGAGCAGAGAGATCTCGGTGTCCATGTACATAGATCCCTGAAAGTTGCCACCTAGGTTGAGAGGGTTGTTAAGAAGGCATACGGTGTGTTAGCTTTTATTGGTAGAGGGATTGAGTTCTGGAGCCATGAGGTCATGTTGCAGCTGTACAAAACTCTTGTGCGGCCACATTTGGAGTATTGCGTGCAATTCTGGTCGCCGCATTATAGGAAGGATGTGGAAGCATTGGAAAGGGTGCAGAGGAGATTTACCAGAATGTTGCCTGGTATGGAGGAAAGATCTTATGAGGAAAGGCTGAGGGACTTGAGGCTGTTTTCATTCGAGAGAAGAAGGTTATGAGGTGACTTAATTGAGGCATACAAGATGATCAGAGGATTGGATAGGGTGGACAGTGAGAGCCTTTTCCCTCGGATGGTGATGTCTAGCACGAGGGGACATAGCTTTAAGTTGAGGGGAGATAAATATGAGACAGATGTCAGAGGTAGGTTCTTTACTCAGAGAGTAGTAAGGGCGTGGAATGCCCTGCCTGCAACAGTAGTGGACTCGCCAACACAAAGGGTATTCAAATGGTAATTGGATAGACATATGGACGATAAAGGAATAGTGTAGATGGGCTTTAGAGTGGTTTCACAGGTCGGCGCAACATTGAGGGCCGAAGGGCCTGTACTGCGCTGTAACACTAACACGGCAATGAAGTTACTGTGAAAATCCCCTAGTCGCCACACTCTGGCGCCTGTTCGGGTACACAGAGGGAGAATTCAGAATGTCCAATTCACCTAACAAGCACGTCTTTCGGGACTTGTGGGAGGAAACCCGAGCACCCGGAGGAAACCCACGCAGACACGGGGAGAACGTGCAGATCCGCACAGACAGTGACCCAAGCTGGGATTCGAACCTGGGACCCTGGCGCTGTGAAGCGACAGTGCTAACCACTGTGCCACCGTGCTGCCCTTCCCGCCTCTACCACCCTTTCATGCGGTGAGTTCCAGATTCCCACCACCCTCTGGGTAAAAAAGCTTTTTCTCAAATCTCCTCTCAATCTCCTGCCCTTGACCTTAAATCCGTGCCGCCTTATCCACCCTACCTGTGTCCGTCATAGTTTTATACACCTCAATCAGGTCCCCCCTCAGCCTTCTCTGCTCTAAGGAACACAACCCCAGCCTATCCAGTCTCTCTTGGTAGCTGAAACGTTCCAGTACCGACACCACCTTGGTGAATCTCCTCTGCACCTTCCCGAGTGCAATCACTTCCTTCCTACGGTGTGGTGACCAGAACTGCACACAGTACTCCAGCTGTGGTCTAACCAGAGTTTTATACAGCTCCAGCATAACACATGGCTATTAAACACAACTTGTGTTGTATAAGGGGCCTCAACGAGGAATGCATGGCCGAGGCTGCACACAGCCCTGTTTTGTACAGTGGGGAGCTCTGCTTGCTGGAACTCCCCAGTGTAGCGATTTGTAAATGGAATCCCGATCTCTGAGGCCCCCAAAGCAATCCCCGACCACCCCCCCAGTCCAATCATCCTATGGGAGGGTCTCCAGCCCTGACACCCCCCAACACCCATGCAGGGCACTCCCGATCCGATCGCACACATGTAAAAATGCCAGTTTGGTACCTCGGCAGTGTCCATACCAGCCGGCAATGCCACCTGGGCACCTTGGCAGTGCCAGGCTGGCACCCAGATGGCACTGCCAATGTGCCAGGCTGGCACTGCCAGAGTGCCAGTCTGGCATCAGCAGTGCCAGGGCACCACCCGTCCCAAAGGGCATACACCTGGGGGCCTCTGATCTCCTGGGAGACTCTCCTGAGTTCTGCTCCGCCTGGTTTCCCGTTTGTGGGGACTAGTGCTGAACGACGCTCGCCCGAGGTCTCCGAGTCAAAGGGGCTGAATCCCAAAGCCTCAGATACCTCGGGAATCTGCACATTAGAGTAAAACTAGCTGTGTTGTGAGCTGCTTCTGCAGCGTGGCCATTGGATCGCGTCCAGTGTCACTGGCCTGTAATTTCCTGGTTTATCCCTACCACCCAACTTGAATAAAGGTACACATTATCTGACCTCAAGTCCTCTGGCACGCAATCTCCTCCCTTGTGTCCCCCAACAGCCTGACATTCATCTCATCTGGACCTGGGAATTTTGTCCACTTTTAAGTTCGCTAAAATGACTAGTACCTGCTCCCACTCAATATGAATTTGTTCAGACACATCACAGTCCCCCTCCCGGATTTCTACACCTGCATCGTCCTTCTCCATAGTGAACACAGATGCGAAGTACTCATTTAAACCTTCGCCCATATCTTCTGGCTCCGCACACAGAATTCTACATTGTTCCCGAATGGGCCTTACTCTTTCCCTGGTCATCCTCTTGCCCTCAATATATTTATAAAACACCTTTGGATTTTCCTTCATTTTACCCACCAATGTTTTTTTCACATCCCCTTTTCGCTCTCCTAATTTCTTTTAAGTACCCCCCGCTGTACTTTCTATATTCCTCTCTGGATAAACTGCACCCTGTTTCGAGCCCTTGGTATATATGCCGTAATCCTCCCATTTTTTCCTGATTCAACCCTGGATATCCCTTGACTCCCACCCTTCAGCTTTACGGGAACATGTTGGCCCTGAACTCTCTCTAATTCCTTTTCAATGCTCTGATGTGGACTTTCCTACAAGTATCTGCTCCCAGTCGGTTTTGGCCCGATCCTGTCTTGTCCTATGATTATTGGCCTTCCCCCAATTCAGAACCTTTATTTCTGGTCCATCTTTGTCAGTTTCCATAACTACCTTAAATCTTACTGAGTTATGGTCACTGTCACCAAAATGCTCCCCCACTGAAACTTTTACCAGTTCCCTAGCTTTGTTGCCTAAAATTAGGTCCAGCACCACCCCCTCTCTTGCAGGGCTTTCTACGTATTGGCATAAAAAGTTCTCTTGGTTGCATCCGAAGAATTCTGCCCCTTCTAAGCCTTTCACACTTTGACTATCTCATTTAATATCGGGAAGTTGAAATCCCCTACTATTATTACCCTATCATTTTACATTTCTCTAAGATTTGCCTACGTATCTTCCCTTCTATCAGTCCCTGACTTTTGGGGACCTATAGTCCACTTTCAGCAATGTGATTGTCCCCTTTTTGTTTCAAAGTTCTACCCATATGGCCTCACTTGAGGAAACTTCTAAGATATCATCCCTCCTCACTGCAGCGATTGACTCCTTGATCAATATTGCAACACCACCTCCTATTTTACTGCTCCTCCCACCCCCCCATCTCACATGAAGATTCTATACCCGGAATATTGAGCTGCCAGTCCTGCCCCTCCCTTAACCATGTCTCTATGATAGCAATAATATCATACTCACATGTGTTAATCAACACCTTCAACTCATCTGCCTGACTCGCAGACTCCACGCATTAAAGTAAATGTCATCCATCCTTGCTAAACTATTCCTTTGTGCCTTAACCCGTCCATAATCCCTCTGCCTTCCAGACTGACTTGTTTTTTCTTCTTTATTTGGCATCACCTCCCACCCTACCTCCCCTCCATATCCTATTCCTCTGTCAAATTAGTTTAAAGCACGCCCAACAGCATGAACTAAGTTCCCCACAAGGAAGTTCGTCCCATTCTGGTTCAGGTGCAACCCACCCCTGGTGCTGTGAGGCAGCAGCGCTAACCACTGTGCCATCGGTCCTGCCCCCTTTTCCTCGACTTCCTATCGTCTCCAAATGCCCAAATAAGCCACCATTGAAATGCCACTCTGTTCAACTGCTTTGGACTCGGAGGGTAGAGAATGTAACCCCGCTATTGAAAAAGGGAGGGAGAGAGAAAACAGGGAACTATAGACCAGCGAGCCTAGCATCGGTAGTGGGGAAGTTGCTGGAGTCCATTATCAAGGATTTCATAGCACAGCATTTGGAAAGCAGCGGTGTAATCAGACAACGTCAGCATGGATTTACAAAAGGAAATCATGCTCGACAAATCTATTAGAATTCTTTGAAGATGTAACTTGTAGAGTTGACCAGGGAGAACCGATGGATGTGGTTTATTTAGACTTTCAGAAGGATTTTGACAAGGTCTCACACAGTAGACTGATATGTAAAGTTAAAGCGCATGGGATTACGGGTAGTGTCTTGAGATGGATAGAGAGCTGGTTAGCAGACGGGAAGCAAAACGTTGGAATAAATGGGTCTCTTTCTGATTGGCAGGCAGTGACTATTGGGATACTGCAGCGATTTGTGCTGGGACTCCCAACCGTTGACATTATATGTTAATGATTTGGACAATTGAACTAAATGTACTGGGTGGGATTTTCCTGTCGCGATGGCGGAATCGCGTTCGGCGATCGGCCGGAGAATCCTCGTTTGCGCCGGAATCAGGGCGGGGGCGCTTTTGCGATGCGTATGGACGGCATCAGGACGTCACCTGAGTCCCCCCCCCCCGACGCTCCGCCCCCGATGGACCGACTTCCCGATGGCGTGGAACATTTATCATTTTTTTTTCCATGAACCCGGCGTGGCGGCTGCGGACTGAGTCCAGCGTCGCTACAGTCAGGGGGGGCCAGGGGGGAGCTGTTCCGCAGGGAGTGGGGCCTTCATCGGGGGGCTGGGGCGATTGGTGGGGAGTGGTCCGGTGGGGCGAGGCTGATTACAGGGGGGACAGTTCTTGGCAGGCCGGGTCCACGCATGGCCGACGCCCTGCGCCTGCGCGGCCACGGACCCCGAAATTCTCCGGCCGTATCCGCAGGTAAAGCCGGGGGTATTACTCTGCACGGCTGCTAGTCCCCCACCAGACGGAGGATCGGTGCAGCCTTTGCGCCGTTTTTTCTGGCGTTAAACGCCACCGTTCCCACGCCAGTGTCAGCACTTAGTCTGCAAATCGGAGAATCCAGCCCACTAGCTCCAAATTTGCAAATGTTACAAAGTTGGGTGGGAGGGTGAGCTTTGAGGAGGACACAGAGATGCTTCAGCGGAATTTGGACAGGCTGAGAGAGTGGGTGTATGGCAGATGCAGTGTAATGTGGATAAATGTTGGGTTATCTGCTTCAGTACCAAAAATAGGAGGGCAGATTATTATTTGAATGGGTGTAAATTGAGAGAGGTGGATACTCAGCGAAACCTTGATGTCCTCGTGCATCAGTCACTGAAAGTAAGCAGGTACAGCAGGCAGTGAAGAAGGCAAATGGTATGTTGGCCTTCGTAGCGAGAGGATGTGAGTATCGGAATAGGGATGTTTTACTGCAATTGCATGGGGCATTGGTGAGGCCACACCTGGAGTATTGTGTCCAGTTTTGGTGTCTATCTGAGGAAGGATGTTCTTGCTCCAGAGGGAGTGCAGCAAAGGTTTACCAGGCTGATTCCAGGGATGGCGGGACTGACGTATGAGGAGAGACTAAATCGGTTCGGATTATATTCATTAGAGTTCAGAAAAGTGCGAGGGAATCTCATACAAACGTATTAAATTCTAACAGGATTAGACAGGGTAGATTCAGAAAGAATGCCCCCGATGGTGGGGGAGTCCAGAACTAGGGGTCATAGTTTGAGGATAAGGGGTAAACCTTTGAGGACTGAGGTGGGCAGCACTGTGGCATAATGGTTAGCCCTGCTGCCTCACAGTTCCAGGGACCGGAGTTCAATTCCAGCCTCGGGTGACTGTCTGCGTGGGGCTTCTCCCTGTGTCTGTGCGGGTTTATTCCGGGTGCTCCGGTTTCCTCTCACAGTCCAAAGATGTGCGGGTTAGGTGGTTTGGCCACGCTAAATTGCCCCTTAGTGTCTAAAAGGTTAGGTCGGGCTACAGGGACAGGGTGGAGGGTGCTCTTTCCAAGGGCTGGTGCAGACTCGATGGGCCGAATGGTCTCCATCAGCACTGCAAATTCTATGAGACTATGAGATGAAATTTCTTCACCCAGAGAGTGGTGAATCTGTGGAATTCGCTACTACAGAAAGTAGTTGAGGCCAAAACGTTTTGTAATTTCAAGACGTAATTAGATATAGCTCTTGGGGCTAAAGGGGTTAAGGGATACGGGGAGGAAGGCGGGATCAGGGTATTGAACTTGATGATCAAAAGTGAAGGGGTCGATCCCATGACATCATGCTAGTGGGGTGGGCTCAATCAGAGCAACAGCAACGTTTGAAATATCAGGGTGCAGTTTATTTAAAAAAATAATCAACCTCCCATGGAACATGTTCCCCCCCCCCTGTCCCCCCCCCCCCCACAACATTTCCCCCCCCCACTACTACCAGGGGGCAGTGCCAGATCAGTGCTAAGGTACTGCTTGAGCATGAGCCTCTCCTCCGACAGGTTCTGTTGGCACGTCGTGAGGGACCTGTCGGGCTTCACATGGGTGATGCCGTCACGCCGATGTGAACGGACTGTCTAACAGAGAGGGACAATCAGGCACAAATACCTGGGGCGGGATTCTCTGCAAACGGCGCAATGTCCGCTACCCGGCGCCAAAAACGGTGCGGATCAGTCCGGCGTCGGGCCGCCCCAAAGGCGCAGAATTCTCCGCACCTTTAGGGGCCAAGCCCTCACCTTGAGGGGCGAGGCCCGCGCCAGAGCGGTTTCCGCTCCGCCGGCTGGCGGGGAAGGCCTCTGGCGCCACGCCAGCCGGCGCCGAAAGGACTTCGCCGGGCGACGCATTCGCGGGAGCGTCAGCGGACACTCACGGCATCCCCGCGCATGCGCAGGGGAGGGGGTCTCTTCCGCCTCCGCCATAGTGAAGACCATTGCGAAGGTGGAAGAAAAAGGGTGCCCCCACGGCACAGGCCCGCCTGATCACGGGCCAGACCACCGTGGGGGCACCCCCTGGGGCCAGATCGCCCCGCGCCCCCCCCCCCCTGGACCCCGGAGCCTGCCCGCGTCGCCTTGACCCGCCGTTGAAAAGGAGGTCTAATCCACGTCGGCTGGCGAGGGTTGACAGCGGCGGGACTTCGGCCCATCGCGGGCCGGAGAATCGCCAGGGGTGGGCCCGCCGACCAGCGCAATTCCCGCCGACCGGCGCGGCGCGATTCCCGCCCCCGCCAAATCTCTGGTGGCGGAAAATTCGGGACACGGCGGGGGCGGGATTCACGCCAGCCCCCGGCGATTCTCCGACCTGGTGGGGGGTCGGAGAATCGCGCACCTGATGTGCATATTCAAGTAGATACCCAAGGGGGTCCCGACTTTCCATTACATCATTGACGGGATTCAGGGGCAATCAAGTGGGGAAAAGCCGTTTTGGGTCTCCCATTCAATTCTCCATCCACTACACCATTTAAAAACAAAGGGTTGCCCATGTAAGACAGGGGAGCCTGAGTCTCTGCAATAAGGCAGTGGAAGTAGAGTCTTTGAATGTTTTTCAGGCAGAGGTGTATAGATTCTTGATTAGCAAAGGGGTGAAAGGTTATCAGGGAGTAGGCAGGAACGTGGTGTTGGGGTTACAATAAGATCAGCTAGGATCTTATTGAATAGTAGAGCAGGCTCGAGGGACCAAGTGGCCTATTCCTGCTCCTAATTCGTATGTCCGTATGAGAAGCTTCGCCAGGAACATGCAGAGGCGAAGTCGAGGCATTGGAGGAAGAACAGAAACACTTAGGCCACGATTCAGCGAAATGGGAACAAAGTCCTATAGCAAGCTTGTTACCGTGTGTTTCCCAGCACTCGCAATCCCGAGAAACACATGCCTATAAAACGCTACACGCTTTCGACAAGGGGCCTCAGTGG
Organism: Scyliorhinus torazame; assembly: GCF_047496885.1. Lineage (NCBI taxonomy): Eukaryota > Metazoa > Chordata > Chondrichthyes > Carcharhiniformes > Scyliorhinidae > Scyliorhinus > Scyliorhinus torazame. The sequence goes on from NC_092720.1 coordinate 202,734,482, forward strand.
GGGCCGGCCGGCCCAGGCCACACATAGCCCCGTTTTATGCATTGAGGAGCATCAGTGCTGCAAATGGCACCCCAATCACCGAGGCTCCCAGCGCGGCTCCCGACCCCACTGAGCCCCCAACACACTATGGGAGGGGCCCTGGCCCACCTTGCAACCCCCCCCCCCAACACCTGCGCACGGCACCATCATCCTGATCGCCAGCACACAAAAAATGCCAGCTTGGCACCTTGGCAGTGCCAACCTGGCACCCTGGCAGTGCCCCTGCCTAGGTAACCAGGTGGACCAGCAGTGCCAGGGTACCACCTTGCTCAAAGGACATGCAGCAGGGGGCCTCTGATCCATCTTGTCCTCATTTATGGAGACCAGTACCGAACAGAGCTTACCCGAGATCTCCGAGGCGAAGGAGATCGATTCCTGAATCCTCGGGCTGTTAGGTGACTTGGACATTCTGAATTCTCCCTCTGTGTACCCCAACAGCGACTAGGGGCTTTTCATTGCAGTGTTAATGCTTGTGACAATAGAGCTTATTATTATGCCTCGGGAATCTGCACTTTCAAGTGAAACTAGGTGTCTCGCTTTAATTTTCAGATTTGCTAAAAGCGATGCTGCCCACAATGCACCCGCAATGGGTGGGATTTTCATCGCAAGATCTCGCGGAATCGAATGAGATCTCGCGAGGCATTGCGAGCCGGTTGAACCCGGCACCGGGGTCTCCCGGCTTCTATCAGCCACGCGACGGTGTGGCGAGCAGCTCTTCGGGCACAGCCTGGCCGTTGGATTGCGTCCAGAATCTGCCCGCATGTAGCAGAGTCCGCAGATCGTGAATTGGACTTATCAGCCATCTCAGAATGCATCAAACCAGAGGGGATACAAGTCACCCTTAGTCCCGAGACACTGCCTAAGAAAAGGAGCAAGGTGCTACATTCGTGTGAGTTGTGTTGCGAAAGCATGTGCCCAAGTGACAACAACTAATCTGGCTGATTAACTGCATCCACAATAGCCGCTGAAAGACAATAGTACCTGACAATAAAAGTCTTTGAATACGATCTATTCAGCTGCTGGGGGAATCGTTGCTGTTTAATTTATTGAGCTACTCTCAGCACGGAACATTGGAAATAAACAAATCGTGGAATTGTCTCGGAACTAATGGTCGGATCATTGCACATCCCACCAAGGGAGTCCAAGTTATTAGCAATATTCCCCAGCCAAGCCATCATCAGTAGGAGAAGGAATTACAAATCTATATCCTTCCAGTTTTACTATCGTCCAGTATCAATGGATTCCAGAACTCATAGGGGGGGGGGCATGCGGTGTGGTGAGTGTAAAATAATTTCAATGGAAGCAGCCATAAGCACGGATTGCAATTGGGGGCAGATGTGATTACACGTTTGCACATTATTTTCTCCTGCTCCAATTATCCTGTCCTTTCCGTTTTACTGTCGATACTCACAGAGAGCTCTGTGTTCCTCTCATTCTGGCCCATCTCCCCATTTTTATCGCATCACCGTTGGAAGCCATCCCTTCAACCTCAGAGACCCCCAAAGCTGTGGAATCTGCTCCCCACACCTCTTCCCCTTTTAAGACTCGTTTTGGGCCAAGATTTTGATCGCCGTATCAGCCCATAAGACGTAGGAGCAGAAGTGGACCATTCGGCCCGTCGGGTCTGTCCCACCTTTCAGTGAGATCATAACTGACCTGATATAATCCTCAAATCCAATTTCCTGCTTCAACTCCATAACCCTTGATTCCCTTACTGTCTATCTCAGCCTTGAACACACTGAACGACCCAGCCTCTACAGCTCTCTGCGGTAAAGAATTCCACAGATTCACTATCCTCAGAGCAGAAACTCCTCCTCATCTCTGTTTTGCATCAATGGCTTTGATCTTATCAGCTCACACATACACAATCAAGTGTCGAGAGTCACGTCTTCATGGGAATGCAGGTGGACTCTCCCGACTACCCTTACCAAATAGTTTGTCAATAAGCAGTTTGGCTGGAAACATTTTCGACTTTAAGCAAATAGATAACACTCCTGTAACCGCAGGACAAGTTAAGCCGCGTACCAGAAGTGATCCATTACTGTCAGAGGTCATGCATGTGGTGCTTTGAGGGAAGACTTCAGGAGCAAACTCTGAGTTAAAGCCACATTCCACTTGAAGAGTTGAATTATCCGTACAGGCAGGTTGCCTCCTCTGGTGAATGAGAGTCATCATTCCACCACTACTCTGAAAACGTGAATTAAGCAAATTACACAGAGGCCACTGTGGTATGGTAAGGATGAAGGAGATAGCCAGGAGCTATTTTTGGTGGCCAGGGCTAGATGCTGAAATCGAGGAGAAGGCAGGAATCTGTTTGACCTGTGCAAAAATGCAGTACCTGCTGCCATTTACCCCATTACGCCCATGGGAAGGGCCAGAAGAGGCCTGGCAATGGATACATGTTGATTATGCCGGACGGTTCAAAGGGAGAATGGTTCTCATTCTAGTTGATGCTCCCTCAAAATAGTCTGAACTTTCCATCATGGAGACAACGTCAGCAGAGGAAACAATTGAGAGATGAAAATGAAATGAAATGAAAATCGCTTATTGTCACAAGTCGGCTTCAATGAAGTTACTGTGAAAAGCCCCTAGTCGCCACATTCCGGCGCCTGTTCGGGGAGGCTGGTACGGGAATCGAGCCGTGCTGCTGGCCTGCCTTGGTCTGCTTTAAAAGCCAGCGATTGAGCCCAGTGTGCTAAACCAGTCTTCCGCAGATTCAGTTATCCTGAACATCCGGTGAGGGATAATGGGCCGCAGTTCATTTTGGAAGAGTTTGTAAACTACTTGAAGGAGAGCGGAATTCAACACATCCGATCTGCTCCTTATCATCCTGCAACAAACGGGCTGGCAGAGCGTTTTGTACCGACGATGAATCATTCATTGAAGGTAACTAGAAAACAAGGTCCATTGTCTAAACGCTTGAGCCAATTCCTGCTCAGCCGCAGCAATACGGTGCACTCAACAACCCAAGTTTCTCCGGCATTGGTAATGGTTAACCGTCAACGACGCACAGCATTCGATTTGCTAAAACCACCCAAAACTAAAGGAATTGTCGAGAAAAAGCAGCAGGATCGAGTCATATGGTGGGAGAACAAGGTTAAATGGCGTGTTTTACTCCAGGGTCAAGACGTTCTGGCAAGGAACTATATCACAAGTGGAAAGTGGATTTCAGCCACCATTTGAGCACAGATAGGACCGGTCTCCTACACCGTACAAACCTGAGACGATATAAGACGGAGGAGACAAGTGGATCATCTTTTGGCGACAAGAACCAATCTGCCAGAGACAGGACCGACAGAGAGTCTAAATCAAGCTGCACCAAGAGACGACCTGGACCTTCCCGAGGGCCTGAAGTAATCGAACCAGTTGGGGATTCAGTTGAGAATCAGATGATTCAACGTTGGACACTACGTTGACCCTGGTTAAGACGGCCATGGATGGGGACCACACCAAGCCAAATAGACCAGAGGCTGCAGCAAGCACTAAAAGGCAAAGGCCCGAGGTTCGCCAACAACCGCACAGAGAACGATGGCCTCGGGAACGTCTGAAGTATTGGCTGTTGTCGATTGATCATGTTGCTAATTGATTGTTAATGATTTACTGTTTATTGCGACAGGGACCTGTGATTTAAAAGGGGGGGGGGGGAAGAAAATGTTGTGTGTTCAAGATATTTCTAGTGTTTCTTCATGAACAGCCTTGCAGTGGAACGGGGGCACTTTAAGAGACCGATTACGTGACGGACTTTCATTTGCACGAGTGGACAGGTCAGTGCAGCAGAGCAGCCTGTTGCGCTAACATCTCCTGAATGAAGCCCTTTGTTTGTTTGAACCTCTTGAGGCCTGCAAACTTGATTGTAAAACCAACCCCCCCCCCCGTAATGTGTTTACCGGTGGTGGAGGGGACTCACCATTGGCCACCGCCGGGACCCTTCTCTTCCCACCGATACACATGGCTGGCCCATCCCACCGCTGGGCAGCCCACTGTGGGGGGGGTCACCTTCGGTGGGACGGGATGATCCCGCCAATCGGAAGGGCTGAAAAATCCCTCCCTGTCTATGTTCCTGAAAGGCAAAACTTCACAAGCGGGTGTGAGACTCTGGGTTAGGGAAGGGGAAGCTCAGCCAGGGTCTGGCGACCATGCTGTCGGGCAGGCTTGATGGACCCACTGGCCTTTTTGCTGCCTGTCATGTTTGTAGGTCCACATGCTGCTTCGCACTGTCCAGGTCCTGGTGTTGTGCCGGCAATGGGTCAGAACACAATGTGCCTGGTTGTGATTTCCTCCCGATAACCTTACAAAGATGAGGTTCTTCTTCCTCACACCTGCCTGTTGTGCCTCCTTGTCTGAAGGTCGCGGGCTCAAGCACCACTCCGGGGGGGGGGGGGGGGGGGGGGGACCTGGGCACGTAATCTAGACCAACACTCAGATGTGACGCTGAGTTGCGTTGCCTGAGATGTTCCATTGTGGATCTAAATGTTTAACCTGGAGCCCCCAGCTGCCTCAACCTTGATTTAAAAGACGGGCATGGCTATCTGAAGAGCAGGAGGGCTGGACTTCCTTGGTCATGACCAAGAATGACCTCTCAATCAGTGGCTAATAAACTGGAGGAGCTGGCTATTTATCTCCATGTACACTGTGGGCTTTGGCAGTGTGACAATTGTCTACATTGTTTCGCAGTAATGACTGGAACATAAGGGTGATTTAGTGGCTGTGGAACACTGTGAGATTCATCCTGTCCATCATTCTGATGATTGACAACCTTACAAAATTCCAGATGTTCTCCAAGATCAGATCAAAACAAAGATATTTGTCACGCTAACTGGAGAGCCCAATAACTGATGGAAGGAGCTCACATTATACATTGTCATGGCAATGTCGCTTTAAGAAATGGTTGGCTGCTCATGTTACTGCAGTGATGTCAGAGTGTGGGTGGAGCTGAACTCTGGTTCTGCTTTTTAGTTTCACTTTGAGAAAAAGCTTGGTGGTGTTGCAGCTGAAGTCAGACAAAGAGCTGTACCGTTGATCTCTCTGCCATGAAGGACTATCTCTTAACCATTTGGTGAATTCAGAATTATAAATGTTTTCAGTATTGAATGTAAACCCTGATGTGCTTCTGTTTAAAGGTTTGTTAATTCTTCTGGGTGTTAAAAGGACAGCTTAAAGGATTACTTAGTGTTGTATTCTTTGGGGGGTGATCTTTGAATTAATGGGTGCTAAGATATTCACTGTTTGTTTTAAAAAGGTTAACTTGAGTTCATACAATAAACATTGTTTTGTTTTAAAAAATACTGGTCCATTTTCTGCTGTACCACACCTGTAGAGTGGGCCGTGTGCTCCCCATACCACAATCTATTAAAAGTTGTGGGTCAGGTGAACTCCATGATACACTTTGGGATTCTCTAAACCCTGACCCAGAACAATTATGAACAAACAAACTAAAATCAACATATGCTTAATAGTTAAATATTACTTCATAGGAAGCTAGTACACCAAATAACAGAAAATGATCTTCCCCGTTAATTAATTATCATAGCCAAAAGAGTCGGCGACATGCTGCCAACAGGTATGTAGTTGTGAAAATTCAGTTCCAATCTCACCTCTCCCTGCCACACCAGGCTTAGTCTTCCAGTGTCCTTCGAACAGCATTCCACTCAATCAGCTGAGTAACCCCGAACCAACTTCTGCCAGCATAGCCCGTGCTGGTGACTGCTTGTTCCTTAGTTCTCCATTAAAGCCCCATCTTACTGAATCGATAGCCTGTTGCCACCAACATCCTGCTTGGTGGCTAACACAAAAAACATTTTTTTCTCCTCTGCCTTTCACAGAAGCAGCTGTTTTTCCCTGCCTCTCCAGGTCTCTCTCAGTCTGTGAATGTATCAACAAAAATAGATGGCTGGGCATCTGTTTCTCCTAGTGGCTTTATCATGAATGCTTGGCTGAGCTCCAAGCCTCACTGATAAATTAGATGAACAGGGGGTCTGTTTTCACAGCTGGAAGTGGAGAGTTTTCTCTGATTGATTGGCATATTTATATGGTTATAGTAAGTTTTATTCCTTTGAACTCTTTCTTTCAATGCCTGTTTATTTGCGCAAGATTAAGAGGTGTGGGTATGAAGAGAGGTTTCTATTTTGACACTCTAATGGCTCAGTCTGGTTGACACTTTAATAGGGTTGTAAGAACAAAAGTTTTTTTCAAAGCAGATTTATGAATGTGTGTGTTTTTTAAGTGCAGTTCAAAACCTTTCTTTGTTATTTAACAACTCATGGATTCTACACAGCATGCTGGGTGAGTGGGCATGAAGGATTGGGGTCCCATGGAAGGGACATGGAAGGGACATGGAGAGGGCATGGTAAAACTAATGGAACATGCCTTTCAACGGGTTCCTGAATCCAGATTACGGTTCATGATTGCTCCACGAAGATTATCTGGTGGGGGTGTGAGTGTTTTAAAAGTCGGTCAGGTTGGGAGCCGGTCAGGTAGGGAGTGCAGAGTGTGAGCTCACTACCTGCATGCTTTTTCTGTGCCTTGGAAAATTGCCAGCATTAGGAATGGGGGTGGGGGGGGGGGGGCAGGAATCACCCCACCCAGCATTTTGAAAGGCCTCTGGATTTCGCACGACACTGCGGAAATCTGGCCCAAAGACCTCGCCTATTCATTCCCCTCTCTTTCTCCAGTATCATCCTCATCATCCAAGGGTTGTCAATCATTGATCTAGTCATGATATAACTATGGGGCAATGCAGAGAGGCAGGCCCCAAGAATGTCCTCAGCCAGTATGAGGACTGAATCCTTGAAGTTGTCATTTCATAGAATACATAGAATTTACAGTGCAGAAGGAGGCCATTCAGCCCATCGAGTATGCACCGGCCCTTGGAAAGAGCACCCTACCCAAGTCCATGCATCCACCCGATCCCCGTAACCCAGTAACCCCACCTCACCTTTTGGACACTAAGGGGAAATTTAGAATGGCCAATCCACCTAACCTGCATATCTTTGGACTGTTGGAGAAAACCGGAGCACCCGGAGGAAACCCACGCACACACGGGGAGAAAGTGCAAACTCCACACAGACAGTCACCCGAGGCCGGGAATTGAACCCGGGACCCTGGAGCTGTGGGGCAGCAGCGCTAACCGCTGTGCCACCGTGCCACCCGTAACCATGCTGCGCCAATTTCGGCACCCTGCTCCAGCCATCTAGCCAAACAAGGTAATGGCCACTTATCTGTCCCTTCAGGTGCCCTCCTGTGGCATTGTCCAAAGAAGGTCAAGAGAGGTTCTTGCCCCTGTACTCTGTGCCCTGGCCAACATTTATCCCTCAACCCACACTTAAAGTGGACTACTTCTCATTTGCCTGATTGCTGTGTGTAGGAGCTTGCTGTGCGTGCAAATTGGCTGTTGCATTTTCCTGCGTTGTAACAGAGCCTACACTTCGGAAGTTACTCATTGGCTTTGAAGTGGGGTGGAGCTTCGAAGAGACCATGAAAGGCGATATATATAAATGCAAGATTTTATCGTGGGAGGCAAGTCGGGGGAGAATGTACTCTGCCAGGCTATCTACATTCAAACCTATGGAGCAATAGGAGGAGGCCATTCGGCCCCTCGAGCCTGCTCCGCCATTCAATAAGATCATGGTTGATCTGATTGTAACCTCAACCTCGCATTTCTGCCCACCCCCGATAACCTTTCACCCCTCGTTAATCAAGAATTTACCCAGCTCTGCCTTAAAAATATTCACAGACTCTGCTTCGAACGCCTTTTGAAGATGAGAGTTCCAGAGCCTCAGGACCCTCTGAGAAAAAGAAATTCCCCTCATCTCCCTCTTACATGAGCAACCCCTTATTTTCAAGCAGTGACCCCCCCCCCCCCTCGTTCTAGATTCTCCGACAAGAGAAAACATCCTCTCCGCATCCAAACCTGTCAAGACCCCTTCAGGACCTTATATGTTTCCACCAATTCGCCTCTTACCCTTCTAAACTCCAGTACCAAACCTAACCTCTCCAACCTCTTCCTCGGAAGACAAGTCCATCGTCCAAAGATTTCCGAACGGGCTTGCATCCGACTGGGTTGGCAGTTCGCAAAGAAAGCAGGGGAAATTTGATCCGAGTGGTACATGGGGAGCGAGGAGGGGGGGGAGGGGGGGGGGGGGCACCGAGTTTCAAACTAAACATTGCACATGAGGTTTTCAGTCCTCAACGTGGGTACTTGGCCATTGCAGTGTGTGTGTAGAGTGTGTGTACGTTGGAACTGCTGGTGCAACATGTCGGTGTCTAAATGGGGAGGGAACATTCCTACTGTTCCCCTATAGCAGAAGAGCCGCCCTGTGACATACACCCTCGCGGCTCCAGACAACTTGACCCTGCAAATTGTGGGTTTGGACCTAAAATCCCAATTAACATTAACTCGTCCGATCCTGTGGACCCAGAAAGGGGGGGGGGGCGGTTGTGGTAGGAAGTGGAAAGCAAAGTTGCCAATGTTCCAGGTACGTTTCCCATCCTCCAATAGAATCATAGAATAGAACCATAGAATCCCTGCAGTGCAGAAGGCAGCATTTGGCCCATCGAATCTCTGCACCGACCCTCCGGAGGAGGAGCAGCCTACTTCGGCCCAATCCCTCCTTTCCTTCCCTCCCATCCCATCCCCGTAACCCCCACTTAACCTTTTGGACACCAAGGGGCAATTTAGCACGGCCAATCCACCTCACCTTGTGCATTCCCAGAGGCAAGATGCCCGGCTCAATCCTGGCGTGCCAGTGAGCGAGGGTGTGTTTTTTTTTTAACGCCAGCAGGGGTTTATTTTTCAACACCGCTCTTTACCGACTTGCACCTTTAAATCGATTCCTCGCCCAAGCTCCTTCTTGCGAGTTGATACGAAAGCAGTCAGGAGGGGTTGTGTTGGAGAAAGGAGAGAGAGAGAGAGGGAGAGAAGAGAGGAAAGAGGAGAGAGATTTGGCCACAGCGGAGGTTGGATGCTGTGGGTAATTGGCCTTTGACGATGCGGTATTGGGTGAGTCAGACTTGGAGGTGGCTGCCGTTCAGAGCTCTCTCTCTCTCTCTCTCCCCCCCCTCTCCCTCTCTCTCCCGCACATTCACCGTGGCATTAATTGCTCCTAGTGGCCGCATGCATTTTCCAACGTCGTCCATGATCAAGATCTGGAACTAGCTGCAAACCATCCCCCCCCCCCCTCCCCCCACCACCCCTTCCCCCCCTTCCCCCCCCCCCCACCCCACTCAAAAAAAAAGGAAACTACAGACGGGGCGAAAGGAACAATGTCTTATGCCTCTTTCCGAGGTAACTACCTTCATTTTATCTTTCAGAATCTCGCGTGTGCTGTGCTGTGGTTCTGTGTGTTACAGCATATATATTTAATCTTCCTCGATTTTCTCTTTTTAATCCCTTTTCCAACCCCCCCCCCCCCCCCCCCCGCAACCCCCTCTCCCTGTTCCCCTCCTGCCCCCCGCCCCCCCCCTCTTGGGACTGTGGTGACTTTTATTTTATTTTTTTACAAACCAAATGTGTTTTTTTTGCATGACGCAGAACAATTAATTCGACCCCTGCCTGCATGTGTTTTGTTTTCAATTATTTATTATTATTTTTGAATGCAGTAAAGGGTGTTTTGGACAGCGAGTGTACATTGGGATCAAGTGTGAATTTGGGGGTTTATAAATAATAATAAATGCACCACCAGTTGGACTGTTTAACTGTGCGAGGCACTGGTACTGAATCGGTGCTTATTTATTCCTGGCTCTGTCACCTGAACAGGACGAGGTTCGGGTTGTGTGTGTGTGTAAAGGAGGATGATTATTGAGGTGCTGTTTCAGCACCGTGGACAGTTCCCAGTTGGCAGTGGCCTTTTGCAAAGCCAGCGAGCAAAAAGCCAGGCCCTCTCTCGGTTCCCCAGTCCCCGAGGCTTGGAAGCAAGCCTTCATTTTCCCCCCTCAGGTTTGCAGGTTTTCTTACCCTCTCTCTCGCTCTCCTCGCTTTCCGCGTGTGTGTGGTGTGTGTGTGTGTGGGGGGGGGGGGGGGGGGGGCACCGTTGTAAAGTTGCCCGCTGTTCCATTATGTAATCCACTGGTCACTGATGCCACATTGAGGGCCGAAGGGCCTCTCCTCTTCCCCTTCCTGCTCGGGGATGTGTGTGGTGTCGAGAGGCAGGGCGATGAAAGGGCTTTTTTGAACTCTGATCTGCTTAGCTTGTGTGTGAGTGAGTGAGAGTGTGTGTGCGTGTGAGAGAGAGAGAGACTGAATGCCTAGGCAACAGTGTAGTTTGGATTTAGTGTGTATGTGTGTCTCTTTTCTCGACAACCATGTGATCAAATCCCCCTCTGATTCCCACTGAATTCTCTCCAGGAGAGAGAGAGATCTTTGCAATTGTGATCTGCCACATTCAGCCGGGCAGGTATCCATCCAGTGCAAAGTAAGATCCCAGATGTTGGGCTTGTGAACTGGAAAGGTGGTAGGTGAGGTGTTGGGGGGGGGGGGGGGTGGTGGAGAGTGGAGGGGGGGGGGGTGGTTGTGTGTGTGCTGGGATCAGAAGTGTGACAACAGCCTCCAAGATAGTTAACAGCAGGGGATCACATGGGACAAGCACATTAGGAAGTAGCATTTGCCTGATACGGGCTAGGGAGAGAGGGCGGGAAAGGGTCAACATTGGACTGGAGGTGCCAGAGGTCTCTGTCGGTGCACTGAGGACCAACATCTGGCAGGACAGCGACTTGCGGGGTGAATTTGGACAATCAACGTTGTCGCCCTATCAGAGTATTTGAATTGTGAATCCGCGGGCTTGGGCTGCGCACAGACTCTGCATATTCCCAGAGTCCCGCTGCAATTTGTTAAACTGATTTACACAGTTGGAAAGGGGCAGCGATAGGACATGTCCGAGGCAGGCACTCGAGGTCCATTGCAGCGCATTCGAGATTTCATCACACGTGAGTGAACATTACTTTGGATAATTACCTCAATGAATATCAGGAGCGAATGGGATTCCGGTGGTTTCAACACAGAATGAAGGACAACTGGGAGACAGCTACACACTGGGATCTAATCGAGGGGTACAGATGGTTTATATATAGAATAATGGATACCCGGGAGTGACTTACAGACTGGAATCTAATCGAGGGGTTCAGATGGTTTATATATAGAATAATGGATACCCGGGAGTGACTTACAGACTGGAATCTAATCGAGGGTTCAGATGGTTTATATATAGAATAATGGATACCTGGGGGTGAGTTACAGACTGGAATCTAATTGAGGGGTTCAGGTGGTTTATATATAGAATAATGGATACCTGGGGGTGAGTTACAGACTGGAATCTAATTGAGGGATTCAGGTGGTTTATATATAGAATAATGGATACCCGGGAGTGACTTACAGACTGGAATCTAATCAAGGGGTTCAGGTGGTTTATATATAGAATAATGGATACCTGGGTGTGAGTTACAGACTGGAATCTAATCAAGGGGTTCAGATGGTTTATATATAGAATAATGGATACCTGGGAGTGAGTTACGGACTGGAATCTAATCGAGGGGTGCAGATGGTTTATATATAGAATAATGGATACCCGGGAGTGACTTACAGACTGGAATCTAATCAAGGGGTTCAGATGGTTTATATATAGAATAATGGATACCTGGGGGTGAGTTACAGATTGGAATCTAATCGAGGGTTCAGATGGTTTATATATAGAATAATGGATACCTGGGAGTGAGTTACAGACTGGAATCTAATCAAGGGGTTCAGATGGTTAATATATAGAATAATGGATACACGGGAGTGAGTTACAGACTGGAGTCTGATTGAGGGGTTCAGATGGTTTATATACAACATAATGGATACCTGGGAGTTAGTTACAGACTGGAATCTAATCGAGGGGTTCAGATGGTTTATATGTAGAATAATGGATACCTGGGAGTGAGTTACAGACTGGAGTCTAATTGAGGGGTTCAGATGGTTTATATATAGAATAATGGATACCCGGGAGTGAGTTACAGACTGGAGTCTAATTGAGGGGTTCAGATGGTTTATATACAACATAATGGATACCTGGGAGTGAGTTACAGACTGGAATCCAATCGAGGGGTACAGATGGTTTTCTATAGAATAATGGATACCTGGGAGTGAGTTACAGACTGGAGTCTAATTGAGGGGTTCAGATGGTTTATATACAACATAATGGATACCTGGGAGTGAGTTACAGACTGGAATCTAATCGAGCGGTTCAGATGGTTTATATATAGAGTATGGATACCCGGGAGTGAGTTACAGACTGGAGTCTAATTGAGGGGTTCAGATGGTTTATATACAACATAATGGATGCCTGGGAGTGAGTTACAGACTGGAATCTAATCGAGGGGTTCAGATGGTTTATATATAGAGTAATGGATACCCGGGAGTGAGTTACAGATTGGAGTCTAATTGAGGGGTTCAGATGGTTTATATACAACATAATGGATACCTGGGAGTGAGTTACAGACTGGAATCGAATCGAGGGGTTCAGATGATTTATATATAGAGTAATGGATACCCGGGAGTGAGTTACAGACTGTAATCTAATCGAGGGGTTCAGATGGTTTATATATAGAATAATGGATACCTGGGAGTGAGTTACAGACTGGAGTCTAATCGAGGGGTTCAGATGGTTTATATATAGAATAATGGATACCCGGGAGTGAGTTACAGACTGGAATCTAATCGAGGGTTCAGATGGTTTATATATAGAATAATGGATACCCGGGAGTGAGTTACAGACTGGAGTCTAATTGAGGGGTTCAGATGGTTTATATACAACATAATGGATACCTGGGAGTGAGTTACAGACTGGAATCTAATTGAGGGGTTCAGATGGTTTATATATAGAATAATGGATACCTGGGAGTGAGTTACAGACTGGAATCTAATCGAGGGGTTCAGATGGTTTATATATAGAATAATGGATACCTGGGAGTGAGTTACAGACTGGAATCTAATCGAGGGGTTCAGATGGTTTATATATAGAATAATGGATACCTGGGAGTGAGTTACAGACTGGAATCTAATTGAGGGGTTCAGATGGTTTATATACAACATAATGGATACCTGGGAGTGAGTTACAGACTGGAATCTAATTGAGGGGTTCAGATGGTTTATATACAACATAATGGATAGCTATTGAATGATGTAGATGCTGACCGAGGTGTTCAGATTAATTACATGATAAAGCCTAGGAGCAAAAGTTTTCTGTTCTCCCGTGGATTGCAACCTTAAAGTACTTGGTGATGGTGTTTGTGAGGCAGTGTGGATTTGGTTAGCTGACTGTGTTCAGTGCCAGTTGCATGTGTTACACGTCAGTGTCTCTGAATGCCAGGACTGACAGCCAACACTTGGTGTGTGAGGAGTGCAGAATTGACCTTGACACGGAAATTTGCTGACGTTTACAGAGAAATAATTGATGATTGGTTCTCGGAGTTAATGCGGATAGAATATTTTTCACAAGCTAATTAGTCGAACTTATTCAGTGGCACACTCATTTACACCTATTTTAATGCCCGGTATTTTTTTTTTAAACTTAAAAATTTTGATCTTTTTCTCCTTGCTCTTTTTCCCCTTGGACTAATCATTTTCCATCCAATTTTTAAACAATTTTTGCCATTCCTCTTTTTCAACATAATCCAATGATCCATTTATCTTCCTTGTGTTTAAGTTACCCCCCCCCCCCCCCACAAAAAAGAACATCCTGACCTCTTTATTATAAAAATTCCTCATGTAATTCTTCTGATTTTTGCATGTATTCCGCACAAGAGACTGTATTAAGAATGAATATTGATGATTTGTAAATTTACATGCACAGTATGGGCTGAGAATGAATCGTGATCTGTACAGCCACACAAACATGGCTCTTCTCTCATTCATACTCTTTCACTGCTTTCTCGTGCACGCACTCTCTCGCACGTACACTCACTCATCCGCACACTTACACACTCACGCTGTCTTGTGCATTCTTTGTCAAGCTCTGCGCACTCAAGCACATGCACTGTTGTGTTCCTACTGTATACGCAGGAACATGTACTCTGGCACACATTGACTTGCACACTCACTCTCTGTTTTCTCTCTTGCGCACCTTAATCCATTTCCATGCTATCATGTGCAAACATGCCTACTCCCATGCACAAGAACATACTTTCACCATTCACCCCACGCCACTACCCTCGCCCCCTCCACTCCCTCCCAGAACAAGGATAGAGTCCCCCTCGTTCTCACATTTCATCCCACCAGCCTCCGTATGCAAAGCATAATCCTCCGCCATTTTCACCAACTCCAGCGTGATGCCACCACCAAACACATCTTCCCTTCATTCCCTCTGTCAGTATTCCGCAGAGACCGTTCCCTCCGAGACAATCTAGTCCACTCCTCCACCATACCCAGTACCTCTCCCATCACCCATGGCACCTTCCCATGCAATCGCAGAAGGTGTAACACCTGCCCCTTTACCTCTTCCATGCTTAACATCCCAGGCCCAAAACACACATTCCAGGTTAAGCAGCGTTTCACTGGCATCTCTTCCAGTTTGGTCTACTGCATTCGCTGCTCCCAATGTGGTCTCCTCTATATCGGAGAGACCAAACGCAGACTGGGTGATCGCTTTGCTGCGCATCTTCGGTCTGTGCGCATTCAGGACCCTGACCTTCCTGTTGCTTGCCATTTTAACAAAAGACCCTGCTCCCATGCCCACATGTCTGTTCTTGACCTGCTGCAATGTTCCAGTGAAGCTCAACGCAAACTGGAGGAACAACATCTCATCTTCTGGTTAGGCAGGCTACAGCCTTCCGGCCTGAACATCGAATTCAACCACTTCAGATTATCAGGTCTACCCCACCTCGACCCATTTGTTTTCATTTCATTTTAACTGTCTTTTACCATTTCTTTCTTTCTTAATATACATTTAATTTACCCCCCCCCCCAATCTTATCCACCTTTCCTTACCCTTTCTCCTCTTTTCTTCCCCTTCCCCTCCCCCCACCTACAGTTCATCCTCTGATGTTAGTTTCCCTGCTGTTTGGCCTTTCACAGCTTTTGTCCTCTCTGGGGCTGCCATTAACACTCTTTCCCCTGGGTTTCTGTGGCCATTAGCACCCGGTTTCCCTGGGTTTCTGTGGCTATGACCCATCTTTCATTCTCACTCCACAGTATAAATATTTCCCACTTTCTCTGTCTTTTAACTTTGACAAAGAGTCATCGGACTCGAAAGGTTAGCTCTTTTCACTCCCTACAGATGCTGCCAGACTTGCTGAGTTTTTCCAGCATTTTCTCTTTTGTATACTTTCACCTTTACTCACACGTACACACATGTCCACGCATACTGTTGCAAAAATACTGATGCCTATTTGCAATTACTTGTACATGTACACTATTTACTTGCGGGCTTTTATACTTGCGTGCTATTGTTCTTGCGGGCTATTGTACTTGCAGACTATTGTTCTTGCGGACTATTGTACTTGCGGACTATTGTACTTGCGGACTATTGTACTTGCGGACTATTGTTCTTGCGGACTATTGTACTTGAGGACTATTGTACTTGCGGACTATTGTACTTGCGGACTATTGTACTTACGGACTATTATACTTGCGGACTATTGTACTTGCGGACTATTGTACTTGCGGACTATTGTACTTGCGGACTATTGTACGTACGGACCATTGTACGTACGGACTATTGTACTTGCAGGCTATTTTACTTGCGGACTATTGTACTTGTGGACTATTGTACTTGCGGACTATTGTACGTACGGACTATTGTACTTGCGGACTATTGTACTTGCGGACTATTGTATGTACGGACTATTGTACTTACGGACTATTATACTTGTGGACTATTGTACTTGCGGACTATTGTACTTGCGGACTATTGTACTTGCGGGCTATTGTACTTGCGGACTATTGTACTTGTGGACTATTGTTCTTGCGGACTATTGTTCTTGCGGACTATTGTACTTGTGGACTATTGTTCTTGCGGACTATTATACTTGCGGACTATTGTATTTGCAGACTATTGTTCTTGCGGACTATTGTTCTTGCGGACTATTATACTTGCGTGCTATTGTTCTTGCGGACTATTGTATTTGCAGACTATTGTTCTTGCGTGCTATTGTTCTTGCGGACTATTGTATTTGCAGACTATTGTACTTACGGACTATTGCACTTCCGGGCTATTGCACTTGCGGACTATTGTACTTGAGTGCTATTATACTTGCGGACTATTGTACTTGCGGACTATTTTTCTTGCGGACTATTGTACTTGCGGACTATTGTTCTTGCGGACTATTGTACTTACGGACTATTGTACTTGCGGACTATTGTACTTGCGGACTATTGTACTTGCGGACTATTATACTTACGGACTATTGTACTTGCGGACTATTATACTTGCGGACTATTGTACATGCGGACTGTTCTACTTGCGGACTATTGTACTTGCGGACTATTGTACTTGCGGACTATTGTACTTGCGTGCTATTGTTCTTGCGGGCTATTGTTCTTGCTGACTATTGTACTTGCGGACTATTGTACTTGCGGACTATTGTACTTGCGGACTATTGTTCTTGCGGACTATTGTACTTGCGGACTTTTATACTTTCGGGCTATTGTTCTTGCGGACTATTGTTCTTGCGGACAATTGTTCTTGCGGACTATTGTTCTTGCGGACTATTGTACTTGTGGGCTATTGTACTTGCGGACTGTTGTGCTTGCGGACTGTTGTACTTGCGGACTATTGTACTTGCGGACTATTGTACTTGCGGACTATTGTACTTGCGGACTATTGTACTTGCGGACTATTATTCTTACGGACTATTGCACTTGCGGACTATTGTTCTTGCGGACTACTGTACTTGCGGACTATTGTACTTGCGGACTATTATTCTTACGGACTATTGTACTTGCGGACTATTGTTCATGCGGACTATTGTTCTTGCAGACTATTGTTCTTGCGGACTATTGTACTTGTGGGCTATTGTACTTGCGGATTGTTGTACTTGCGGACTATTGTACTTGCGGGCTATTGTACTTGCGGACTATTGTACTTGTGGGCTATTGTACTTGCGGACTATTATTCTTACGGACTATTGTTCTTGCGGACTATTGTTCATGCGGGCTATTGTACTTGCGGACTATTGTACTTGCGGGCTATTGTACTTGCGGAATATTGTACTTGCGGACTATTGTTCTTGCGGACTATTGTACTTGCGGACTATTGTTCTTGCGGACTATTATACTTGCGGGCTATTGTTCTTGCGGACTATTGTTCTTGCGGACTATTATACTTGCGTGCTATTGTTCTTGCGGACTATTGTATTGTCAGACTATTGTTCTTGCGGACTATTGTTCTTGCGGACTATTGTTCTTGCGGACTATTATACTTGCGGACTATTGTTCTTGCGGACTATTGTATTTGCAGACTATTGTTCTTGCGTGCTATTGTTCTTGCGGACTATTGTACTTGCGTGCTATTGTTCTTGCGGACTATTATACTTGCGGGCTATTGTTCTTGCGGACTATTATACTTGCGGGCTATTGTACTTGCGGACTATTATACTTGCGTGCTATTGTTCTTGCGGACTATTGTTCTTGCGGACTATTGTACTTGCGTGCTATTGTTCTTGCGGACTATTGTATTTGCAGACTATTGTTCTTGCGTGCTATTGTTCTTGCGGACTATTGTATTTGCAGACTATTGTACTTACGGACTATTGCACTTACGGGCTATTGCACTTGCGGACTATTGTACTTGAGTGCTATTGTACTTGCGGACTATTATACTTGCGGACTATTGTACTTGCGGACTATTGTTCTTGCGGACTATTGTACTTACGGACTATTGTACTTGCGGACTATTGTACTTGCGGACTATTGTTCTTGCGGACTATTATACTTGCGTGCTATTGTTCTTGCGGACTATTGTACTTACGGACTATTGTACTTGCGGACTATTGTACTTGCGGACTATTGTTCTTGCGGACTATTATACTTGCGTGCTATTGTTCTTGCGGACTATTGTATTTGCAGACTATTGTTCTTGCGTGCTATTGTTCTTGCGGACTATTGTATTTGCAGACTATTGTACTTACGGACTATTGCACTTACGGGCTATTGCACTTGCGGACTATTGTACTTGAGTGCTATTGTACTTGCGGACTATTGTTCTTGCGGGCTATTGTACTTGCGGACTATTATACTTGCGGACTATTGTACTTGCGGACTATTGTTCTTGCGGACTATTGTACTTATGGACTATTGTACTTGCGGACTATTGTGCTTGCGGACTATTATACTTACGGACTATTGTACTTGCGGACTATTATACTTGCGGACTATTGTACTTGCGGGCTGTTGTACTTGCGGACTATTGTACTTGCGTGCTATTGTTCTTGCGGACTATTGTATTTGCAGACTATTGTTCTTGCGGACTATTGTTCTTGCGGACTATTGTATTTGCAGACTATTGTACTTACGGACTATTGTTCTTGCGTGCTATTGTTCTTGCGTGCTATTGTTCTTGCGGACTATTGTATTTGCAGACTATTGTACTTACGGACTATTGTTCTTGCGGACTATTGTACTTGCAGACTATTGTTCTTGCGGACTATTGTACTTGCGGGCTATTGTTCTTGCGGACTATTGTATTTGCAGACTATTGTTCTTGCGGACTATTGTTCTTGCGGACTATTGTATTTGCAGACTATTGTACTTGCGGACTATTGCACTTCCGGGCTATTGCACTTGCGGACTATTATACTTGCGGACTATTGTACTTGCGGACTGTTCTACTTGCGGACTATTGTACTTGCGGACTATTGTACTTGTGGACTATTGTACTTGCGTGCTATTGTTCTTGCGGGCTATTGTTCTTGCGGACTATTGTACTTGCGGACTATTGTACTTGCGGACTATTGTACTTGCGGACTATTGTTCTTGCGGACTATTGTTCTTGCGGACTATTGTACTTGTGGGCTATTGTACTTGCGGACTGTTGTGCTTGCGGACTGTTGTACTTGCGGACTATTGTACTTGCGGACTATTGTACTTGCGGACTTTTATACTTTCGGGCTATTGTTCTTGCGGACTATTGTTCTTGCGGACAATTGTTCTTGCGGACTATTGTTCTTGCGGACTATTGTACTTGTGGGCTATTGTACTTGCGGACTGTTGTGCTTGCGGACTGTTGTACTTGCGGACTATTGTACTTGCGGACTATTGTACTTGCGGACTATTGTACTTGCGGACTATTATTCTTATGGACTATTGCACTTGCGGACTATTGTTCTTGCGGACTACTGTACTTGCGGACTATTGTACTTGCGGACTATTATTCTTACGGACTATTGTACTTGCGGACTATTGTTCATGCGGACTATTGTTCTTGCAGACTATTGTTCTTGCGGACTATTGTACTTGTGGGCTATTGTACTTGCGGATTGTTGTACTTGCGGACTATTGTACTTGCGGACTATTGTTCTTGCGGGCTATTGTACTTGCGGGCTATTGTACTTGCGGACTATTGTACTTGCGGACTATTGTTCTTGCGGACTATTGTTCTTGCGGACTATTGTACTTGCGGACTATTGTACTTGCGGACTATTGTTCTTGCGGACTATTGTTCTTGTGGACTATTATACTTGCGGGCTATTGTACTTGCGGGCTATTGTTCTTGCGGACTATTGTACTTGCGGACTATTGTACTTGCGGACTATTGTACTTGCGGACTATTGTTCTTGCGGACTATTGTACTTGCGGACTATTGTACTTGCGGACTATTGTACTTGCGGACTATTGTACTTGCGGACTATTGTTCTTGCGGACTATTGTACTTGCGGACTATTGTACTTGCGGACTATTGTTCTTGCGGACTATTGTTCTTGTGGACTATTATACTTGCGGGCTATTGTACTTGCGGACTATTGTACTTGCGGACTATTGTTCTTGCGGACTATTGTTCTTGTGGACTATTGTACTTGCGGACTATTGTACTTGCGGACTATTGTACTTGCGGACTATTGTACTTGCGGACTATTGTTCTTGCGGACTATTGTACTTGCGGACTATTGTACTTGCGGACTATTGTTCTTGCGGACTATTGTTCTTGCGGACTATTGTACTTGCGGACTATTGTACTTGCGGACTATTGTTCTTGCGGACTATTGTTCTTGCGGGCTATTGTACTTGCGGACTATTGTACTTGCGGGCTATTGTACTTGCGTGCTATTGTTATTGCGGACTATTATACTTGCGGGCTATTGTACTTGCGGACTATTGTACTTGCGGACTATTGTACTTGCGGACTATTGTTCTTGCGGACTATTGTACTTGCGGACTATTGTACTTGCGGACTATTGTTCTTGCGGACTATTGTTCTTGCGGGCTATTGTACTTGCGGACTATTGTACTTGCGGGCTATTGTACTTGCGGGCTATTGTTCTTGCGGACTATTGTATTGTCAGACTATTGTTCTTGCGGACTATTGTTCTTGCGGACTATTATACTTGCGGGCTATTGTTCTTGCGGACTATTGTTCTTGCGGACTATTGTATTGTCAGACTATTGTTCTTGCGGACTATTGTTCTTGCGGACTATTATACTTGCGGACTATTGTACTTGCGGGCTATTGTTCTTGCGGACTATTGTATTGTCAGACTATTGTTCTTGCGGACTATTGTACTTGCGGGCTATTGTACTTGCGGACTATTGTACTTGCGGACTATTGTTCTTGCGGACTATTGTTCTTGTGGACTATTATACTTGCGGGCTATTGTACTTGCGGGCTATTGTTCTTGCGGACTATTGTATTGTCAGACTATTGTTCTTGCGGACTATTATACTTGCGTGCTATTGTTCTTGCGGACTATTGTACTTGCGGACTATTATACTTGCGTGCTATTTTTCTTGCGGACTATTGTACTTGCGGACTATTGTTCTTGCGGACTATTGTACTTACGGACTATTGTACTTGCGGACTATTGTACTTGCGGACTATTGTTCTTGCGGACTATTATACTTGCGTGCTATTGTTCTTGCGGACTATTGTATTTGCAGACTATTGTTCTTGCGTGCTATTGTTCTTGCGGACTATTGTATTTGCAGACTATTGTACTTACGGACTATTGCACTTACGGGCTATTGCACTTGCGGACTATTGTACTTGAGTGCTATTGTACTTGCGGACTATTATACTTGCGGACTATTGTACTTGCGGACTATTGTTCTTGCGGACTATTGTACTTATGGACTATTGTACTTGCGGACTATTGTACTTGCGGACTATTGTGCTTGCGGACTATTATACTTACGGACTATTGTACTTGCGGACTATTATACTTGCGGACTATTATACTTGCGGACTATTGTACTTGCGGGCTGTTGTACTTGCGGACTATTGTACTTGCGGACTATTGTACTTGCGTGCTATTGTTCTTGCGTGCTATTGTTCTTGCGGACTATTGTATTTGCAGACTATTGTACTTACGGACTATTGCACTTACGGGCTATTGCACTTGCGGACTATTGTACTTGAGTGCTATTGTACTTGCGGACTATTATACTTGCGGACTATTGTACTTGCGGACTATTGTTCTTGCGGACTATTGTACTTGCGGACTATTGTACTTGCGGACTATTGTACTTGCAGACTATTGTACTTGCGGACTATTGTACTTACGGACTATTGTACTTGCAGACTATTGTACTTGCAGACTATTGTACTTGCAGACTATTGTACTTGCGGACTATTATTGTTACGGACTATTGTACTTGCGGACTATTGTACTTGCAGACTATTGTACTTGCGGACTATTATTGTTACGGACTATTGTACTTGCGGACTATTGTACTTGCGGACTATTATTCTTACGGACTATTGTACTTGCGGACTATTGTACTTGCGGACTATTATTGTTACGGACAATTGTACTTACGGACTATTGTACTTGCAGACTATTGTACTTGCGGACTATTATTGTTACGGACTATTGTACTAGCGGACTATTGTTCTTGCGGACTATTGTACTTGCGGACTATTGTACTTGAGGACTATTATTCTTACGGACTATTGTACTTGCGGACTATTGTACTTGCGGGCTATTGTACTTGCGGAATATTGTTCTTGCGGACTATTGTACTTGCGGACTATTATTCTTACGGACTATTGTACTTGCTGACTATTGTACTTGCGGACTATTGTACTTCCGGGCTATTGTACTTGCGGACTATTATACTTGCGGACTATTGTACTTGCGGACTATTGTACTTGCGGAATATTGTTCTTGCAGACTATTGTACTTGCGGGCTATTGTACTTGCGGACTATTGTACTTGCGGACTATTGTACCTGCGGACTATTGTACTTGGGTGCTATTGTTCTTGCGGACTATTGTACTTGTGGGCTATTGTACATGCGGACTATTGTTCTTGCGGACTATTGTTCTTGCAGACTATTGTTCTTGCGGACTATTGTACTTGTGGGCTATTGTACTTGCGGACTGTTGTACTTGCGGACTGTTGTACTTGCGGACTATTGTACTTGCGGACTATTGTACTTGCGGACTATTGTACTTGCGGACTATTGTACTTGCGGACTATTGTACTAGCGGACTATTATTGTTACTGACTATTGTACTTGCGGACTATTGTACTTGCGCACTATTGTACTTGCGGACTATTATACTTACGGACTATTGTACTTGCGGACTATTATACTTGCGGACTATTCTACTTGCGGACTATTGTACTTGTGGACTATTGACTTGCGTGCTATTGTTCTTGCGGACTATTGTACTTATGGGCTATTGTACTTGCGGACTATTGTACTTGCGGACTATTGTTCTTGCGTGCTATTGTTCTTGCGGACTATTGCACTTGTGGGCTATTGTACTTGCGGACTATTGTACTTGCGGACTATTGTACTTGCGTGCTATTGTTCTTGCGGACTATTGTACTTGCGGACTATTGTACTTGCGGACTATTGTACTTGCGGACTATTGTACTTGTGGACTATTGACTTGCGTCCTATTGTTATTGCGGACTATTGTACTTGTGGACTATTGTTCTTGCGGACTATTGTACTTGCGGACTATTGTACTTGCGGACTATTGTACTTGCGGGCTATTGTACTTGCGGACTATTGCATTTGTGGGCTATTGTACTTGCGGACTATTGTACTTGCGGACTATTGTACTTGCGGACTATTGTACTTGTGGGCTATTGTACTTGCGGACTATTGTACTTGCGGCCTATTGTACTTGCGGACTATTGTACTTGCGGGCTATTGTACTTGCGGGCTATTGTACTTGCGGCCTATTGTTCTTGCGGACTATTGGTCTTGCGGACTATTGTACTTACGGACTATTGTACTTGCGGACTATTGTATTTGCGGACTATTGTACTTGCGGACTATTGGTCTTGCGTGCTATTGTACTTGCGGACTATTGTTCTTGCGGACTATAGTACTTGCGGACTATTGTATTTGCGGGCTATTGTACTTGCGGACTATTGTACTTGCGGGCTATTGTACTTGCGGACTATTGTTCTTGCGGACTATTGTACTTGCGGACTATTGTATTTGCGGGCTATTTTTCTTGCGGACTATTGGTCTTGCGGACTATTGTACTTGCGGACTATTGTACTTACGGACTATTGTACTTGCGGACTATTGTACTTGCGGAATATTGTACTTGTGGACTGTTGTACTTGCGGACTATTGTACTTGCGGACTATTGCACTTGCGGACTATTGTACCTGCGTGCTATTGTTCTTGCGGGCTATTGTTCTTGCGGACTATTGTACTTGCGGACTATTGTACTTGCGGACTATTGTTCTTGCGGACTATTGTTCTTGCGGACTATTGTTCTTGCGGACTATTGTACTTGTGGGCTATTGTACTTGCAGACTGTTGTACTTGCGGACTATTGTACTTGCGGACTATTGTACTTGCGGACTATTGTTCTTACGGACTATTGTACTTGCGGACTATTGTTCTTGCGGACAATTGTACTTGCGGACTATTGTACTTGCGGACTATTATTCTTACGGACTATTGTACTTACGGACTATTGTTCTTGCGGACTATTGTTCTTGCGGACTATTGTACTTGTGGGCTATTGTACTTGCAGACTGTTGTACTTGCGGACTATTGTACTTGCGGACTATTGTACTTGCGGACTATTGTTCTTACGGACTATTGTACTTGCGGACTATTGTTCTTGCGGACAATTGTACTTGCGGACTATTGTACTTGCGGACTATTATTCTTACGGACTATTGTACTTGCGGACTGTTGGACTTGCGGACTGTTATTCTTACGGACAATTGTACTTGCGGACTATTGTTCTTGCGGGCTATTGTACTTGCGGAATATTGTTCTTGCGGACTATTGTACTTGCGGACTATTATTCTTACGGACTATTGTTCTTGCGGACTATTGTACTTGCGGACTATTGTACTTGCGGACTATTGTACTTGCGGACTATTGTACTTGCGGACTATTGTACTTGCGTGCTATTGTTCTTGCGGACTATTGTACTTGTGGGCTATTGTACTTGCGGACTATTTTACTTGCGGACTATTGTACTTGCGGACTATTGTACTTGCGGACTATTGTACTTGTGGACTATTGACTTGCGTGCTATTGTTATTGCGGACTATTGTACTTGCGGACTATTGTTCTTGCGGACTATTGTACTTGCGGACTATTGTACTTGCGGACTATTTTACTTGCGGACTATTGTACTTGTGGACTATTGACTTGCGTGCTATTGTTCTTGCGGACTATTGCACTTGTGGGCTATTGTACTTGCGGACTATTGTACTTGCGGACTATTGTACTTGCGGACTATTGTACTTGCGGACTATTGTACTTGCGGGCTATTGTACTTGCGGACTATTCTACTTGCGTGCTAATTTCTTGCGGACTATTGTACTTGTGGGCTATTGTACTTGCGGACTATTGTACTTGCGGACTATTGTACTTGCGGACTATTGTACTTGCGGACTATTGTACTTGTGGACTATTGACTTGCGTGCTATTGTTATTGGGGACTATTGTACTTGCGGACTATTGTACTTGCGGACTATTGTACTTGCGGACTATTGTACTTGTGGACTATTGACTTGCGTGCTATTGTTCTTGCGGACTATTGCACTTGAGGGCTATTGTACTTGCGGACTATTGTACTTGCGGACTATTGTACTTGCGGACTATTGTACTTGCGTGCTATTGTACTTGCGGACTATTGTACTTGCGGGCTATTATTCTTGCGGACTATTGTACTTGCGGGCTATTGTACTTGCGGGCTATTGTACTTGCGGACTATTGTTCTTGCGGACTATTGGTCGTGCGGACTATTGTACTGACGGACTATTGTACTTGCGGACTATTGTATTTGCGGACTATTGTACTTGCGGACTATTGGTCTTGCGTGCTATTGTACTTGTGGACTATTGTTCTTGCGGACTATTGTACTTGCGGACTATTGTACTTGCGGACTATTGTTCTTGCGGGCTATTGTACTTGCGGACTATTGTATTTGCGGACTATTGTACTTGCGGACTATTGTTCTTGCGGGCTATTGCACTTGCGGACTATTGCACTTACGGACTATTGTTCTTGCGGACTATTGTACTTGCGGACTATTGTACTTACGGGCTATTGTACTTACGGGCTATTGCACTTGCGGACTATTGTACTTGCGGACTATTGTACTTGCGGACTATTGTACTTGCGGACTATTGTACTTGCGGACTATTGTACTTACGGACTATTGTTCTTGCGGACTATTGTACTTACGGACTATTGCACTTGCGGACTATTGTACTTGCGGACTATTGTACTTGCGGGCTATTGTTCTTGCGGACTATTTTACTTGCGGACTATTGTTCTTGCGGACTATTCTACTTCCGGACTATTGTACTTGCGGACTATTGTACTTGCGGACTATTGTACTTACGGACTATTGTACTTGCGGACTATTGTACTTGCGGACTATTGTACTTGCGGACTATTGTACTTGCGTGCTATTGTTCTTGCGGACTATTGTACTTGTGGGCTATTGTACTTGCGGACTATTTTACTTGCGGACTATTGTACTTGCGGACTATTGTACTTGCGGACTATTGTACTTGTGGACTATTGACTTGCGTGCTATTGTTATTGCGGACTATTGTACTTGCGGACTATTGTTCTTGCGGACTATTGTACTTGCGGACTATTGTACTTGCGGACTATTTTACTTGCGGACTATTGTACTTGTGGACTATTGACTTGCGTGCTATTGTTCTTGCGGACTATTGCACTTGTGGGCTATTGTACTTGCGGACTATTGTACTTGCGGACTATTGTACTTGCGGACTATTGTACTTGCGGACTATTGTACTTGCGGGCTATTGTACTTGCGGACTATTCTACTTGCGTGCTAATTTCTTGCGGACTATTGTACTTGTGGGCTATTGTACTTGCGGACTATTGTACTTGCGGACTATTGTACTTGCGGACTATTGTACTTGCGGACTATTGTACTTGTGGACTATTGACTTGCGTGCTATTGTTATTGGGGACTATTGTACTTGCGGACTATTGTACTTGCGGACTATTGTACTTGCGGACTATTGTACTTGTGGACTATTGACTTGCGTGCTATTGTTCTTGCGGACTATTGCACTTGAGGGCTATTGTACTTGCGGACTATTGTACTTGCGGACTATTGTACTTGCGGACTATTGTACTTGCGTGCTATTGTACTTGCGGACTATTGTACTTGCGGGCTATTATTCTTGCGGACTATTGTACTTGCGGGCTATTGTACTTGCGGGCTATTGTACTTGCGGACTATTGTTCTTGCGGACTATTGGTCGTGCGGACTATTGTACTGACGGACTATTGTACTTGCGGACTATTGTATTTGCGGACTATTGTACTTGCGGACTATTGGTCTTGCGTGCTATTGTACTTGTGGACTATTGTTCTTGCGGACTATTGTACTTGCGGACTATTGTACTTGCGGACTATTGTTCTTGCGGGCTATTGTACTTGCGGACTATTGTATTTGCGGACTATTGTACTTGCGGACTATTGTTCTTGCGGGCTATTGCACTTGCGGACTATTGCACTTACGGACTATTGTTCTTGCGGACTATTGTACTTGCGGACTATTGTACTTACGGGCTATTGTACTTACGGGCTATTGCACTTGCGGACTATTGTACTTGCGGACTATTGTACTTGCGGACTATTGTACTTGCGGACTATTGTACTTGCGGACTATTGTACTTACGGACTATTGTTCTTGCGGACTATTGTACTTACGGGCTATTGCACTTGCGGACTATTGTACTTGCGGACTATTGTACTTGCGGGCTATTGTTCTTGCGGACTATTTTACTTGCGGACTATTGTTCTTGCGGACTATTCTACTTCCGGACTATTGTACTTGCGGACTATTGTACTTGCGGACTATTGTACTTGCGGACTATTGTTCTTGCGGACTATTGTTCTTGCGGACTATTGTACTTGCGGACTATTGTACTTGCGGACTATTCTACTTGCGGACTATTGTACTTACGGGCTATTGTACTTGCGGACTATTGTACTTGCGGACTATTGTACTTGCGGACTATTGTATTCACACTGTTTAACATGCACACAATTGTCTGCTTTGACACACATTTCCTTACTCTGATCAAACACACACTCACTGTTGCACATTTTTCTCACACAGAATCCCTACAGTGCAGAAGGAGGCCTTTCGGCCCACCGTGTCTACACTGACTCTCTGTAAAAGCACTCTACCTAAACCCTAACCCTGTAGCTGCATAACCCCACCTAACGTTTGGACACGAGGGTGGAAATTTTAGCATGGCCAATCCACCCAACCTGCACATCTTTAGACTGTGGGAGGAAACCGGAGCACCCGGAGGAAATCCATGCAGACACGGGGAGAACATACAGACTCCGCACAGACTCCTCACAACTTATACATGATCATTCGTGGGAAGGCAGGGCCCCGGCTGAGGAGGTCGTCCGCGGGGTCCAGGAGGGGTAGGAAGGAGTAGAAGGGTGGGCAGCGCAGGAGGGGTACGATTGTACATTACGGGATGCGACCGTCATGGAGAGCCCCAAGGTTTTCATCTCCACCAGTTCGAGCGTGGCCCCTTCCTGTAATCGTTCTCGGATGCGGTCCGACGCAATCCCCGTCACAAAAGCATCGCGCATGAGGATGTTCGCGTGTTCGGTGGCTGTAACGGCCTGACAGTCACAGTCCCGGACGAGTGGAATTAGGTCCCGCCAGAAGTCTTCGATGGACTCACCAGGTAGTTGCGAGCGGGTGGCGAGTACATGCCTGGCGAAGAGCGTGTTCGCCTTCTGCGCAAGTGTTCTTTGAGGAGTTCCATTGCTTTTGTGTAATTCGTGGCGTCTTGGATCAACGGGAACACGCTGGATCTCAGTCTGAAGTACAGGACGTTTATCTTCTGAGCCCCCGTTGGCTCAGGGTCCGCAGCCTTGATGTAGGCCTCAAAACATGCGAGCCAGTGAGTAAAGTCTTTTCTGGCGTCGGGCAAGTGCGGTTCCAGCTGCAGGCGGTCGGGCTTAATTCTGATATCCATTCTGTGGAAAATCTGACTGTAATAAATTGATGCACGATCAATTGCACAAAGACTAAAGTTGGGTACAACTGTGGCTTTATTACAGTCAGATGCGTGGCCTCCTGCTGCAGCTGGCGAAATGGCAGGGCACTGGAGGTCATGCATATTTATACAGTTCTCTGTGGGCGGAGCCAGACGGCAGGGGCTACTGGCGAACCTGTAGTGCAGGTCCTACCTTACATCCCCTAATACAGTGGTTCACCACACACCTTGAGTCAGGGAGATGGGTGATGCAGATGTGCAACTGGGCACCCTGAGTCAGGGAGATGGGTGATGCAGATGTGCAACTGGGCACCCTGAGTCAGCGAGATAGGTGATGCAGATGTGCAACTGGGCACCCTGAGACAGGGAGATGGGGGATGCAGATATGCAACTGGGCACCCTGAGTCAGGGAGATGGGTGATGCAGATGTGCAACTGGGCACCCTGAGTCAGGGAGATGGGGGATGCAGATGTGCAACTGGGCACCCTGAGTCAGGGAGATGGGTGATGCAGATGTGCAACTGGGCACCCCGAGTCAGGGAGATGGGTGATGCAGATGTGCAACTGGGCACCCTGAGTCAGGGAGATGGGTGATGCAGATGTGCAACTGGGCACCCTGAGTCAGGGAGATGGGTGATGCAGATGTGCAACTGGGCACCCTGAGTCAGGGAGATGGGTGGTGCAGATGTGCAACATATGAACTAGTTCACTGGTGTTGTGCCGTAAAGTTGATAGAGCGGCTGGGATTTTCAGCCTGCTCCCATCGACGGGATCTTCCAGTCCCGCCCGTCGATGGTGATCTCCCCACCATGGGTTTCCCAGCAGCGGGGGTGGGATGCATAAAATGGGGGACATCCGATCTGGATGGGTGGGGTGAGAGGGAGGGAGGAATGGAAAGGGAGCAAAGGAAGTGTAGCCAGACAAGGTGGAAGAAAGATACCTTTGCGTTGACATCGTGACCTCTGATGCCCCAAAGCAGTTTGCAGTCAAACAAAGAACTTCTTGAAGTGCCTTCAATGTAAAGTAGGAAATGTGAGGGCCTACTTGCATACACCAAACTCTCTCAAACGGAAACGTGATAATGAGCAGATCATGTCTTTCATTGGCCAGGGCAGCAGGACTAATTCCTCTGCTCCATCTAATTGGATCTTTACATCTATTTAAGTAAAGAGCTTGAAAGCGCACTCAGGGTGAGCCTTGCACTCGAGCAGAGGGCGAGGCCACATCTGGGGTAAGGCACACACAGAGTCAGTTTTAAACTTGGGAATTCGCTGCAGATCGGGAAGAGGTGCTTTTTGCTTCTTCTCTTTGCTTTGTAACTGTTAAATCTTCAGAGAGTGGCCTTGCCCTGCTGCAGCTGAGGCTACAAGGGAGAGAGCTGATTGGTAAGTGGTGGGGAAGGTCGGTACGTCTTCACAACTTTCATCACTTACGGTTTGAAAATAAGTTTTGTGGTTTTTAATCTGCAAGGGCTATATTTGGCGGTAATGAGGACAGGGACAGAAGGGCCGTAGAGAATTGGATATCATCCAATATCAAGCCTCTTCCAAAGCTTTAATTTAAAGGGGTAAGCCATGACAGGAGAACTCGAAGCCTTGGTTTGTTCCTCTTGCTCCATGTAGGGGGGCGGGGAACATTTCCAGTGCCTGGAGCCAGATGTGTGCAGGAAGTGTCTCCACCCTGGATGCCTCGGAGCTGTTACGGGCCATTCTGGAGGGGGAGGGTGAACATACAGTTTTCGTGGTACACATCGGTACCAACAACATAGGTTAAAAAAAAGGGATGAGGTCCGGAAAGCAGAATATTGGGAGTTAGGAAGAACGTTGAGAAGCCGGCCCTTAAAGGTCGTGATCTCAGGATTACCACCAGTGCCATGTGCTGGTCAGAGTAGAAAGTCGGATGTATTGGATGCAAACGTGGCTGAAGAGAGGGAAGGGTTTCAGATTCCTGGACATTGGCACTTGTTCTGGTGACCTGTACAAAATGGCCTGGGCAGGACCGAGACTGATGTCCTTGTGGGGGTACTTGCTAGAGCGGTTGAGGAGGGTTTAAACTTATATGGGAGGAGGAAGGGGATCTATATCAGGATTCAGAGCAGAGGGAATCAAGAACAAGAGCAAAAGACAGCAAGGAGAATAAGAAAAGTGATAGACAGAGAAATGAAAGGCCTGCAGCAGATAAGGACACTGTAAAAATATAGCAGGGATGGACCAAGGGACATCAAAATAGAATGGATGAATTAGTTTCGCAGATAGATGTAAAGGGATATGATATAGTTGGGATTACAGAGACATGGCTCCAAGGTGACCAAGGGTGGGAACTAAACATTGAGGGCTATTCAGTTTTTAGGAAGGACAGACAGAAAGGAAATGGTGGTGGAGTTGCATTGTTTTTTTTTTTAACAAACTATTTTATTGAGGTATTTTAGGCATGTAGAAAAAGTGACATTGAACAGGACAAAAAAGAAGTCAAGACACAAATTAAACATAGTGCAAACCACGGTTCTGTTCACGTAAGGACCTGCCTCAATATCCCCCTTCTCTACTCTACCCTAGCCCCCCTCCCCCCACTGACGCTTACTCCTCTGCGAAGAAGTCAATAAATGGCTGCCACCTTCGGGCGAACCCCAGTAGCGAACCTCTCAAGGCGAACTTGACTTTCTCTCGGCCAAGAAAGCTCGCCATGTCCGATAGCCACACCTCAGCCCTCGGGGGCTTTGAGTCCCCCCATGCTAACAGTACTCATCGCCGGGCTACCAGGGAAGCAAAGGCCAGAACGTCGGCCTCGCTCTCTTCCTGGACTCCCGGGTCCTCCGAAACCCCAAAGATTGCCATCTCAGGACTCATTACCACCCCAGTTTTCAATACCCGGGACATGACATCTGCGAATCCCTGCCAATACCCCCTGAGTCTAGGGCACGACCAGAACATGTGTACATGGTTAGCCGGCCCTCTGGCGCATCTAGCACATGTTCTCCAGCCCGAAGACTTTTCTCATCCGGGCCACCATCATGTGGGCCCGGTGCACGACCTTAAACTAGATCAGGCTGAGCCTGGCGCATGTTGAGGTTGTGTTTACTCTGCTCAGGGCTTCTGCCCAGACACCATCCTCCATCTCTCCCCCGAGCTCCTCTTCCCACTTAAGCTTCAGGTCCTCGGTCTGCGTATCCTCAGCTCTCATTAGCTCCTTGTAGATGTCTGAGACTCTACCCTCTCCCACCTCTCCCCTAGAAACTACCCTGTCCTGCCTCCTCTTCGGTAGGAGATGTGGTAAGGACGGCACCAGTCTGCGTACAAAATCCCGCACCTGTAAGTATCTAAAGTCATTCCCTCTCGCCAGCCCAAACTTCTCCTCCAGCGCCATCATGCTTGGAAAGCTCCCTCCCAGGAACAGATCCCCCATCCTCACAATCCCCGCCCTCCTCCACAGTCGATACCCCCCCCGTCCATGTTCCCCGGGGCAAATCGGTGGTTGCCGCAGATTGGGGTCCACACCGATGCTCTTACCTCCCCTACATGCCTCCTCCACTGGCCCCAGATCCGAAGAGCCGCCACCACTATCGGGCTGGTGGAGTACCGTGCCGACGGAAGCGGCAGAGGCGCCGTGACCAGGGCTGCTAAGCGAGTGCCCCTGCACGAAGCAGCCTCCATCCGCTCCCAAACCCACCCCGCACCCACCATCCATTTCCTTATCATCGCTATGTTGGCCGCCTAGTAATAGTTGCTCAAGTTCGGCAACGCCAGCCCCCCTTCTCCTCTGTTCCTTTCAAGCATCACCCTCGTCACCCGCGGGGACTTCCCTGCCCATACAAACCCCAGAATAATTTTATTCACCCTCTTAAAGAAGGACCGCGGGATAAAGATGGGGAGACACTGAAAAACAAATAAGAACCGCGGGAGAATCGTCATCTTAACAGTCTGCACCCTCCCCGCCAATGACAGCGGGAGCGCATCCCACCTCCGGACCTCCTCCCTCACTCGTTCCAGCAGTCGGGACAGGTTGAGCTTATGCAACTTGCCCCAGTCCCGTGCCACCTGAATCCCCAAATATCGGAAACTCTCCCCCACTAGCCTGAACAGCAACCCCTTCAACCTACTCTCCTGCCCCCTCGCCTGAATTACAAACAACTCGCTCTCAGCCATGTTCAGTTTGTATCCGGAGAACCGGCCAAATTCCCTCAGGGTTGCCATAATACCGTCCATCCCCACCATTGGGTCCGATACATATAACAGCAGATCGTCTGCGTATAATGAGACTCTATGTTCCACTCCCCCCCGGACCAGCCCTTTCCAGCCCCTAGAAACTCTCAGTGCAATTGCCAGCGGCTCTATGGCCAGCGCAAGCAGCAGTGGGGAGAGAGGGCAGCCCTGTCTTGTCCCACGGTGCAGTCTAAAGTAGTCCGATGTTGTCCTGTTTGTCCTTACACTCGCCTCTGGGGCCTGATACAATAGCCTAACCCAGTCGATGAACCCCAACCCGAAACGTCCTAGTATCTCCCACAGATAATCCCACTCGACCCGGTCAAAAGCCTTTTCAGCATCCATGGCTACCACTATCTCTACCTCCCTACTCTCCGGGGGCATCATAATCACGTTGAGGAGCCTTCTTAGGTTGGCCTCCCCTTTACAAACCCGGTTTGGCCCTCCACAATTACACAGTCCTCAATTCTTGTCGCCAAAATCTTGGCCAGTAACTTGGCGTCTACGTTGATCAGAGATCGGCCTGTATGACCCACAGGCCTTCGGGTCCTTATCCCGTTTCAGAATGAGCGAGATGGTGGCCTGCGACATCGTCGGGGGTAAACTCCCTCTGTCTCTTGCCTCGTTAAAGACCCTGACCAGCACCGGCCCCACTATCCCGGCAAATTGTTTGTAAAACTCCACTGGATACCTGTCCGGCCCCGGGGCTTTACCCAACTGCATGACCTTCAGGCCCCCCAGTACCTCTTCGATCCCAACCAGGGCCCCCAGACGGTCTACCAACCCCCTCCCCACTCTTGGGAAGGTCAGACCGTCCAGGAATCGCCTCATCCCCCCCTCGCCGGTTCCGAAGTGTACAGCTTCCTATAAAAGTCCCTAAACACCTTGTTCAGCCCTGCCCGGTCACGCACTAGATTACCTTCCCCATCCACTACCCTCCCTATTTCCCTAGCCGCTTCCCTCTTCCTTAGTTGTTGCGCAAGCATTCTGCTGGCCTTCTCCCCATGCTCATAAATCGCACCTATTATCTTTCTCAGCTGCTCTACTGCCTTGCCTGTAGTCAGCACCCCAAATTCGGCCTGCAGCCTCTGTCGTTTCCTGAGTAACTCTGGCCTCGGGGATTCCGCGTAACTCCTGTCCGTCCGTAGAATCTCCTGAATCAGTCGGTCCGTCTCTGCCCTGTCTGTCCTGTCCCTGTACGCCCGGATTGAAATCAGCTCCCCTCTCACCACTGCCTTCAGTGCCTCCCAGAGCACCGCTGCCGAGACCTCTCCAGTATCGTTCACCTGCAGGTAATTCTGCATGCATTTCCTCAGCCTCTCGCACACCGCCTCGTCCGCGAGTCGTCCAACTTCCAGCCTCCATGGTGGGCGCTGAAAGCTGTCCTTACAAAACTGCAGATCTACCCAGTGTGGAACATGGTCCGATATGGCAATTGCCGAATATTCTGCCCTCACCATTCCGGCCAGCAGGTCCCTACTCACAACAAAGTAGTCAATTTGGGAATACACCTTGTGGACGTGGGAGTAGTACGAGAACTCCCTCGCCGTCGGCCGGCTAAATCGCCACGGATCTGCTCCCCCCGTTTGCTCCATGAACCCGCTCAGTTCCTTTGCCATCGCTGGCAACCTGCCCGTACTTGAGCAGGACCGGTCCAGGCTCGGGTCCAGGACTGTATTAAAGTCCCCGCCCATGATCAGCTTAAGCGAGTCCAAGTCGGGGATCTTCCCTAGCATCCTCCTAATAAAATCCACATCACCCCAATTAGGGGCATACACACTGACCTGGACTACTCTTACACCTTCAAGCTTACCCCTCACCATAACGAACCTGCCACCCCCATCCACGACTGTGCCCTCCGCCTCAAATTGTACCCTATTATTAATCAGGATCGCAAGCCCCCTCGTCTTAGAATCCAGCCCCGAATGAAAGACCTGACTGACCCAGCCCTTCCTTAACCTAACCTGGTCTGCCACTTTCAGGTGTGTCTCCTGCAGCAAGACTATGTCCGCCTTCAGAACCCGCAGATGCGCAAACACACGCGCCCTCTTCACTGGCCCGTTTAACCCTTTAACATTCCAGGTGATCAGCCTGGTTGGGGGGCACTTCGCCCCCCCCCCCTTTGCCGATCAGCCATCCCCTTTCCTTGGCCAGCCCCCCAGCCATGTGTCGCGCTTCCTCTGGCCCGTCTCCTGACCGGCTCCACCCATGACCTCCTCACTATTGCCATGCCCAGTTCCCATCCCCGTCAGCAGAACGACTCCCTTCTCTCCCCCCCCCCCCCCCCCCCCCCCCCCCCTAGCAACACCATCCTATCACCTAACCCCTGCTCTAATCTAACTATATGCACACCTCCCACCTCGGCTACCGTTGACTGGCCCCACTCAGCTAGCCTGGGGCTCCCAGCCTCGGCGCCTGTTCCCACCCATTGTTCCCAGTCACCCTGGGTGACTTTAATCTGCATATAGATTTGGCGAGTCAAATTAGCAACTGCAATAGAGGAGGAATTTTTGGAGTGTATACAAGATGGTTTTCATGACCAGTATGAGGAACCAACAAGGGAACAGGCCATCTTGGACTGGGTGTTGTGCAATGAGAAAGGATTAGTTGTCAATCTAGTTGTGAGAAAACCCTCGGGGATGAGTGACCACAATATGATAGAATTCTTTATCAAGGTGGATAGTGAGTTAGTTGATTCTGAGACCAGGGTCCTGAGCCTCAATAAAGGTAACTATGATGGTATGAGGTATGAGGCTGGTTATGACGGACTGGAAACGTTACTGAAAGGAAGGACACCGGACAATGGCAGGTATTCAAGGTACAAATAGGTGAACTCCAAAAGTTGTTTATTCCTATTTGGCGCAAGAGTAGAAAGGGAACTGTGGCCAAAACATGGCTTACAAGGGAAATTAGAGATAGAATTAGATTCAGAGAAGAGGCACACAAATTAGCAAGAAAAAACAATAGACCTGAGGATTGGGAACAGTTTCAAATACACAAAGGCGAACCAAGGGATTGATTGAGAAGGGAAAAATACAATTTGAAAGTAAGCTAGAGGGGAACATAAAAACTGACTGTAAAAGTTTCCACAGGTATGTAAAGAGAAAAAGATTAATATAAACTAATGTAGGTCCCCTACAGTCAGAAACAGGAATTCATAACCGGGAACAAAGAAATGGCTGAGGAACTAAATTTGTTCTTTGTTCTTCACAACAGAAGACATGAATAATGTACTGGAAGTTCTAAGAAACACAAGTTTTTGTGAGGGGCTGAAGAAAATTAGTATTAGTAAAGAAATGGTTTTAGGGAAATTAATGGGATTGGAGGCGATTAGATCTCTAGGGTATTTTGATGGCTCTAAGGCGGATCCTGTTAGGGTGGAGATCAACCTCTCCACCCTGCGCCCTGGCATGGTGTAATGACCTGCTGAAATTCTTAACTCTTGATAAGGTCAAATTTGAACTGAGGGGAAGGATGGAGGGGTTGTACAATTCATGGGCGTTATTCATTATGTACTTTCGAAAATTGGATTACATCGAACATTAGGGGGAGGGTTGGGGGGACTGTATGTGTTAATGGTGACCATGGGTGATTCCTTTTTGCCATTAGTTTATGTTAACATGCGGACTAATGTTTGGGGGTTTGGTGGGAGGATGGGATCGTTGTTATTGATATGGGGGTTGACATTGCATTCGTCACTGATTGTTTGTATTGTTGGGTGTACATTTGGGGGGAAATGTGAAAAAGGAGGAGAATAAAAAATATTTAAAAACAAAAAAAAAAATCCCTCGGCCTGATAATCTTCATCCCAGAGTACTCAAAGAAGTGGCCCTTGGAACAGTGAAACCATTGGTGGTCATTTTCCAAAATTCGTTAGACTCTGGAATGGTTCCTACAGATTGGAGGGTAGCGAATATAACCCCGCCATTCAAAAAGGGAGGGAGAAATAAAACTGGAAACTATAGACTTGAGAGCATAACGTCGGTAGTAGGAAGTTGCTGGAGTCCATTATCAAGGATTGCATAGCACAGTATTTGGAAAGCAGTGGTGTAATCAGACAAAGTCAGCATGGATTAACGAAAGGAAATCATGCTTGACAAATCTACTGGAATTCTTTGAAGATGTAACTGGTAGAATTGACCAGTGAGAACCGGTGGTGTACTTAGACTTTCAGAAGGATTTTGACACGGTCTTACATAGCAGAATAATATGTAAAGTTAAAGTGCATGGGATTACGGGTAGTGTCTTGAGATGGATAGAAAGCTGGTTAGCAGACGGGAAGCAAAATGTTGGAATAAATGGGTCTTTTTCTGATTGGCAGGCAGTGCCTAGTAGGATACCGCAGGGATCTGTGCTAGGACCCCAACTGTTCACATTATACATTAATTATTTGGATGAGGGAACGAAATGTATTATCTCAAAATTTACAGATGATACAAAGTTGGGTGGGAGGGTGAGCTGTGAGGAGGATGCAGAGATGCTTCAGCGGGATTTGGACAGGCTGAGGGAGTAGGCTTATGTAGGGCAGATGCAGTGTAATGTGGATAAATGTGAGGTTATCCGCTTCGGTAGCAAAAATAGGAAGGCAGATTATTATTTGAATGGGTGTAAATTGAGAGAGGTGGGTACTCAGCGAGACCTTGGTGTCCTTATGAATCAGTCGTTGAAAGTAAGCAGGTACAGCAGGCAGTAAAAAGGCAAATATTATGTTGGCCTTTATCGCGAGAGAATGAGTATCGGAATAGGGATGTTTTACTGCAATTGTATTGGGCATTGGTGAGGCCACACCTGGAATATTGTGAGCAGTTTTGGTGCCCTTATCTGAGGAAGGATGTTCTTGCTATGGAGGGAGCGCAGCGAAGGTTTACCAGGCTGATTCCTGGGATGGTGGGACTGTCATACGAGGAGAGACTAAGTCTGTTAGGATTATATTCATTGGAGTTTAGAAGAGTGAGAGTGGATCTCATAGAAGTTTACAAAGTTCTAACAGGATAAAACAGGGTAGATTCAGAAATAATTTTCCCGATGGTGTCCAGAACTAGGGGGGTCATAGTTTGAGGATAAGTGGTAAACCTTTTAGGACTGAGATAAGGAGAAATGTCTTCACCCAGAGAGTGGCGAATCTGTGGAATTCGTTATCACAGGAAGTAGTTCAGGTCAAAATGTTGTGTGATTCCAAGAAGGAATTAAATACAGCTCTGGGCCTGAATGATCAACGGATTATGGGGGGGAAAGCAGGCACAGGGTATTGAACTTAATGATCAGCCATGAACATGATGAATGGCGGAAGAGGCTCAAAGGGCCGAATGGCCTCCTCCTGCTTCTGTTTACTATGTTTCTATGTATCCACTTCAGAGAGCAGACGAGATCTTCATTTGAGGATAGCACCACCAACAATGCTGCACTCACTTGGTGATTCACCCTGGGTTATGCGTGTAAAGCTCCTGCTTCCCCCACTCCCCCGCAACCTCGTAAGTCTAAGGTGACCCTGCCGGTAACTGAACCATGGCTGACCAATGATGTGGCCTTGGATCAACAGGTAGAGGTCATGTAAGTGAAGGAGCCGGTAGCGCGGTGGTATTGCCGCTGTACTAGTAAAGCAGACACACTGGAACCTGGGTTCAAATCCCACCACAGCAGATCAATTCAATAATAATCTGGAATTGGAAGTCGGAATCGATTTGTCACTAACCTTACCCGGTCTGGCCCAGAACAGTGTGGTTTACTCTGAATTGGCCTTGCAAACCGATCAGTTCAAGCCAAGAAATGCTGGCCAAGCCAGCGAAACGTACACCCCACGAATTACTCCAAGCGATTGAGCACCATATCCAAACTGGAACCTTAATGCACTCTGGGGGAGCAGTGATTATATTACTGGCTGATTCATTCGGACAGCTGGGGTACAAATCCCATCGTTGGCCGTTGTTGCAGCAATTATATAGTGCTTTGAGGCCACACTTGGAGTAATGTGTGCTGTACTGATTTCCTGACCCCGCAGAGGTTCTGCAATGAAGATTCAAGGGCGGAATTCTCTGATCATTGGGCTATGTCCCCCACGCCTGCGGGAAAATGGGCGTGAATCACTCTGGACTTTCCTGGAGAAAGTCCAGAGTGATTCACTGTTTTAAAGGGGGCTGGCAGGGCCCTGGAGTAGTCCTCGCAGCTCTGGCTGCTGATACGGGGCCCTGCACGTCCGGCCGCGGGTCCGCGAATGCGTGCGGTGACCTCCTGCAGCGGCAGCCCTGCGCAACATGGCAGATCCACACCGCGGGCCAGCCCCGCCAATATAGGCCCCCCCCCCCCACAGATCGCGGGCACCCGCCGATCGGTGGCCCCCGATCGCGAGCCTGGCTGTCCTGGAGGCCCCCTCCCCCGCCCCCGGTGACGGATTCCCCCCCCCCCCCCCCCACTGAGGCAGTCACTCCGAGCCCCCGTTGGGTGGAACCAAGAGTGAACCACGCCGGCGGGAACCCGGACAGTTGTCGACGGAGAATCGCCACGGGGGCCTCTTTCAGTGACACCCGACCGGCGCCGCATCGACCGCGCGCGCGATTGGCGACGATTCTCCAGTCCCCAGAGAATCGCGGGAAAGCGTCAGACCCGATCGCAGGTCTGAGGCCCCATTCTCCACCCCACGCCGGGCGCGATTGCGGAGGCTCGGAGAGTCCCAACCCATGTGTTTGGTTCTTGGGAGGGCTGTCCGAATGATTGAATAGAATGGGTGTATACCCTGGAGTTTAGAAACAAATGAGAGGTGATCTGGAGGAAACAAAGGGGTCCAATCTCAGGGCTGAGGGCTGAGGTGACATTTCTTCACTCAAAGGTTTGTGAGCCTTGGGCTTTTCCACCCCAGGGCTCTCTGAATGCTCAGTCAATCCAAGGGAAGGATAGCTTTTTAGACATAATGGGAAAGCAGAATTGATGTCAAAAATTATGCGGAGAAAGTACATTTAATCAAAGCTTTTCATCTTGCCACAACAATTGATTGGCAGATGACTCTGATTGGTAGAGGCAGTTTAATGCACCAGTTGATGGTAACTGACTGTAAACTGCCAAGCATTGTTTGAAAATTTAAACCAGGCAGCTTGCCTCTGGTTGGGCAAGGCATCATCCTTGGGAATTAATTATTTTGTATATCTGAAACTAACGCAATGTGTGTATATATTCTTTCTGTCTGCAAAGATCAGGGTCCTCCTGTGCTTTTTAAAATATATGTAGTTTCCAGTACACACATACATGCGCCACAGAGAGCCCGACTGACAATCTTAAATTGGTTGTCACCATAACTTTTAGCACTGTGGGGATTATTTAGCAAACGTTGGCCTATCACAAAATCACATCGAACACTGTGTTTTTGAGTTTTGCAAGCGCAAGCTGGTTGGGTGTGGCCTGCATCTTGCCCGCTGTGAACAGCAGAAGGAATATGCTAATTTATACGATCCACTTGCCAACGAATCCACACTGTCTCCTCATACAGAAAAAAGTTACTGTTTTCCAGGTTGTCCTGTGGAGTGCAAGGTGAAAAGCTTCGACAAAATTTCTTTTTTCAGAAATACTCCACTTCTATGCCACCAAACATTTTAGAAAATCTTACTGAGTGGCAGTGTGGGCACTTTCCACTCTATGGTGCTCTCCTGCTCCTATCTCATTTTATCCTGCACACAATTGCAGTCTGTATTGAGCACGGTACACTATGGATGTGTAATCTGACGCCACCCTGTTTATAAAGCCACCCAGTCTAATTTCTACTCTATTACCCAAGATGAGGGATATTCTACTACCACCAGTAAACTGCAAAATGCCATCTCCACCCCACTGGTGCCAATTCCTGCTCTGGTTGCCAACCCTCCGATATTACCCTGGATACCCTCAGAATTAATCAGAGAATCCCTACAGTGCAGAAAGAGAGCATTCGGCCTATCGAGTCTGCACGGACCCTTCAAAAGACCACCCTACCTAGGCCCAATCCCTCGCCCTATTCCGTAACCCCACCCAAAGGGTCAATTTAACATGGCAATCCACTTAACCTGCACATCGTTGGCAGTGCTGTGAGGGGTGGACATAAGAACTTGGAGCAGGAGTAGGCCATCTGGTCCTTCGAGCCTGCTCCGTCATTCAATAAGATCATAGCTGATCGTTTTGTGGTCTCAGCTCCATTTACCAGCCCACGCACCATAACCCTTAATTACTGTTCAAAAATCTATCTATTTTTGGCTTAAAAACATTCAATGAGGTAGCCTCAACTGCTGCACTGGGCAGGGAGTTCCACAGATTTACAACTCTTTGTGCGATGAAGTTCTTCCTCAACTCAGTCCTAAATCTGCTCCCCCTCATTTTGAGTTCTAGTTTCACCCGCCAGTGGAAACAACCTCCCTGCTTCTATCTTAACTATTACCTACATAATTTCATGTTTCGATAAGATTCCCCCCTCGTTCTTCTGAATTCTAGTGAGTGTATTCCCACTCTACTCCGTCTCTCCTCATAAGCTTTTTTTTGTGGCTTTCTTTTGACCTTCAAACATTTCCCAATCCTCTAGTTTCCCACTAATCTTTGCCACTTTGTATACCTTTTCTTTCAATTTGATACCCTCCTTTATTTCCTTAGATATCCCTGGCTG
Source organism: Scyliorhinus torazame (assembly GCF_047496885.1). Classification (NCBI taxonomy): domain Eukaryota; kingdom Metazoa; phylum Chordata; class Chondrichthyes; order Carcharhiniformes; family Scyliorhinidae; genus Scyliorhinus; species Scyliorhinus torazame. The sequence goes on from NC_092720.1 coordinate 202,775,971, forward strand.
ATTACCCCCTTTCTTACAGTCCTCCCTCTTCACTGGTACATACTCTTGCTGAGCACTGTGAAAAATCACTTTAAACATCCTCCACTGTTCCTCAATGTCCCACCCTAAAGTCTTTGCTCCCAGTCTACCTTAGCCAACTCCTCCCTCATCCCATTGTAGTCTCCTTTGTTTAAGCTCAAGACATTGGTATTGGTTTTTACCTTTTCACCCTCGTTCTGTATTTTAAATTCAACCATACTGTGATCGCTCCTTCTGAGAGGATCTCTAACTACGAGATCATTAATTATTCCTGTCTCATTACACAGGACCAGATCTAGGATAGCTTGCTCCCTCGTAGGTTTATTACATACTGTTCGAGGAACTATCGTGGATACATTCTCTGAACTCCTCCTCAAGGTTGCCTTGACCAACCTGGTTTGACCAATCGACATGGAGATTAATATCCCCCATGATAATTGCCGTACCATTTTTACATGCATCCGTTATTTCTTTGTTATTGCCCGCCTCACCGTGTTGTTACTTTTTTTGGTGACCTATAGACCACGCCTATCAGTGATCTTTTCTCCTTACTATTTCTAGTTTCCACCCAAATGGATGCAACATTTTTCTCCATAGAACCAATATCATCTCTCACTGCCGCCCTGATGTTATCCTTAAATATCTGAGATATACCACCTTCCTTACCTTCCTGTCTGTCCTGCCGAATAGGCTGATACCCCTCGATATTTAACTCCCAGTCGTGACCAACCTGCAACCATAGGCGGGATTCTCCCGCAATTGGCGGGAAGGCCCAACGCCGGTGCCAAGAACGGCGCGAACCACTCCGGCGTCGGGCCAACCGGAAGTTGCGGAATCCTCTGCACTTCCGGGGGCTAGGCAGGAGCCGGAGAGGTTGGCGCCACGCAACCCGGCGGCGAAGGGCCGGCGCAAATTGGCGCATGCGCAGAACCGCCGGCTTGTTCCTGCACATGCACAGGGGGGTTCTTCTCCGCGCCGGCCATGGCGGAGCCCGACAGAGGCCGGCGCGGAAGGAAGGAGTGCCCCCACGGTACAGGCCCGCACGCAGATCGGTGGGCCCCGATCGCATGCCAGGTCACCGGGGGTGCCCCCCCCCCCCCCCCCCCCCGGGGCCGGATCACCCCTTGCCCCCGCCCAAGAACTCCACTAGACAGCCTACCAGCCAGGTCCCACCGTGTGGGACCATGTCCATTTCACGCCGGCGGTATTAGCCAGGAACTGACGGCCGCTCGGCCAATCGGGGCCCGGAGAATTGCCGGGAGGGCCGCTGCCAATGGCCTCCAACCGGCGTGGCGTAAACCCCGCCCCCGCCCCAAAACCGCCGCCGGAGAATACGGCAACCGGCGTCGGAGCGGCGGGGCGGGATTGACGCCGCCCCCCCCCCCCCCTGGGATTCTCCGATCCGGAGGGGGTTGATGCCGTCAACACATTTACCTGTTTCAAATGCGACGAGCTTTCAGGCAAAGTGCCCTTATGCTAGTTTTTTTTACCCTTTTGAATCCTGACACCTTCATTCATAACATCCCCTGAGTTCTTCTTCTCTTTAACTTTTTAAATAGTTTCCCATGTAGTTGGACCCATTCCCCACGTGCTAACCTGCTGCTTTGCTTCCCATTAACCATTATACTTCCCGTAGCTTTACCCTTCCCTTCCTCCACATGCTAATTTAAAGTCCTTGTGACCACCCTGTATATCCATTCCGCTAGAAAACGGTTCAGGTGAAGACTGTCCAAACGGTATAGATCCCTCCTGTTCCAATACTAACACCAATGCGCCATGAAATGGAACCCCTCTTTCCCGCACCACTCCTTTAGCCTTTCCGAATTTTCTCATCCCTCTGCCAATTCGTACATGACGCGGGTAGTAATCCAGAGATTATAACCCTTGAGGACATTTGGTTCCTAGTTCCTGATAATCCCCCAACAGGTCCTCTTTCCTAGTCTTGCCTATGTTGTTTGCCCCAAGGTGGACCACAACAACTGCATCCTCCCCCTCCCACTCCAATATCCTTTTAAGCTGGTCAGAGATGTCCCTCATCCTGGCACTGGGCAGTAACATACTCTGCAGGACTCTCAATCCTGCTTACAAACTATCTTCCTAATTATAAAATCCTCTAAAGCTACCATTTGTCTTTTTGCTCTCCCCGTCTGTACGGCCTCCTGGACCACGGTGCAGTGGTCGGTTAGCTCATCCTCCCTACAGCCCATTTCCTCATCCACACAGGGAGCACGTACCTCATACCTGTTGGACAAGGTCAAGAGCTGAGGCTCATCCGTTCCTGAATTCTGGATCCCTCCACCTGCCTCACTTGCAGTCACATCCTGCTGTCCCTGACCACTGACCAAATTTGAGGTATTGGTCTACGGGGTGGGACCGTCCCTGAAATAAAGCGCCCAGGTAATTCTCCCCCTCCTGGATCTGCTGCAGTGTCTCAAGTTCAGACTCCAGTTCATGAACTCTGAGCTGAAGTTTCTCAAGCAATCAACACTTGCTGCAGATGTGGTCACTGCAGCTCACAATGGGATCTGCCAGCTCCCACATCAAGCAGCAACAGCACATCGCCTGTCCAGCCATCCCTATCTAGTTAATTAATTTATTAATTTGTTTTGCAGTGTACTCCTTCAAATCCCGCAGACTAATCTCCACCTGCCCCGATCCAGGCAATGTGATCTCCAGGGAGAGGGTGGTTTTATTTTTGTTCAGAAAACAAAATGTGATCTTCAATTTTCTTCGAACATGTTTGGAAATAGGAAGATTAGAGATGTGCAGGTGTTGACTTGGATGGGGGAAAGTCTGTTTGACCAGCAGGGGGGGGCTGGACGCCAAGTGAGATTGGGGATGTGTCCAACGAGAGTTGGCAAGCTTACTATCGGCTCACTTCCATGTCGTCCTGAAGTTCCTGCTTGTTCCGGCCGGAGCTTCCCCAGGAAATTCGAAGCTGGCCAGCCATTTCTTATACCAGATTACGTAAAGGTTAATCCCATCTTTCTCGAACGCTGTGCATTATTTAAATGTTGACTGCTGTGTTTAAGAAAACACATGGCTTTCCATAAGTGGGAAGTACTCTAAGGATCCCAAAAGTCAGGTTTGTTTTCTATCAGTACTGCTGGCAAGGTAGGAATTCATTGCCGATCCGTAAATAGCCCTTGAAAGTCTGGTCGTGATATGTCTCCTTGAATCACTGCTCTCTATGTGGTGTGTGCCTTTAGGGATGGGGATCAATCTTTGACCCAGGGAAGTGAAGGAAGGACAAGGTCTTTATTCCTTTATGGGATTTGAGTGTCGCTGGTAAGTCCAGCATTTATTGCAAATCTCTAGTTCCCCCCCCCACCTTGAACTGTGTGTCTTGCTTGGCCATCTCGGGGTCAACTACATTGCGGTGGTCTGGAGTCACATGTAGGCCAGTAAGGATGGCAGATTATGGTGGCACGGTGGCAAAGTAGTTAGCGCTGCTGCCTCACAGCGCCAGAGACCCGGGTTCAATTCCGGCCTTGGGTGACTGTGTGGAGTTTGCTCGTTCTCCCCGTGCCTGCGTGGGTTTCCTCCCACAGTCCAAAGATGTGCAGGTTAGGTGGATTGGCCATTCTAAATTGCCCCTTAGTGTCCAGGGATGTGTGGGTTAAGTGGGGTTATGGAGCTGCAGGGATACGGCGGGAGCCAGGTCGGATGCTCTTTCAGAGGGTCGGTGCTGACTCGATGGGCCGAATGGCCTCCTTCTATGATTCCATGATTCCCTTCCCCAAAAGACATAGTTTTTATGACAATCGACAACTGTTTCATGGTCAATTTAGAATGGCCAATCCATCTAACCTGCACATCTTTCATGGTCATCGTTGGATTTTTAATTACAGGTTTTGTTTTGAATTTCCATGGCTGGATTTGAACCCAGAGCATTACCTTGGGTCTCTGGATAACTAGTCGAGCGACAATACCATTACACCACCCCCTCCCCAGTGCTTCCAAGGCACTGTCTGACTTTGGAGGGGAACTTCAAGGTATTGGTGTTACACTGTGTCTGCTGCCCTTGTTCCTCAAGGCAGGAGATGTCACGGATTTGGGAGGTGCCGTCAAAGGAACCTCAAAGATTGCTGAGGTGCATCTTGCATATAGTGCTCACTGCCGCAACTGACACTCCTCCTGCTGGCGGGGTATTCCGATCTCGCCCAAGTCAACGGACGATTGAACGGCTCGCTGCGTTTTACCACACACATCAGCCTAAATCTGAATGTTGTCCTGTTGCGTGCATGCACTTAGTAAACATCCCCACTTCTGACCTATGATGGAGGGAATGTCATTGAAGCAGATGGAGGTGGTCAGGCCTACCCTGAGCAACTCCTGCAGCAAGTCCTGGGCCTGTGGTGATTGGCTTCCGCCAACCACAAACACCTTCCTTCCTGCTACCTATGACTCCCCACTCCAAATTCCCATTGGCGTAAATTTTATTCGAGCTCCTTGATGGCCCCTCGAGTTCAGCTCTTTTTGTTTTTATCCATGTGGTGGAAGTCTTGAGCCGAGTCCAAGCTGAACATCCAATGCGCGAGTGCTGCTTGACCACACTGGCGCCCCTTTCACTTTGTTGATGATTGCGAGCGGAACAATGTGGCAGTAATTAGCCAGAGCGGATTTGTTCCGCGTTTTTTGGACAGCACACAGCTGCACAATTTTCCACGCTAAAAGCAGAGGACACAATCTCAGACTAAAGGGACGATCCTTTAAAACAGAGATGAGGAGGAGTTTCTTCAGCCAGAGGATGGGGAATCTGTGGAACTCTTTGCCGCAGAAGGCTGTGGAGGCCAAATCACTGAGTGTCTTTAAGACAGAGATAGATTGGTTCATGATTAATGAAGGGATTGGGATTATGGGGATCATGATTGAATAGCGGAGCAGACTCGATGGGCCGAGTGGCCTAATTCTGCTCCTATGTCTTATTGTCGGGTAGATGCTGGTGTTGACATTAGAACCATAGAATCATAGAATCCGTGCAGTGCAGAAGGAGGCCATTTAGCCTATCGAGTTTCCACCTCTGAAAGAACACTCGACCGAAGCCCATCCCCGTAACCCCACCTAACCTGCACACCTTTTGGACACGAAGGGGCAATTTGTTAGCTTGGCCAATCCACCTAACCTGCGCGTCTTTGGACTGTGGGAGGAAACCGGAGCACCCGGAGGAAACCCACGCAGACACGGGGGAGAACGTGCAGACTCCGCACAGACAGTGACCCAAGGCTGGAATTGAGCTCGGGTCCCTGGCGCTGTGAGGCAGCAGTGCTAACCTCTGCTCCACTCCGACCGGAACAGTTTGGCTTGGAGCAGAGTTACGTTCGGAGCACAAAGCTTTCCTTCAAGCAGCAGCAAGTAAATATATTTTTCAAAGACGCAGCTATCTTTTAATATTGTTAGGCTGCTCAAAAGGCTCTGGTGCTTGGCGTAGATTCAGATAGAATCCCCATCACCTTGGGTTGGAAGCTGTGAGGACTTAATCAATGTTGCATATCAATGCCTGTTGGTTAAACGTGACATTCGGTGCGTTGGAAACAATGCAAATGAAATGAAACATGGTGCATGACCTCAACAAGGCTTTTAATATATAACGTCACAAAGGTATGCATCAGTCTTGTGTACTTGCATCTTATTAAAAATCTTCTGAAGACTGTTCAGAATTCCTTATGATCTGTCGCTACACTTTGATGTCCACTTAATGGACAAATCCTTTGTAAACTGGCCTGACTCATTGTGTAACTACAATGACCGGTTGATTATGTTGCATTTTGATGTCCCTAAAAACTCAGGTTTAAACATCAGTTCAGAACAACAGGAACAGACGTCCCCATTGAATTTCCTGTGGCATCCTTTCAATTCTTCACTCAGTCTTCCTCGAAGTACTAGGGACTGATTGAGGGCTGAAATTTGTCCTGGGCAATATCACAAATTGTTGTGCTATCAATAAGCAATTTTACACGCGACTTATTTATTTATTTATTTCTCCCTTTTTTTTTAAATTTAGAGTACCCAATTATTTTTTTTCCCAATTAAGGGGCAATTTAGCGTGGCCGATCCACCTAACCACATCTTTGGGTTGTGGGGGTGAAACCCACGCAGACATGGGGAGAATGTGCAAACACCACACGGACAGTGACCCAGGGCCGGGATTCAAACCCGGGTCCTCAGCGCCGTAGTCCCAGTGCTAACCACTGCGCCGCATGCCGCCCCTTATTCTTCCTTCTGACTTCCAAGGGATATGGGGGGGGTAGGTGGGATCAGGGTATTGAACTTGATGATCAGCCATGATCATAACGAATGGCGGAGCTGGCTCGAAGGGCCGAATGGCTTCCTCCTGCTTCTATTTTCCATGTTTCACAAGGAGGGGAGGGGGTAAAACAGCTTGCTGGTTTGTTGAAGCCCATTTTAGGCTTCTACTTGTGCACTACACCACTTATGTGTTTGCCCAGTTTTATGGGGCTGTCTGTACGACAAATGTCACTCCTACAGTGTGTCGAATTTCTGGTCAAAGCTTTACATTTTACATTCCGCTTCTTGATTTCTGCTGAAATGGGAAATGAAAATGACTCAACATCCCAGGAACTCGTAAAACAACGAACTTGCATCTTTTGAAATTTGAGCTCCATGTTTGCAATCATGTGCGAGAAAAAGATAGTGGGCTGGATTCTCCAAAACAGCCTGCGGGCGGGCTGTGTCCGTGGGGACCTTCTTTCCTCACGCCGGGCCTTGTCGGGCTCCACCATATTGCCTGGGGGCCGGCGCGGAGAAGGGAACCCCCGCGCCTGCGCGGAAATATGCTGACTGTTCTGCGCCTGTGCGGAAATACACTGGACGGTCCGCGCATGCGCGAGGTCACGCCGGCCGTTCCGCGCATGCGTGAACCCGCGCCGGCCCTTCGGTGCCGACTGGAGCGGTGCCACCCACTCCGGCGTCAAACTAGCCCCCGAAAACTTGGAGAATTCCTCACTTTCAGGGGCTGTTGACACCGGAGGGGTTGGAGCCGGTTTTCCCGCCGGATTGGGGACTTAGTCCCCAGAAGGGAGAATCCTGCTCAAAATATCAGATAGGATACAATGCAGGCGAGGGAAATGATGTTAGGGAGATTGACATCACTCCAAATTAAGACGCCAACTCGGCCACGTTGGGATACTTCCCCGGTTGCCGAAGGAAGCAAAAGGTCGAGGCGGCAGGAGTTCTGATCACATCCTCCTGTGATATGGGAGTGGTACCTGAGGACTGGAGGATTGCAACACTTGTGTCCCTGCCCCGAAGGAAGAGAGAGGGTCAGCCCGGGGACGAGAGGCCGACTAGTGGTGTGGAAAGTCACCAGAGTAATGGAGAGGCTTGATTCAGGTCACGCAGTAGACATTGTATATGTGGACTCTCAAAACGGTATTTGATAAAGTGGCTCATGACAAACTTATTTGGAATGCAGAAGCACTTCTAATTAAAGGAACAGTTTTTATTTACTCTATCATAGGATGTGGGCATTGCTGTCAAGGCCAGAGTTTACTGCCTGTTCCTGATAGCCCTGGGAACTGAGTGACTTGCTGTGTCCCCAGTACTGGGGATCTGCAGTCGCATGTAGGCGAGAGCAGGTGAGGACAGATTTCGTCTCCGAAAGGGGCCTTGGTGAACTAAACATAGTCACCATTAGCAGAAGCCAGCTTTCAATTCCTGATTTTCTTTAAAATTCATTGAATTTTAAATTCTACCAGCTGGCCTGTTGGGAATTGAACCTGCACCCGCTGGGGATTAATCCGAGCCTGTGAATTTGTAGTCCAGGGACATTACCGCAGTGCCATTGTCTCCTCATGGTTTCGTGTGTACGAGTTTAATTGATGTTTCTCTGACTGGAGAGAGTTATACAGTGAGGTTCCTCAGTGAGATCAGTATTAGGACCACTACTTTCCTTGATACATTAATGACCTTAACTTAGGTATCTGGAGCACAATATTTTACAAGTTTATTGATGACATAAACCTTGACCATGCAATAAAGTGAAGACTATAGTAGCACACTTCAGGAGCCTGCGGAAGATTGGAATGGCATAGCAGTATATTAGAAATGGTTGTCCTTTTGAGGGGACATTGCCATGGGGCAGGTAAGGATGGAAGACTTTGTCCTTTAAAGAGGCAGGCTTTAGTGAAGGCAGCCGGGCTCTTTGCCGATGACCTCATGGTCGCCAGCACGGAGACCAGCTTTTAATTCCAGATTCCCCCACCTGAATTTCAATTCCACCACGTGGGATTTGAACCCGTGACCCCGGAGCACCTGACCTTCCGGATGACTAGTCCAGTCACATTCCCAATATGTCGCCAGCTCTCCCCCTGCGTAGTCGTAACGTGGAAGGTGAAAGGACTGGTTTACAAGGTAGTTGAGATCATGTATGTCATTGTAACTTTGACAGGGTGACCACTGAATACAGAAGGAAGGAAGTCATGTAAAATCTTTCATGAAACACCGGTTAGGTCTCAGCTGGAGTATTGTGATCCCAGCGGGATCTCCTGGACTTGCCGAAAGCGGCGACCCCCACAGCCGCGGCGGGTTCCCCAGCGACGTGGCCAGCCTGCAACGCAAATGACCACTGACTCCGGCGGCCTTGTTAAGGGAATCGATGGTTACGGGAAAAGTGGCGTTGAAGATTATTAGATGAGATCAGTCATAATTTCACAAGATGGCAGAGCAAACTCGGTGGGTCAAATGGACTATTTCTGCTCCTACTTCCAATAGTCTTGTTATCATCTGGGAGGTGGGGGTTACGTGGATAGGGCAGGGGGAGTGGGCCTGGGTAGGATGCTCTTTCGGAGGGTCGGTGCAGACCCGATGGACTGAATGGCCTCCTTCTGCACTGGAGGGGTTCTACTATTCTTCTACGATCATCAATACTCGATGATGGCTGACTCTGGTTCCTCACCGCTGGGAAATGTTTACACTCCTACTCGCCCTCTGGAATGATTGTACCAGGAACCCTGGTTCTCCCGATAAGGATTCTAATGGGCTTTGGAACACGACTCGCTGAAGATTACTGACTCCTTAAAGATTACTGATTCCTTGAAGACGATGGGTATTTCATTTGGGGTCGGTAAACAGGTGGTTGTCGATGGATGTTCACGAGCACAAGCTTGCGAAGCAACTCATTATATCTGGAGTCTTTCACCCTGCAGAAGTGAAGGATAAGTGCAGATTTAATAGGGATGTTCAAGAGAGCTTTTGTTGGAGTCAATAAGGAGAGGCTTATTCCAGTCACAGAAGACACGGTAACCAGGAGACACTGATTTGAAGCGATTGGCGCAATAAAACCCCAGAAACTTATCAATGTAATGTGAATTTCCACGATTGGCATTGTTATGAGCTAGGGTTTAGAGAACCCCAAAGTGTATCATGGCGTTCACCTGACCAACAACTTTTACTAGATTGCGGTATGGGGAGCACACGGCCCACTCTACAGGTGTGGTACAGCAGAAATGGAAAAGTATTTTTTAAAGCAAAACAATGTTTATTCTATGAACTCAAGTTAACCTTTTTAAAACATACAGTGAACATCTTAGCAACCATCAATTCAAATACAACCCCCAAAGAATACAACACTAAGTAATCCTTTAAGCTTTCCTTTTTAACATCCATACGACTGAAAAACAAAACCTTTATCAGAAGCACATCAGGTTAAAGTCATTGCTGAAAACATTTATAATTCTGAATTCACCAAATGATCAAGAGATAGTCTTTTGATGGCAGAGAGAACAGCAGTACACCTGCACCGTCTGGCTTCAGCTCCAACATGGAAAACGAAACTAAAACACACCCTGCAGCCTGCTCAAAAACGAAAGTAAAAAGCTGACAGACAGCCCAGCTCCACCCACTCTCTGTAGTAATAAACACCCATTTCTTAAAGGTGCTCTCACGACAGATATTTATATACATACCCATTTATAAACACCCATTTCTTAAAGGTACTCTCACTACAGATATTTATATACTCACCCATTTATAAACACCCATTTCTTAAAGGTACTCTCACTACAGATATTTATATACTCACCCATTTATAAACACCCATTTCTTAAAGGTACTCTCACATGACAGAATGTACTGTCTGAAAAGGTGGAGGAAGTTGGGAGAAATTTGCAGGGCGGCGGGGAAAGAACGGTGGACTGGGATTCATCGGGGAGGCGGGGTGGGGATTAGATCGTCCAAAGCTTTTGCCTGTTCTGGTGGCTCAAAGAGGAATCTCTCTGCTTTGCAATTAAAATCAAAAGCCACAGCAATTCAACGACAGTTACCCCACAACACAATCGCTCAGTTTATTGCACTGTGGAAAAATAGGCAACGTCTGGCCCCATGTCCACTTCCATCAAACCTAGTCTGGCCGGGGTTCCACCTTCCTTGAACCTGAGCTCATCCAACCTCTTGTTGCCCATGTCGTACCCTGCTCTATATGTACCGCTTACACCATCGGCCTAATGCTTGCTGATCTAGATGGGCTCCCAGTGCCTCTGGTATAAAATCGCATTCTTTTGCTCTGGAATCCCTTCCTTGTCTGTCACCCCCTCCAGCCCCTCGACCTTCCCAAATCCCTTGTGTTCTCCCAGTTCCAGCATCCTTCAGCCCCCACACCCAATTTGCTTGCTCCGTTGCTTAGGCACGAAGTTCTGCCCTGAGCTCTCTAGACCACCTTCATCTCTCCCACCCAATTAGCCGCTCCTTTAGGATCTGGCTCGTTTGTCAGTCGTTCGCTCACCCCTCTTAATTTCTCCTTCTTTCTGAATCTGCCTCGGTGAAGCTCATCGGACGAAGGCAGGGAGGGTCCGTAGCACTGAAGAGGCTGCCCAGCCCATCGTTTCTGTACCAGTTGTCAAAGAAAAACCTGCTGGTCCATTCTCTGTGATGCGGTGATGGGAACAGTAACTGGTCATTGATGCGCCGGTTCGGTGGATTGGCCATGCTAAATTGCTCTTGGCGTCCAAAAAGGTTGGGTGGGGTTACTGCGTTACGGGGATAGGGTGGAGATGTGGGCTTAAGTAGGGTGCTCTTTCCAAGGGCCGGTGCAGACGATGGGCTGAATGGCCTCCTTCGGCACTGTAAATTCTGTGATTCTATGGTACAGTTCCAGCAAAACCTCTTTGCTCTGATAATCTCGAAGAGCCCCTTGAGAAGTTTTGCCGATGTTAATGGTGAGCTATAAATACATAGTGCTTTTGACATCTTGAACCCACAAGATTGGCACCTACAATCTTTGTCATTGTATTGGTATTTGATGCAATCTTTTGCTTTTGTGTAATCATAATTCAAGTCATCAAATTTAGCTTGCAGTTTATTTCATTGTCTGATTGTCTCATTGGAGAGATCGTGGGCCGGAATTCTATCTCCGTTCATGCCGGCAGGATTCTCCGGTCCCACTGCAGTGACTGGACTTTTGGCCGAGGGCTGAATTCTCTGTTCTTGCTCTCAGCGGTGGAGGACTTGGATCGGAGAATCCTGGCCTATGAGTGCACGATGGTAACCTCTGACTTCCAATGGGGAGCACCTAAACCAAACTGAGTAATCATCAGAACGTGTTCATGATGTGTAGAGGCGTGTAATCATCAGAACGTGTTCATGATGTGGAGAGGTGTGTAATAATTGGAACATGTTCATGATGTGTAGAGGTGTGTAATCATGGGAACATTTTCATGTGTGGAGGTGTGTAATCACCGCAACATGTTCATGATATGTAGAGGTGTGTAATCATCACATGTTCATGATATGTAGAGGTGTGTAATCATCATAACATGTTCATGATATGTAGAGGTGTGTAATCATCACAACATGTTCATGATGTGTAGAGGTGTGTAATCATCACAACATGTTCATGATATGTAGAGGTGTGTAATAATTGGAACATGTTCGTGATGTGTAGAAGTGTGCAATCATCACAACATGTTCATGATGTGTAGAGGTGTGTAATCATCGGAACATGTTCATGATATGTAGAGGCATGTAATCATCACAACATGTTCATGATATGTAGAAGTGTGTAATCATCACAACATGTTCATGATATGTAGAGGTGTGCAATAGTTGGAACATGTTCGTGATGTGTAGAGGTGTGTAATCATCACAACATGTTCATGATATGTAGAGGTGTGTAATCATCACAACATGTTCATGATATGTAGAGGTGTGTAATCATCACAACATGTTCATGATATGTAGAGGTGTGTAATCACAACATGTTCATGATATGTAAAGGTGTGCAATAATTGGAACATGTTTGTGATGTGTAGAGGTGTGTAATCATCACAACATGTTCATGATATGTAGAGGTGTGTAATCATCACAACATGTTCATGATATGTAGAGGTGTGTAATCATCGTAACATGTTCATGATATGTAGAGGTGTGTAATCACCACAACATGTTCATGATATGTAGAGGTGCGTAATCATCGCAACATGCTCATGATGTGTAGAGGTGTGTAATCATCACAACATGTTCGTGATGTCTAGAGGCGTGTGCCATGATATTCAGGTAAACATCATCGCACATACATACTGATGGACAGATCAACACCACAGCCAATCACAGGCAAGAGCATACACAGTACAAAACAGGGAACACAACACTTCCTGAGCATTCCAGCAGGAGACAGCTCAGGGCACAGAGCTCACAGCAAGCCACTCAGACATCCACCATGTGCTGAGTGCCACTCCAAGATAGTGTTAGGAATAGGTCCACAGATTCTAGGGTTATGATCGAACCTCAGTAACCAGTTTACTACCGTAAATATATGTTAGTAATAAAACTGAGTTGTACCATTCGCAACCGTGTTGGTTCATCTGTGTAGCAGAGTACCCAACACATCATAGTACCAGGAGTAACTGTGGGACCTACCTACGGATCCTCCGGAATCTGCCATCCTGCGCCATGGACACCGTCAGCACACCGCAGCCGCTACAAATTGCTGGAAACCTCGGCGTTAATTGGAAGCTGTTCAAACAGTGCTTCCAGCTCTTCCTGGAAGCCAACGAAAAGGAGAGCACTTCGGACACCAGAAAGATCGCCATCCTCCTCTCCACGGCAGGTCAACACGCCATCCATGTCTACAACATGTTCGCGGGTGTTCGCGGAAGGTGAGGACAAGACCAAGTACAAGACGGTCCTTCTCAAACTCGACCAACACTTCAACATCGAGGTCAACGAGAGCTTCGAGAGGTATCTCTTCCAGCAGCGCCTGCAGGGTAAGGATGAGCCCTTTCAATCCTTCCTTACGCATCTCCGTATCCTCGCGCAGTCCTGCGGTTACGACACCACCTCCGATTCCATGATTTGGGACCAGATTGTTTTTGGGGTCACCTCCGGCACCCTGTGCCAGCAGCTCCTCAAGATAAAAGGCCTCACCCTAGCCTCCGCAATCGAAGCCTGTGTCCTTCATGAAAACGTGACTAGCCGCTACTCCCAATTTCAAGCGGCCGAATCGGCGCGGCAGGGGTCCTACGCGCCCGAATCGGCGCGGCAGGGGTCCTACGCGGCCGAACGTGTCCAGGCGATCGAGTTCCTCCCGGACGAGGGCGGCCATTTCGCGCGCTTTTCGAGGCCTCCCGCATTTGTGCGTGCCAAAAATGACGTCGCCACAGAGGGACGTGATGCGCAGGCGCGCTCGACGCAAGACCGAACTGCGCATGCGCGGTGGCGCAACGAGCGCCATGATGTCACGACGTGCGGCAACTGCGGAGCCGCACATCTAAAGCGGCAATGTTCGGCAAAGAACCGACAATGCCTCCGCTGTGGCAAGATGGGCCACAACGCTGCCTGCTGTCGAGCAGCTCAACCTGCCAATGTTCCCCAATTCCGACAACCTCGCAGGGACGTGCGGACCATTCAGCCTCCTTACTATGAGTCGTGCCCAGACGATATCCAGACCAGTGGCACAGATGACCGAGACGCCTTCCGCGTTGCGGTCATTGATGGGAACCGGATGTCTCCAGCCAGGACCCACCAGCCGTTGCAAGTGAACACTGTCAATCCGGGTGATGAATGGTGTCCCACCCTAACGGTCAACCGATCACCGATAACATTCCGTCTGGACACTGGCGCCTCCGCCAACCTCATAGCATGGTTAGCCTTCTACGCCATGAAGGTCAGACCACCAATTCGGTCGTCCCGTTGCAAGATGGTCGACTACAATGGGAACGTTATCCCAGCTATGGGATCCTGCCAGCTCCAGGTGACACACAACACACACACGGCCACACTCTCATTCGAGATAGTCGGGTCATCAAAGGACTCCCCGCAAGGCGCACAGGCATGCAAGGTTCTCCACCTCGTGCAACGAGTCCACGCTCTGTCTCCAGACGGCACATCTGACTTCCTGGATGCAGAATTCAGGGCACAGCTCCAATCGCTCCTCGCCCACAACCAGGAGGCATTCGAGGGCATGGGAACACTGCCCTACACCTACAGAATTTGGCTCAAGCCGGACGCCACCCCTGTCATTCACGCACCTCGCAGGGTCCCAGCGCCACTCAAAGACCGCCTCAAGCAGCAGCTGCAGGATCTCCAGGACCAAGGGGTGCTATCCCGGGTCACGGAGCCCATGCCATGGGTCAGCTCCATGGTGTGTGTTAAGAAGCCCTCCGGCGAGCTTCGGATCTGCATTGATCCAAAAGACCTCAACAACAACATAATGAGGGAACACTACCCCATACCCAAACGGTAAAAGATCACGAGCGAAATGGCCTGGGCTAAAATCTTCACAAAACTGGGTGCCTCGAAGGGTTTTTGGCAGATCCAACTGGATCCGTCCAACCGAAAGCTGTGCACCTTCAACACCACTTTCGGCAGGTTCTGCTATAACAGAATGCCATTTGGCATCATCTCGGCATCCGAGGTCTTTCACAGGATCATGGAGCAGATGATGGAGGGCATCGAAGGGGTGCGCGTCTACGTGGACGACGTCATCATCTGGTCCACCACACCATCCTATGAGGAAAGGCTGATGGACTTGAGGTTGTTTTCGTTAGAGAGAAGAAGGTTAAGAGGAGACTTAATAGAGGCATACAAAATGATCAGGGGGTTAGATAGGGTGGACAGTGAGAGCCTTCTCCCGCGGATGGAAATGGCTAGCACGAGGGGACATAGCTTTAAACTGAGGGGTAATAGATATAGGACAGAGGTCAGAGGTAGGTTCTTTACGCAAAGAGTGGTGAGGCCGTGGAATGCCCTACCTGCAACAGTAGTGAACTCGCCAACATTGAGGGCATTTAAAAGTTTATTGGATAAACATATGGATGATAATGGCATAGTGTAGGTTAGATGGCTTTTATTTCGTTGCAACATCGTGGGCCGAAGGGCCTGTACTGCGCTGTATCGTTCTATGTTCTATGTTCTACCACAAGAGCACATCAATCGTCTCCAGCGCGTCTTTGTGCGCATACGCGAAAACGGCCTGCCCCTCAACCGAGCCAAGTGTTCTTTCGGCCAAACCGAGCTGAAGTTTCTGGGGGACCATATCTCCCGGTCAGGGGTCCGTCCGGATGCAGACAAGGTGAGCGCCATTACAGCCATGCCGCAGCCGGCAGACAAGAAAGCAGTGCTACGCTTCCCAGGCATGGTCAACTTCCTGGGGAAGTTCATTCCCAAACTTGCCTCCCACACGACAGCTCTGCGCCACCTCGTCAAGAAGTCCACGGAGTTCCAGTGGCTGCCCACACACCAGAAGGAATGGGAGGAGCTCAAAATTAAGCTCACCACAGCCCGGTATTGCCGTTTTTCGACACATCTCGTGACACTAAAATTTCGACTGATGCCAGCCAGTCCGGCATTGGGGCGGTACTCCTACAGCGGGATGACACTGCACCATGGGCCCCGGTCGCCTATGCCTCGCGGGCCATGACCCCCACAGAACAGCGCTACGCGCAGATCAAAAAGGAGTGCCTGGGTTTGCTAACTGGAATAGACAAGTTCCATGACTAGTTGTATGGTCTCCCCCAGTTTACCGTTCAGACTGACCATCGGCCCCTGGTCAGCATCATAAATAAGGACCTGAACGAGATGACCCCTCGCCTCCAGCGCATTGTTCTTAAACTCAAGCGGTATGACTGGTCCAACTGGTCTACACCCCGGGAAAGGACCTCATCATTGCGGATGCCCTATCCAGAGCAGTGAGCACACCGCCCGATTTGGAGGGGTTCGTCTGTCAGGTCGAAGCGCAGGTGACCTTCACATCGGCAAATTTGCCAGCTGACGACTCCAGTCTGGCCCGTATTCGCCGGGAAACTGCGGCTGACCCCCTTCTACAACGGGTGATGCGCCACATGACGGGTGGGTGGCTCAAAGGACAGTGCCCGCAGTTCTACAATGTCCGAGACGACTTGGCCGTCATTGGTGGTGTCCTTCTAAAGCTGGACCGGATTGTGATTCCGCACAGCATGCACAAGCTGGTCCTCGACCAACTACACGAAGGCCATCTAGGGGTCGAGAAGTGCAGACGGAGGGCCCGAGCGGCGGTATACTGGCCGGGCATCAGTGATGACATTGCCAATATGGTGCTCAACTGCCCCATCTGCCAAAGGTTTCAACCGGCGCAGCCTCCTGAGACGCTTCAGCCCCATGAGCTGGTGACGTCCCCCTGGGCGAAGGTGGGTGTGGACCTTTTTCACGCGCTTGGCTATGTAATCGTCATTGATTACTTTTCCAACTATCCAGAGGTCATATGCCTGCACAATTTAACATCGTCCGCTGTCATAAGGGCCTGCAAAGACACCTTCGCTCGCCACGGCATTCCGATGACTGTCCTGTCGGACAATGGGCCCTGTTTTGCCAACCAGGAATGGTCGTCCTTTGCTGCTTCGTATGGCTTCACACACATGACGTCCAGCTCTCTGCATCCCCAGTCCAATGGAAAGGCGGAAAAGGGCATTCACATGAAGAGGTGTGATAATCATCGGAACATGTTCATGCTATGTAGAGGTGTGTAATCATCACAACATATTCGTGATGTCTAGAGGCGTGTAATCATCGGAACATGTTTGTGATGTGTAGAAATGTGTAATCATCGGGACATGTTTGTGATGTGTAGAAATGTGTAATCATCAGGACATGTTTGTGATGTGTAGACATGTGTAATCATCAGAACATGTTTGTGATGTGTAGAGGTGTGCAATCATCGGAACATGTTCATGATGTGTAGGAACGGGCAGTCATGGTGGGGTTACGGGGATAGGGTGGAATTGTGGGGATAGGGTGGAGGTGTATGCTTAGGTAGGGTGCTCTTGCCAAGGGCCGGTGCAGACTCGATGGGCCGAATGGCCTCCTCCTGTACTGTAAATTCTGTGTGCAATCTGTGTGAAACACTTCATACATAGAATACAGGATACCTGGGAGTGAGTTACAGACTGGAATCTAATCGAGGGGTCAGATGGTTTATATATAGAATAATGGATACCCGGGAGTGAGTTACAGACTGGAATCTAATCGAGGGGTCAGATGGTTTAGAAATAGAATAATGGATACCTGGGGGTGAGTTACAGACTGGAATCTAATCGAGGGGTCAGATGGTTTATATATAGAATAATGGATACCCGGGAGTGAGTTACAGACTGGAATCTAATCGAGGGGTCAGATGGTTTAGAAATAGAATAATGGATACCTGGGAGTGAGTTACAGACTGGAGTCTAATCGAGGGGTCAGATGGTTTATATATAGAATAGTGGATACCTGGGAGTGAGTTACAGACTGGAATCTAATCGAGGGGTTCAGATGGTTTAGAAATAGAATAATGGATACCTGGGGGTGAGTTACAGACTGGAATCTAATCGAAGGGTTCAGATGGTTTATATATAGAATAATGGATACCTGGGGGTGAGTTACAGACTGGAATCTAACCGAGGGGTTCAGATGTTTGATACGAGATATCTGTGTGCTTCAGTCTGCAGTTGCTGCGGTAATTGTTTTCCGCCCACAAGATCACATGAGCCCCCTGAGAGTTAACGTGAGTGGCTGTGCGAACAATCTGTGGCCTGGGCACTGGTAGAATCGGTCCAGCTGATGAATGCAGCGTTGATGGGAGGAGGAGAGCAGCACTGCTGGGAGTCCAAGTGGAACGTATACCCACGCTCCAAATTTCTCACCCCTTTTACATCCATATTAAAGCTCCCACAAGTCAGGTGGGGTGAGTTCAAATATGGAACATCTGTGGTTGGTAAACGCGATCTTGTTTGTTGGATTTAGCCTGTTCAAGTTCATTCCTCGAGCACCTTAACTCACCAATTAAAGCTCGCCACTTTGGTCGAAGGAAAAACCCGTGTTTATATAGTGCCATTCAGGAACAACGCAGGCTGGATTCTCAGTTTCAGCGGCTAAGTGCTGGCTCGAACGGAGAATTTGCGGGAGTTCTCCGCCCAATAAATCAGCGCCGATCCCTCACTGATTCCGGGACCACCGCTCACCTGAGGCGCTCCGATAGCTAGTGATCCAAACAAACCTGCTGGACTTGTGTTGTGAGACTTGGTACTGTGCCCACCCCAGTCTAACGCCGGCATCTCCACCTCATCACAAAGAGGACCAGGCAGTGCTGCTGGTGTCCTTGCCAGCATCGCTACCTCCATCAGCATCGTCGCAAAGAGCAAAAAGTGTTCACCTCATTGCTGTTCGTGGTTCAAAATGGCTGCAGTGTGTTTGTCGCCATAACAACGGGCCTGGCACTCAAAGCATCACCACTCTTTGTAGCAATTTCTGGATGACTGGTTCACTAAAGACAGGTCTTTTTTACTTTTCAAGAACTTTTTATCAATAGAGAGGGCTGCCGGGGTGGGGGGGGGGGGGAGGAACGTGTGATATGTATTTGGGTCAGCGGAAGTTGCCTCGCTTACATATCCGCTGTGTTGATGCCAATGGAGGGGAGGGGCATTTTCCGCCTTTGCTCTTGGCGGGTTGAAAAGCCGTGGGGCATGGAAACCGACGGGATTCCACAAACAGCTTCTTCGTCAGCAGGATCCCATGTTGGGTTTATCCCTGTAGCATGATCAATCACTCATGAGACGAGATGAGAAGGAGACAATCGATGGTTTTATTACGCAGACTTGTTCCCCAGCAGCACAGTTACAGAATGTGGCTGCTGGGAGAATCCGTACTCTTATACTCCGCCTTACTGGGTGGAGCCAATAAGCGGCTGGTCCAATCGGGACCCAGCATCTATCCACCAATAGCCTCTCGGCATTACAGGGTACCGTAATACACCTAATACATACCACCACAATCCCCGCCTGTGATGCAGTAGGGTTCACACCATAGGGGGCGACACAGTGGTTAGCACGGCTGCCTCACAGCGCTAGGGACCCAACTTCACTTCTGGTCTTGGGTGACTGTGAAGAGTCTGCCCGTTCTCCCCCGTGTCTGCGTGTGTTTCCTCCGGGTGCTCCGGTTTCCTCCCACAGTCCAAAGATGTGCAGGATAGGTGGATTGGCTGCGGTCAATTTGCGGGGTTACAGGGATGAGGGTGGGGGAGTGGGTCTCGGTGGGGTGCTCCTTTGGAGGGTGGGTGCAGACTCGAGGAGCCGAATCCCCGCCTTCTGCACCGGGGTCGGAAATCCATTCTCGTATACCTAATGGGCTTCCCCGCTGTATCGCTCTCCCCCCCCCCTTTGCAAGCTTCCTTTCAGAGGTCTGTGGAGGGTGCAGGGTGGGGGTGTGGTGGTTTGCTGAGCATGGGGGAAATCCCATACCCGTGGCGGAGGGGTCCCTTATTTAATTTTTGATCGGGGTGCCCTGGAACAGCTCAGCAGCAGGAAACGGTGATGTCATACGGCCCACCCCTTCCATGTCCTTTTCCAAGGGGTTTGCAAATACAGCAGGAAAACCCGGCAAGACAGCTGACAATCCGAGACAACACTTGGAAAACAAATCATAAAATTCCGCCCAATGAAACCACGTATCGTATGGGGTAGAATGAAATGAAATGAAAATCACTTATTGTCACAAATAGGCTTCAAATGGAGTTACTGTGAAAAGCCCCTAGTCGCCACATTCCGGCGCCTGTTCGGGGAGGCTGGTACGGGAATTGAACCGCGCTGCTGGCCTGCCTTGGTCTGCTTTAAAAGCCAGCGATTTAGCCCTGTGCTAACCCTGGCGGATGTTCCACCGTGGCCAGTCTGACTGCACGGGCGTGGGGTTGGGGAGGGGAGGGGCGGGTTGCGGTTGGGGTGAAATTGGTCTCCGATGATGGCATTTTAATTTTGGTGCCATCAGCCCCATTGGGGAATGGGATTGGACTCTGCGCGTTCACTATGAATATGACACAGGTGTGGACTAAAGGCGGAATTCGGACACCCCCCCCCCTCTCCCCCAGACGGGACCAGAAGATCCTGCCGGTGGAAGGTTCCGGCCTCTGTATCAGCCACACAGTTGCCTGGTTGCAGACGACTCTTGGTTTGCGTTTTGACTTTACCGCGTGCTTGCTTACTTAAGCTCCAATCTTTGGCGATGTCTGCATTTTAACGTTCTCATCCTTCTCAAAACTACCTATGGCATTGCCTCTCTCTCTCTATCCCACCCTGACTGAGAATCCTGCAAGGTACCTCGGGCTCTCCTCCCCCGGGGCTTTTCGCAGTAACTTCCTTTGCAGCCTATTTGCGCCAAGAAGCGATTTTCATTTTTCATTTTCCACCTCTGACCTCTTGCGCATCTCAATTTCTACTGCTTCACTATTGGTGGCCTTGCCTTCACCGGCCAAGCCCTGAGTTCTTCGCTGAACCTCCAATTCCTGTACCTCTCTGTTACAACCTCCCAAGGCTTCAGGTTGCCTACCCCAGTCTCTGCTTGAGTGACTCTGTGTCAAATGTTATTTTCTGGTGCCCTATAAGATGCTTGGGGCCGGGGTAGGACTTCAGCTGATGATTTAAGTTCCCGTTGCATCCTTTGAAAAAAATCAAGAGGTTTGTTCTCAAACTCATCATGCTTAGTCTTCAAATGCCTTTGACGTTTTGAGGATTTTAAACCCTCATTTGTCAGTACTTCCGTGTATATAACACACATGGGCTTTGCATCCTGTTTTGCATTGGCACTATGAACAAAGCCATACCTCAAGAAATCATCTTCATAATGCTTTCTTCCCAATTTCAGTTTTTCCTTTGTTAGCTATTCACCAGAGGCCCTGGAGCTCTGTACAGAGCTAACACTAACACTGCTCTGTGCTGCCCTGGACTCTCCTGAGCAGCTCTCTCCAGCAGATTCAGTTGTAAGTTCCTGCCTGTTTGTGTCTCTGGCCCTCTCTTCCTCGTTAAAAAAATCCATCCTGCCTTGCATGCTGGCAGCTGGAAGATGGCGGAATCGCTCCGCCGTGATTTTGCGGCAAGAGCACTGACGTACAGGGCACGCAACTCGCACACTCTGCCGCCGCTTCGGGTCGGAACACTGCATCGTACCATTTAAAAGCAGCGGCGGCTGGCATTCTCAATTTAAAGGCCGGTTGTGGCTGTTGGGTGGTTCCCACGCGATCGCCGACACCACGGGAATGCCACGACCGATGGCTCCATGGCCCTGGTGGCAGGATTCTCAACTCCCACCACTTGCAAATGGGATGTCCCATTGACGCCATCCCACGCCACCGGCATGCTGCCCAGGCGGGGGACATGGGTTGCCAGAGGTTATTCACCTTCCCGGCTCTCTAGCCAGCAGTAGAGGCTTCGGTTGCACCCCCCTATCCCCACACGGGTCCACACCTCCTTGAGGCTGTGGCTCACCAGTCTTGGGCCTTCTTCTCTCCCATTGCTCTCTCCATTTTCCTCTGCACCCGCGGGAATCCCTCGGGAATGATCGCGTTTCCTGCCCAGAGTGATCCCGGGTGGATGGCCTGTGCCGGCCCCCAGGGGCTCAGTGCCCCCCCCCCGCCCCAGCAGATGCCGTGCCGTGGGCAGAGCTGGGAAGGCAGGACATCCGAGGCCCTCCCACATCTCCTCGGCTATAACTGCAGTGTGTGCTCATTTCTGACCTCTCACCTCTTTCCAGTGGTGACCTCTCTCTCTGTCGTGGCTTCCCAAACAGTGGGTGGTGACCCCCCCGGTGGGCTCGCGGGATGAGATTCTGGGGCTATGAGCTCTGAGGCAGCAGTAGCTGCTGTTGAGCCTGGTCTGAGTGTAACAGCTACAAGGTATAGTTAAACCCATGCAGCTTTTTATTGTTCTGATGGTGGATTTGCTCGAACTGAGTGGTGTCCTGAGACCAGACGCCTGCTGGATAAAAATGTTTGGAAAGGTCGCGCAATTTGATCCAAATATTCAGTGGTTGAAACTTGCCCCCCAGACTCCCACACACCCGCCGATTTCCTTGGTCTTGCACATCCCCCCACCCACAGCCTAACCCCTCTCCCCACACACCACCCTGTCACCCACTCTCTCCGCTCTCCCCCACCCTCTCCACTCTCACATCACCCCCACCCTGACTCTCTCCGCTCTCCCCCACCCTCTCCACTCACATCACCCCCACCCTGACTCTCCCCGCTCTCCCCCACCCTCTCCACTCACATCACCCCCACCCTGACTCTCCCCGCTCTCCCCCACCCTCTCCACTCTCACATCACCCCCACCCTGACTCTCCCCGCTCTCCCCCACCCTCTCCACTCACATCACCCCCACCCTGACTCTCCCCGCTCTCCCCCACCCTCTCCACTCACATCACCCCCACCCTGACTCTCTCCGCTCTCCCCCACCCTCTCCACTCTCACATCACCCCCACCCTGACTCTCCCCGCTCTCCCCCACCCTCTCCATTCTCACATCCCGTGCTGTACTGGGAGTGTCAGGGAGCCTTACCTGAATGTTTTTCCCACTAAACTTCATTAATCCCTCACACCCCTATTCGCAAATCTGTCCAAGTCCTTACACACACCTTGGGCGAAATTCTCCGACCCCCCGCCGGGTTGGAGAATCGCCGGGGGCTGGCGTGAATCCCGCCCCCGCTGGTTGCCAAAGTCTCCGGCACCGGAGATTCGGCGGGGGAGGGAATCGCGCCGCGCCGGTTGGCGGGCCCCCCCGCGCGATTCTCCGGCCCGGATGGGCTGAAGTCCCGCCGCTAAAATTCCTGTCCCGCCGGCGTTGATTAAACCACCTACCTTACCGGCGGGACAAGGCGGCGTGGGTGGGCTCCGGGGTCCTGGGGGGGGGGGCGTGGGGCGATCTGGCCCCGGGGGTGCCCCCACAGTGGCCTGGCCCGCGATCGGGGCCGACCGATCCGCGGGCGGGCCTGTGCCGTGGGGGCACTCTTTTCCTTCCGCCTCCGCCACGGTCTCCACCATGGCGGAGGCAGAAGAGACTCCCTCCACTGCGCATGCGTGGGAAGCTGTCAGCGGCCCCTAACGCCCCCGCGCATGCGCCGCCCGCAGATGTCATTTCCGCGCCAACTGGCGGGGCACCAAAGGCTTTTTCCGCCAGCTGGTGGGGCGGAAATTCCTCCGGCGCCGGCCTAGCCCCTCAATGTTGGGGCTCGACCCCCAAAGATGCGGAGCATTCCGCACCTTTGGGGCGGCGCGATGCCCGTCTGATTTGCGCCGTTTTGGGCGCCAGTCGGTGGACATCGCGCCGTTTCCGGAGAATTTCGCCCCTGGTGCTGGCTCCTTTCTTCCCAGAACTCTTCTTGCTCCCAGTGTGGTAAACCACTGTTGAACCTGTATTAGGTGATGTATGGTAGGACCTGTACTACAGGTTCGCCGGTAGACCCTGCCTGCTGGCTCCGCCCAGGAGGCGGGATATATATATGCGTGTCCGCCAGCAGCCATTTCGCCAGCTGCCGTGGGAGTCCACACATCTGATAGCGATAAAGCCTCAGTTGTATTCAACTATCGTCTTTGTCCAATTGATCTTGCCTCACCCAATTAAGCAACACATCAAACTTTTAAAATTCTCATCCAAGCCTTCGAACGCGCCCCCCCCCCCCCCTTCCCCCCACCAAATGGCCTCACTGCTTCCTACCTCTGTCATCTCCTCCTCAACCATTCCCAGCCCCCACCCCAAAACCATCTCCTCGACCCCACCTTCTGCCCACATAGCCGTGAGTGCTGTGTGCTCCGCCAGTTCCGGCCTCTTGCAATGTCCCCGGTTTTACTGACTCCACGAAAGGAGTCCTCAGCTGCCAAGGCCGGAGTCCTGGAATCCCCTCTTTAAACCTCCCCAGCTCTTAGTCAGCAATAGGTGCTGCGCCAAAGTAATTTCTTTGCCAGGGTTTTGGGCACATTGCCCAATATCTCCTGACGCAGTCCGGTGTCAAATCCTGATTGACGTGAATGCCGTAGGCTATTTTATCACGGTTTATGTGCTATATAAATAGAAGTTGCCGTGCCTAAGAAGTGATGTTCCTGACCTGCGAGGTTATTGCACCTGACCAGGTGCATTAAAGAAGAAAGTGTCACACATGACTAAGCTCCAATAATTCTGCAATGAAAACAAAAACCCAAAATGAACAAAACACTCAAGGACGTTTTTAAGAGAGTACATTAGGTCAGAGAAGCCAAGCCTGGGAGAAACACAGTGGCAGTAATCTCCTCCGAGATTTCCCTGCAGCAACTCAGCAATGCCGACAGAGCGGGATTGATGGCGGGACCCTCGAGGGAACCCCCATTACGACAACAGAAAACGCAGTTCCCTGACAGCATGAATAAATGCCCAGGCAATTCCACACAGTGAAGATTAATCTCCTTCTATCACTGCTCATAGCCCCAACCACCACTGCACCTTTCAACACAAACACCAGATACAAGCCCAGCACGAAATTAGATACAGAGTATAGCTCCCTCTACACTGTCCCATCAAACACTCCCAGGACAGGTACAGCACGGGGTTAGATACAGAGTATAGCTCCCTCTACACTGTCCCATCAAACACTCCCAGGACAGGTACAGCACGGGGTTAGATACAGAGTAAAGCTCCCTCTACACTGTCCCCATCAAACACTCCCAGGACAGGTACAGCACGGGGTTAGATACACAGTAAAGCTCCCTCTACACTGTCCCATCAAACACTCCCAGGACAGGTACAGCACGGGGTTAGATACAGAGTATAGCTCCCTCTACACTGTCCCATCAAACACTCCCAGGACAGGTACAGCACGGGGTTAGATACAGAGTAAAGCTCCCTCTACACTGTTCCCATCAAACACTCCCAGGACAGGTACAGCAAACCTCTTTGTCCCAGGTTTGATTCCCCGCTGGGTCACTGTCTGTGTGGAGTCTGCACGTCCTCCCCGTGTCTGCGTGGGTTTCCTCCGGGTGCTCCGGTTTCCTCCCACAGTCCAAAGATGTGCAGGTTAGGTGAATTGGCCAATGATAAATTGCCCTTAATGTCCAAAATTGCCCTTGGTGTTGGGTGGAGGTGTTGAGTTTGGGTAGGGTGCTCTTTCCAAGAGCCGGTGCAGACTCAAAGGGCCGAATGGCCTCCTTCTGCACTGTAAATTCAATGATAATCTATGATTAATCTAGGACAAAGGTTCGGCACAACATCGTGGGCCGAAGGGCCTGTTCTGTGCTGTATTTTCTATGTTCTATACTGTCCCATCAAACACTCCCAGGACAGGTACAACACGGGGTTAGATACACTGTAAAGCTCCCTCTACACTGTCCCATCAAACACTCCCAGGACAGGTACAGCACGGGGTTAGATACAGAGTAAAGCTCCCTCTACACTGTCCCATCAAACACTCCCAGGACAGGTACAGCACGGGGTTAGATACAGAGTAAAGCTCCCTCTACACTGTCCCATCAAACACTCCCAGGACAGGTACAGCACGGGGTTAGATACAGAGTAAAGCTCCCTCTACACTGTACCCATCAAACACTCCCAGGACAGGTACAGCACGGGGTTAGATACAGAGTAAAGCTCCCTCTACACTGTCCCATCAAACACTCCCAGGATAGGTATAGCACGGGGTTAGATACAGAGTAAAGCTCCCTCTACACTGTCGCATCAAACAGTCCCAGGACAGGTACAGCACGGGGTTAGATACAGAGTAAAGCTCCCTCTACACTGTCCCATCAAACACTCCCAGGACAGGTACAGCACGGGGTTAGATACAGAGTAAAGCTCCCTCTACACTGTCGCATCAAACACTCCCAGGACAGGTACAGCACGGGGTTAGACACAGAGTAAAGCTCCCTCTACACTGTCCCCATCAATCACTCCCAGGACAGGTATAGCACGGGGTTAGATACAGAGTGAAGCTCCCTCGACACTGTCCCCATCAAACACTCCCAGGACAGGTACAGCACGGGGTTAGATACAGAGTAAAGCTCCCTCTACACTGTCCCATCAAACACTCCCAGGACAAGTATAGCACGGGGTTAGATACAGAGTGAAGCTCCCTCGACACTGTCCCCATCAAACACTCCCAGGACAGGTACAGCACGGGGTTAGATACAGAGTAAAGCTCCCTCTACACTGCCCCATCAAACACTCCCAGGACAGGTACAGCGCGGGGTTAGATACAGAGTAAAGCTCCCTCTACACTGTCTCATCAAACACTCCCAGGACAGGTATAGCACGGGGTTAGATACAGAGTGAAGCTCCCTCGACACTGTCCCCATCAAACACTCCCAGGACAGGTACAGCACGGGGTTAGATAGAGAGTAAAGCTCCCTCTACACTGTCCCATCAAACACTCCCAGGACAGGTACAGCACGGGGTTAGCTACAGAGTAAAGCTCCCTCTACACTGTCCCATCAAACACTCCCAGGACTGGTACAGCACGGGTTAGATACAGAGTAAAGCTCCCTCTACACTCTCCCATCAAACACTCCCAGGACAGGTACAGCATGGGGTTAGATACAGAGTAAAGCTCCCTCTACACTGTCCCATCAAACACTCCCAGGACAGGTACAACACGGGGTTAGATACAGAGTAAAGCTCCCTCTACACTGTCCCATCAATCACTCCCAGGACAGGTACTGCACGGGGTTAGATACAGAGTAAAGCTCCCTCTACACTGTCCCATCAAACACTCCCAGGACAGGTACAGCACGGGGTTAGATACAGAGTAAAGCTCCCTCTACACTGTCTCCATCACACACTCCCAGGACAGGTACAGCACGGGGTTAGATACAGAGTAAAGCTCCCTCTACACTGTCCCATCAAACATTCCCAGGACAGGTACAGCACGGGGTTAGATACAGAGTAAAGCTCCCTCTACACTGTCCCATCAAACACTCCCAGCACAGGGACAGCACGGGGTTAGATATAGAGTAAAGCTCCCTCTACACTGTCTCATCAAACACTCCCAGGACAGGTACAGCACTGGGTTACAATCAGAGTGAAGCTCCCTCTACACTGTCTCATCAAACACTCCCAGGACAGGTACAGCACGGGGTTAGATACAGAGTAAAGCTCCCTCTACACTGTCCCATCAAACACTCCCAGGACAGGTACAGCACGGGTTGCAATCAGAGTGAAGCTCCCTCTACACTGTCTCATCAAACACTCCCAGGACAGGTACAGCACTGGGTTACAATCAGAGTGAAGCTCCCTCTACACTGTCTCATCAAACACTCCCAGGACAGGTACAGCACGGGGTTAGATAGAGAGTAAAGCTCCCTCTGCACTGCCCCATCAAATACTCCCAGGACAGGTACAGCACGGGGCTAGATACAGATTAAAGCTCTGTGATGAACGGTTACTGCCTTATCATCATGTAAGGTGATGTCCCCTTCAAGACCAGGCTTGGAACCCTGGGGACTCCGCCTCTGGCTCCGCCCATCTGGGAGCCATACATAAAGGCCTGCCTCATGGTCTGTATAGCAGTCAGCTCTCGTCCAAATCTGTAGCATAGTTATTAGCCTAATAAAGCCTTCTTTACAGTTTAATCTCTAAGCATCATTATTGAGGGTACCTCAATTTATTAGGCTAAACTAGATTCAGGATGGACGCAGGCCTAAAACCAGAGAAGCTCCATCTGGAAGCACGAACGCCGGAGGCAAAGGAAATTTTTAAATACTGGCTGTGGTGCTTCGAGGCCTACCTGGACTCCGCAGAGACTCCCATCCTGGGGCCACGCAAGCTGCGTCTACTCCACGCCCGGGTGAGTCACAGAATCTCCGCCACGCTCGAAAAGGCAACGACTTATGAGGAAGCGATTGAGTTGCTCCGCAAGCGGTTTGTCAAACCCGTCAATGAGGTGCACGCCCGGCATCTGCTCTCTACCTGCCGGCAGCGCTCGGGGGAATCGCTCGACGAGTTTGTTGAGAAACTCTCCGCGCTGGCCAGGGACTGTGACCATCAGGATGTGACAGGGGAAGTCCATATGAACCTGCACATCAGAGATTCTTTCGTGTCCGGCATCCGCTCGACCTACATCCGGCAGCGACTGCTCGAAAACGGGGCAAAAGACCTCCAGGAGACGCTAACGCTCGCCTCCTCGCTGTAGGTGGCCCGACACAACTTGGGTACGTACCCCGCGGACTCTGCCAGCCGCTCCCGGACTTCCTCAGACTCGCCCGTATTACAGGCCTGCGCCACGCGGCGACCCGCTCACCATAGGGGCACACCTTGCTACTTCTGCAGGCAGGGCCAGCACCCACGCCCACGCTGCCCAGCCCGCTCCGCGATCTGCAGCGACTGCGGGAAGAAAGGGCACTTTGCGAGGGTCTGCCTGGCCAGACCCAGGGGCCAGAAAAACAAAGAACAGCCGGCCCGAAAATCAGGCTCTCAGGCCCGCAGGCCTCGCAATGCTGCTGTGCACCGACCCGACACGTCCTCTTCTGACGCGTCATCAGCCTCGTGCGAATCATGGGAGCGGCCATCTTCTTGACCCGACACGTGCGACCAACGGCAGCGGCCATTTTACGACTCCGACTACCTGCGACTGGGTGCGATCACCCTCGATCAAACTCGGCCAAAACACCTGCAGGACTCCATGATGCAGGTCCAGGTCAACGGGCACGACACTGCATGCCTCTTCGACTCCGGGAGCACGGAGAGCTTTATCCACCCTGAAACGGTAAGGCGCTGCTCCCTACGCACTCATCCCACATCCCAAACCATAGCCCTCGCATCTGGGTCCCACTCGGTACAAATCACGGGGTACTGTATTGCGGATCTCTCGATCCAGGGTGCCAAATACACACGTTTCAAATTTTATATCCTCCCTCACCTCTGTGCCCCCCTGCTGCTCGGACTGGATTTCCAGTGCAGCCACCGAAGCCTGACACTGAAGTTCGGTGGACCCTTGCCCCCCCCTTACGGTGTGCTGCCTTGCGACACTGAAAGTCGCACCCCCCTCGCTATTCGCTAACCTCACTCCTGACTGTAAGCCCGTCGCCACCAGGAGCCGGCGCTACAGTGCCCAAGGTATGGCTTTTATCAAGTCAGAGGTCCAGCAGCCCTTGGAGAGCGCAAGTGGTGGTAGTCCGGTCCGGGGAGAAGAAACGGATGGTCGTGGATTATAGCCAGACCAGAAACCGATTCACGCAGCTTGATGCGTACCCCCTTCCTCGCATCGCGGAAATGGTAAATCGGATCGCCCAATACCGAGTCTTTTCCACGGTCGACCTCAAATCTGCCTACCACCAGCTCCCCATCCGACCAAAAGACCGCCCCTATACTGCCTTCGAAGCAGCCGGCCGGCTCTTCCACTTCCTCAGGGTCCCCTTTGGTGTCACAAATGGGGTCTCCGTCTTTCAAAGGGCGATGGACCAAATGGTGGACCAGTATGGTTTGCGGGCTACATACCCGTACTTGGACAATGTCACCATCTGCAGCCATGATCAGCAGGACCATGACGCTAACCTCAAAAAGTTCCTCCAGACCGCCCGAGCCCTTAACCTGACCTATAACGAGGACAAATGCGTTTTCCACACCACCCGGCTGGCCATCCTCGGCTATGTCGTGGAAGACGGGGTCCTAGGTCCCGACCCCGACCGCGTGCGCCCCCTTAAGGAACTCCCTCTCCCCCGCAGCCTCAAGGCCCTCAAACGGTGCTTGGCGCTTTTCTCCTATTACGCCCAGTGGGTCCCCAAGTATGCGGACAAAGCCCGCCCACTCCTAAAGACCACCACTTTTCCCCTCTCGGCTGAGGCCCAATTGGCCTTCAACCGCATCAAGGCCGACATCATCAAGGCCGCCATGCACGCGGTGGACGAAACCATCCCTTTCCAGGTAGAGAGCGATGCATCAGACATCGCCCTGGCTGCTACCCTCAATCAAGGAGGCAGACCAGTAGCGTTCTTCTCCCGAACCCTCACCGCCTCCGAGATTCGACACTCTGCAGTCGAAAAGGAGGCACAAGCCATTGTGGAGGCTGTGCGGTGCTGGAGACACTACCTCGCCGGTAGGAGGTTTACCCTCGTCACCGACCAACGGTCGGTCGCCTATATGTTCGATAACACGCAACGGGGCAAAATAAAGAACGATAAAATTTTGAGGTGGAGGATCGAACTCTCCACCTACTCGTACGATATCAAGTATCGTCCAGGGGAGCTCAACGAGCCTCCAGATGCCCTGTCCCGTGGCACATGCGCCCACGCGCAGGAGGACCACCTGCAAGCCATCCACAATGACCTCTGCCACCCGGGGGTTACCCGGCTCGTCCATTTCATCAAGTCCCGCAACCTACCTTACTCAACCAAGGAGGTCAAGGCCATGGTCAGGGCCTGCCAGGTCTGTGCGGAGTGCAAACCGCACTTCTATCGGCCAGACAAGGTTCGGCTCGTGAAGGCCTCGGGCCCCTTTGAGCGACTGAGCGTGGACTTCAAGGGGCCCCTCCCGTCCACCAACCGTTATGCCTATTTCCTCACCGTGATCGATGAGTTCTCCCGTTTCCCATTCGCCATTCCCTGCACCGACATGACCTCAGCCACGGTGATTAAGGCACTGCACAGCATCTTCACCCTGTTCGGTTTCCCTGCTTATATCCACAGCGACCGGGGTACATCGTTCATGAGCGATGAACTGCGTCAGTATCTGCTCAGCAAAGGCATCGCCTCGAGCAGAACGACCAGTTATAACCCACGGGGAAACGGGCAGGTGGAGAGGGAGAACGCGACCGTGTGGAAGGCTGTCCTTCTGGCCCTGCGGTCGAGAAATCTCCCAACCACCCGCTGGCAGGAGGTCCTACCTGATGCCCTACACTCCATTAGGTCACTCCTCTGCACGGCCACAAACGAGACCCCTCATGAGCGATTGTTTCGCTTCCCCAGGAAGTCTACCTCCGGGATCTCGCTTGGATGACAGTTCCGGGACCTGTTTTTCTCCGGAGGCACGCGAGGAGCCATAAAACGGACCCCCAAGTTGAAAAGGTCCGACTGCTCCATGCCAACCCCAGTTACGCCTACGTGGAGTACTCCGACGGCAGGCAAGATACGGTTTCCCTCCGGGATCTGGCGCCCGCTGGACCCTCCACCACAGACGCCCCTTCCCGCGCCGCTCCCCTGCAGGACCCGTCGCCCCCTACAACACACCCCCTTCCGGCCCTACCATCCGTTGGTGAGCTCCTACCGTACGCCCTCCCTTGCGCCCCCCCTTTACACACCCCGCCGGCGCTGTCCCAACGCTGTCCTCTGCCCCGACCCGGACCGAAGCTCCGACCGCTGTGCTCCCGGATGTGCCCTCAACCGGGACGTCCGTGCCCGCCGCACCACCGCCCGAACTGAGGAGATCGAGGAGGACGATCCGGCTGCCGAGACGGATGGACCTATGATGGCACTTCACCCCCGCCGGACTCCTTTTTAAACAGGGGGTGAATGTGATGAACGGTTACTGCCTTATCATCATGTAAGGTGATGTCCCCTTTAAGGCCAGGCTTGGAACCCAGGGGACTCCGCCTCTGGCTCCGCCCATCTGGGAGCCATACATAAAGGCCTGCCTCATGGTCTGTATAGCAGTCAGCTCTCGTCCAAATCTGTAGCACAGTTATTAGCCTAATAAAGCCTTCTTTACAGTTTAATCTCTAAGCATCATTAGTGAGGGTACCTCAAGCTCCCTCTACACTGTCCCATCAAACACTCCCAGGACAGGTACAGCATGGGGTTAGATACAGAGTAAAGCTCCCTCTACACTGTCCATTCAAACACTGCCAGGACAGGTACAGCACGGGGTTAGATACAGGGTAAAGCTCCCTCTACACTGTCCCATCAAACACTCCCAGGACAGGTACAGCACGGGGTTAGAATCAGAGTGAAGCTCCCTCTACACTGTCCCCATTAAACACTCCCAGGACAGGTACAGCACAGGGTTAGATACAGAATAAAGCTCCCTCTACACTGTCCCATCAAACACTCCACAGACAGGTACAGCACGGGGTTAGATACAGAGTAAAGCTCCCTCTACACTGTCCCCATCAAACACTCCCAGGGTAGGTACAACACCGGGTGGTACAGAGTGAAGCTTCCTCTACACTGTCCCATCAAACACACCCAGGACAGGTACAGCACGGGGTTAGATACAGAGTAAAGCTCCCTCTACACTGCCCCATCAAACACTTCCAGGGCAGGTACAACACCGGGTGGTACAGAGTGAAGCTTCCTCTACACTGTCCCATAAAACACACCCAGGACAGGAACAGCACGGGGTTAGATACAGAGTAAAGCTCCCTCTACACTGTCCTATCAAACACACCCAGGACAGGTACAGCACCGGGTTAGATACAGAGTAAAGCTCCCTGTACACTGTTCCATCAAACACACCCAGGACAGGTACAGCACCGGGTTAGATACAGAGTAAAGCTCCCTCTACACTGTCCCATCAAACACTCCCAGGACAGGTACAGCTCCGGGTTAGATACAGAGTGAAACACTCTCTGCAACCTCCGGTGGAGGCCATGGTGTGAGTGGTCGCACAGTAGGTGACTCCTGCTCGAGCGGAACTGTTTAGAGCCTTTTTGCCTGTTTCGGGAGCATTTCTTCAGATGGAAAGAATTGAAGTAAAATGGAGTCAGAATTCTCCTTTGGCCGGGCAGGTCTGAGGCCTATCAAATGAGAAGTGCAACAAGTAAGGAGCAACAGTTACACGCTGGGCAATGCCTCTGGCTGTGACAGAGGGAATAATGGCAGAGAGCCCTTTGACGCCATTGCCCACTAAGTTGTACACAGAGCAGTTGGTGGAGTTCCTGACGGCTATGTTTGAGCAGCAGGGAAAAGCGGCCTCAGAGGATCTGGCCGGGGTGCCGGGGCCGATCCGGGCTGCCATAGAGAGAGTGGAGCAAAGGCTGGAGGTGCATCGCTCCACAAGGAGGACTTTAAGAGGTGGGATATTTTGCCGTTATGATTGGCTGGGAGGGTCCAGACAGTAAAGGTGACCATGTTGCCGATTTTTGGAGGGTTAATAATTTATATGGCCGGTAAGGTACCCCAGACTGGGAGATTGTTCTTTCAATGGGACAGGCTGAGAGGGGGGGCTGGCATTGCCAAATCTGCAGAATTATTATTGGGCAGCAAACAATTCAAAGGTTGGGAAGTGGGTGGTGGAGTAGAGGTTGGTGTGGGGTGGATGGACGAGGCCTTGTGTAAGGGGGACCAGCTTGAGGGCATTACTTGCTGGTGCCCTTTCCATTCTCGCCAGCCAGGTACGTCACACCGCGGACCTGGACCACGGAAATAGTGCCCCCGATTGGCCGCGCCCCCGAATCGGACCGCCCGCATAATAGTCATCCCGAATGAGTCCCCCTCCTGCCTCCGATCGGCCCGCCCCTGACTGTGGCGACTGAGTCCGCAGCTGCCTGGCGAGTATCCCCAATGGCAGGACCAGATTAGATCCATGCCATCGGGAATTCGGCAGGTTGGGGGTGAAGAATAGCGGGGCAGGCCGATGGCAATGGCCTCAGGTAGTGGAGACTCTGCGCGGCGTACTCCCGAAAACGCAGCTTTTCGGGGGGGGGCGGAGAATCGCCGAACCGGCGGCGGGTCCGATTTCATGCGGGAAACTGGATTCTCCGCCCCATATATATTCACCCTTTAGAATAGCCAAGTCGCCCGTGGCCCGTGGTGCTGGGGGCCACGTTAACCACGTGGTCCCTTTTATGGGCATGGTGTTTCTAGTCCTGGTGGATGCCCACTCTGTGGCTCTCAGTTCAGGAGATGGGAACCGCTACCTGAGCGGCCATGGTGGAGGCCTTGTGTCAGTGTGTCAGGGACTTAAGGGGGAAGGGACGTTTAGCACCATCTCTTTCAGGGCGCGGGGTCCGTGGTCCACGTGACTGGTTCAAGGACAGTCAGGTGGGAGCGCGGGTAGCCCGGTAAATGGGGGAATGTGCGCGCGGCCCTGGGGGACAACCTATCCCCTGATGTTTTGGGGGAAATGCTTTGGTGATTCATCTCCATTTCTACGGTTGGGAATATGTGGTCGCCAGAAGGAATGGGATTGGGATCGGTCAGGCCATGGACTCTTCCTCAGCGATACAGGCGCCGCGGAGCCGCCTCCTGCAGGCCCTGCAAAATATCAATTGCGGTGGGGAAAAAAAAACTCCTCCAAAGAGAGTCTGTGCAGCAAATTCAAAGACGAACCTCAGTCCCCCGGTTTCTTTTATTTAATTTCACTGCAGGACAGTGCTTCCCGCCCAGGGTCGAGGTTGATGCCAAACAGTAAAGGCCCCTGATTGTGTGCTCGATGTCTTTTCCCGTGATTTCACAGTGCTCCGAGTGGGGTACCCGCCCGCCGGAATGACGTGGGATTCTGGCCGTGATTTTGGTATTCTGTTGATGACTGAGTTATCGGTGTGCATTATTGCAGTGATGGTATCCATGGGTGTACTGGGCTGCAGGATGGAGGGGCAGACAAGCGACCTCGAGCCCTTGTCACTAGTGTTTACATGACAACAAATAGGGCCGAGTCAATTCATTGTGAATGGAGCTGCCAGAGTGTGTGCAGCACCGTGACACTGACAGCTGACTCGTCAATTAGTGCAGAGCTATGGAGCGTGACGCCCGCTGTGCTGGAAGTGCTCCAGAGTCCATTTAGCCTCTGCCCCCCCCCCCCCCACGTGGGACAACAGAGCGGCAAGGCTGCTCCCGCTGTCAGCCTGGACTGAAGCAAAGCCCCTCAATGGAGAGGTTGAAAGTTGGGTGTTTCGCAACTGGGAGCAGTCGTTCGGCCTAGCTCCGAGCCTTGTTTCCAGCATTCCCGCAGGATACTGTGTCTCCCGGAGCTCACCAACTGAATATACTCTTCCAATGTCTAAACGTCAGTGATGAGACAGAAAGCCTGCCACCTTTCCAGCCCTTTAGGGTGTCACATTGTGCTTTAGAGCTAATGAACTATTATTCTGTACGAAACATTGCAGTGAAGATCCAACATACTGAGGATGACCAAGTCATCGTTTCCTGGTGTTGAGTGAGGGATAAATATCAGTCCAGTACACCATGGAATTATAGAATTCCCACAGTGCAGAAGGAGGACGTCCAGTCGATTGGTCTGCACCGACTCTCCGACAGAGCACCCCAACTCAGGCCCGCTCTCCCCCTCCCTATTCTCGTAACCCCATAACCCCACCTGCCCTTTGGACGCTGAGGGGCAATTTTTTTAGCATGTCCAATCCACCTAACCCGCACATCTTTGGACTGTGGGAGGAAGCCGGAGCACCCGGAGGAAACCCACGCAGGCACGGGGAGAACGGGCCGACTCCGCACAGATAGTCGCCCGAGGCCAGAGTTGAACGTGGATCCCCGGTGCAGTGCGATAGCCGTGCTAACCACTCTGCCACCTATCATAGTGTTTACGGTGCAGAAGGAGGCTCATTCGGCCCATCCAGTCTGCACCGGCCCCTGGAAAGAGCACCCCATTTAAGCCCATACCTCCATCAGGCCGTGCCGTTCCACAAGATGGAACTCCTATCCCTCCTTGCCGAAATAATGACACGGGATCTTTTCCTTCCCTCTGAGACGCCCAAAGCCTCGGTTTGATATCACGTCCAAATATGCTCGACTGTAGCCCAGATGCTGAAGACAGGCGTGAAGCTCTTTTCTCCCTCCCCTCCCGCCTCTTAAATTTCAGGGCGTAGTTTTCTGGGCCTTTCCGCCGGCGGGGTCCTCCCGTCTCGCCGAAGGCGGCCACTTGTTCCCGAGCAGTGGGACGGACGAGCCGCGCAAAATGCTTTCGGCATCCGGAGAACCGGAAGATCCCACTGCCATTGGGAGGGGGGGGCAGGAAATCCCATCCTTAATTTTATTTTGTTGTACAGGGAGACATGGCGGGTGTGTTTATTCTCCCACGGTAATTTTGGTACAAGTTTTATGTATCCCCTGAGCTCCCTTTGAAGTAGGTCCGACAATGCAGTTATACACCACGTGGTGTGACATCACCTCCCCCTGCGGACAGGCACCTTGTCAATGGAGGAGAGGTCTCCGCTCCCAGCGGCTACACTGCTTGGGGGATTGTGACTCCAGGATTGTGCTGTAACCATATGAGTAAACCGGGAAAAGATCAGGAAGGAATACCTGTAAGATGCAGTAGACCTGGAGCTGATGCTTCCTCTTGTGGGGCAATCTAGAACGAGAGGTCATAGTTTGAGGATAAGAGGTCGCAAATTGAAAACAGAGTTGAGGAGAAACTACTTCTCCCAAAGGGCTGTGAATCTGTGGAATTCGCTACCCCAGAGTGCGGTGGGTGCTGGGACAGTGAGTAAATTTAAGGAGGAGTTAGATTGTTAATTGGTCAGGGGTTGAGGGGGTATGGAGAGTGGGCAGGACGGTGGAGTTAAGATCACGATCAGATCAGCCATGATCTAATGGTGGAGCAGACTCAATGGGCCAAATGGCCTAAATCTGTCCCTATATCCTATGAACTTGTAAGACCTCCTCAGTCAGTATTGTTCTTCTTCTGACTTCATGTCACTGTTCAGGGGTGGGAACAGATGGGACGATAGGAACAGGAAGAGGTCATACAGCCCCTCTGGCCTGTTGAACCATTTGTGATGGTACGTATTAGGGGTAATACGGTACACCATGATGCCGAGAGGCTATTGGTGGATGGATACTGGGTCCTGATAGGATCTGCCGCCTACTGGGCTCCACCCAGAAATGCGGGTATAAGAACCCAGGTTCTCCCAGCAGCTGCATTCTGTAACCGAGCTGCTGGGGACCAAGTCTGCTCAATAAAACCTTGATTGATGTTAATACAACCTGCGTTGCGTCATATTGATGGTCCTACAATTTATTGAGCAGAATTAAAACACGAAGTAGGAATATGGAGCTCCGGATCCCCCCAGAGTGCCAGTGAATCGGCCCCCAAGCAGCTAACTCTACCTCTGTTTTTAAACGCTGGCTGGCGTGTTTTGAGGGCTACCTCCGAACGGTCTCCGGCAAACCGACGGACGAACAGAAGAAGCAAGTCCTCCATTCCAGGGTGAGTCCCAACATCTACTCACTCATCGAGGACGAGGACGATTTCGAAGCGGCGATCGCCACGCTGAAAGAGATCTACATTAGGCCCGCCAACCAGGTCTTTGCACGCTACCAGCTCGCAACACGACGACAACTTCCCGGAGAATCACTGGATGAGTTCTACAATGCTCTGCAGATCCTGGGAAGAAACCGCAACTGCCCGGCGGTAACGGCGAACGAGCACACGGAGCTCCCGGTCCGAGATGCGTATGTGGCAGGTTTGGCTTCATCCCAGATCCGCCAGAGACTTTTGGAGAAAGACTCTCTGGGACTCACAGAAGCTCGGGCCCTGGCGGCATCCCGCGATGTGGCCTCGCGAAACGCCCACGCCTATGCCCCCGACCGCACTGCAGCCCCTTGGGCTCCGTGGACCCCCGCCGCGATCGACTCTCCGGCACCCCCCCCCCCCCCACCCCCCGCAAACCTGCGTGGCCAGAACCCCAGACCACCCGGGTGGACCCCGCTGCTATCTTTGCGGCCAACCGAAACACCCCCGGCAGCGCTGCCCGGCCCGCTCGGCTACCTGTAAAAGGTACTGCGATACCCCTAATATGGCCTACCCCAACCCGATCCCTTCTCTTCTCTCGTCAGCCAGCCAGTGAAGTTCAGTCACTTCGATGCCGAAGCGGTGTCTGATTTCCCTCCTCCGCCTTTGTCCGAGGCTGTTATCAGTTCGCTGGAACTCTACTTGTTGCCTTCTCTCCAGCCGAGGGTGCAGACTTGGGTTGAATGCCGCGGGACTGCATTTGATGCTCGCCGCGGGACTGCATTCAGTGCAATCTCTTCACTTGAGTGTGTTTCCCCCCCCCCCGCATCCTTATTCATTTATAATCTTCTCTAATGGCTTCCCTGAGGACGCTCCTCAAAGAATAATGAGGAGGGGGAGAAAGGACAGGTAATGGAAAGAGGAAGTGGACGGGGGGGAGCGAGGGGAAAGGTTTTGCTTTCTGTCCTACCTTTCGTGGTCTCGGGACGAATCAAATTGATTTATGGAGGGTGGGGCGGGGGAATAAAACTGGAACAGCTTGCAAAGCTAGAATGGGGTCAGGCTGTGGAGGGTGACTGGTTTAATGGTACTGGGCTCGTAATCCAGGGGCCCAGGCTAATGCTCTGGGCCGCGGGTTTAACTTCCACCACCACAGCCGGTGGCATTTAAGTTCATTTCCATTTTTTTTAACATCTGGAATTAATAGATAGCCTCAGCAATGGTGACCATGAAATTCTCTTCAATTGCTGTTCAAAATAAAAATAAAAAACCCCATCAGGTCCCCATGAGGGAAGCAAATCTGCCACCCTGACCCGGCCTGGCCTGCATGTGACTCCAGGCCCACAGCGCTGTGATTGACTCTTTGCTGCCCCTCTGACATGCAGGCCCTAGCAAGCCACTCGGTTCGAGACCAATTAAGGATGGACAACAAAAGAGCAGCACAGTGGTTAACACAGCCGCCTCACAGCGCCAGGGAGCCGAGTTCGATTCCAGCCTCGGGTGACTATCTGTCTGGAGTTTGCACGTTCTCCTCTGTCTGCGTGGGCTTCCTCCGGGTGCTCCGGTTTCCTCCCACAGTCCAAAGATGTGCAGGTTCAGTGAATCGGCGATGATTAGGGTTTAGGGAGAGAGGGTGGGCGAGGGGGCCTAGGTAGGGTGCTCCTTTGATGAGTCGGTACAGACCTGATGGGCCGAATGCCCTCCTTCTGCACTGTAGGGATTCTATGGATTCTCTGAAATTCTGGCCCTGTCGGCGACATCCACATCCCATCAAAGAATGAAGTAAAAGCCAATGAAGGATTTCCGAAGTCCAATTGCTGTTGTAATGTCAGAGACGTAGCGGCAGCCATTTTGCACAGAGCATGACTCCACAGGCAGCACTGTGATAATGACTGCTTAGGGACAGAGGTTGAGCGATAACTCCACTGCTCGTCTTCAAAGGCACTGCTGTGGAGTCTCTTCTCTCCGCCTCAGAGGCTAGACGAGACATGGGGGCCTTGGTTCAGTGTGCTACACGAAAGGTGGATCCTTCGGCAATGCAGCACCCCTTCAGTCCTGGGCTGGAGTGGGGCCCCCAGTACTGAGACAAGTAAAGGAATGCATGGAAATGCAAGGATTCCTTGCACAGCCTGAGAAATGAAGGCCGGAATTCACAGGCCGCTCTGACGGTACAGAGATAGTCATTGAGTCGAGAGGACGTGTTGGAGACATGGAGCTGGCTGTCATCAGTGCACAGAGAGAGGAGAGCGGTCACTACGGGGCGAGGCACTGAGAGGCGGGGTTAAGGTTAGAATGATGGGGGGAGGGGTGCGAGGCACAGCTGTGCTCAGTTTGCAGCAGGCTTGTCCCCGAGTCACAGTCTTGTGAATTCCAGTTCGAGGACCTCTGAGCGTAGAAATCTAGTTTGCAACTCCTGGCACAGTACAGAAGGTCTGTTGTATGAGGAGATGGTCTTTTGGATAAGATGTTAAACCAACGATCGGTATGTTTGCTCAGCTGGGCAGAAAAATATTCAAACACCAGTACTTTAAAGAAAAGGCAGGGAAGTTAGCCCTGTGCCTTCACCAATGTATGATTCTTCAATCAACATGACTAAATAACGAAATCATCTGCATCTTTTTAACCATGAGTGTGACTCTCCCGATCGACAAAGTGTTCCCACCAGCGGGAAAACCGGAGTGATTCCCGCTGGCGCTAGAGGCTGTCTCTTTTTTTTTTAGTACCTGGAAGCTCTTAAAAGTAAACTGCAGTTGGAAAATCAGCTGCTCCCTGAATTAATGGATACCTGCAGAACTATATCAATAAACTGCCTTTAAAACAACTTTCATGTGTCAATCAGAAAGCGTGTACAAGGCTGTAGCTGTGAAATTGACTATGAACAACGCAGTTCAAAGCTTTTAGCCTAGTAGACATACAATCAAGCTTCAATACTTTAAAGGGCAATGAAATTGACTGTCAGAAAACAACTACAAAGGTTGCCACGATATTAAAGGGATTACTTTTACTTTCATCTCACAGACCTTTGAACTTGGCATACTGTTTAAATGGTTTAGGGGTACAGATGGGAACATCAATTTTATTGTCGGAGAACTTTAATCTTTAGATACCAAGTGACTGTTTAACAGGTTTAAAGGCTGCAGTTGGGAAGAGCAGCCAAACGATCTCCAGCCCAGCAAAAGCCCCCCTGACCCCCACCTCCCATGAAGTACTCCCTCAGCACCCAGGAGGCATTTATAGGAAGGGTACTCATCCCCTTGCCACTGTCAGGTCCCTGTTCTCAGGACTTGCACTAATTCACCCCAGTGAGACTCCCAGCTTGGTCGTTGGAGCATCCCAGGAGGCTGGTGAATTGGGCGTCCTGCCTGTAAGTTACATTCAAAACAACTCGAATGAGCTATTTGCAGGTTCCTGTCTGGATGGGAAGCTCGTCGGGGACGTCGGGAAGGTCGTCGGGGCTGATGGGGTGGGCTGGAAGACTCGGAATGGGTTTCACGACCGGAGTGAACCTGATTTTGGCCCAACGCCCGATTCACCGGGCCATCAGAATTCCCACCTCTGGCGTGCAGCGCTAGAGAATCCCAACCATGACACTGTCTCTGGGAACTCGCTGTACAAACATTAGCTCGGGAATCCCGACATTGTCACAGTGAATGCACTTCGAAAGGTACTTCTTGGCCATAAAGCACTTTGGCATATCCTGAAGTTGTGTAAGGTGCCATGTAAATGCATGTCCAGACAGTTTGGAGGGAGCTTTACTCTGTACCTAACCCCGTGCTGTACCTGTCCTGGGAGTGTTTGATGGGGACAGTGTAGAGGGAGCTTTACTCTGTATCTAACCCCGTGCTGTACCGGTCCTGGGAGTGTTTGATGGGGACAGTGTAGAGGGAGCTTTACTCTGTATCTAACCCCGTGCTGTACCTGTCCTGGGAGTGTTTGATGGGATAGTGTAGAGGGAGCTTTACTCTGTATCTAACCCTGTGCTGTACCTGTCCTGGGAGTGTTTAATGGGACAATGTAGAGGGAGCTTTACTCTGTATCTAATTCAGTGCTGTACCTGTCCTGGGAGTGTTTGATGGGGCAGTGTAGAGAGAGCTTTACTCTGTATCTAACCCCGTGCTGTACCTGTCCTGGGAGTGTTTGATGGGATAGTGTAGAGGGAGCTTTACTCTGTATCTAACCCTGTGCTGTACCTGTCCTGGGAGTGTTTAATGGGACAATGTAGAGGGAGCTTTACTCTGTATCTAATTCAGTGCTGTACCTGTCCTGGGAGTGTTTGATGGGGCAGTGTAGAGGGAGCTTTACTCTGTATCGAACCCCGTGCTGTACCTGTCCTGGGAGTGTTTGATGGGGTCAGTGTAGAGGGAGCTTTACTTTGTATCTAACTCAGTGCTGTACCTGTCCTGGGAGTGTTTGATGGGGTCAGTGTAGAGGAAGCTTTACTTTGTATCTAACTCAGTGCTGTACCTGTCCTGGGAGTGTTTGATGGGGTCAGTGTAGAGGGAGCTTTACTCTGTATCTAACCCCATGCTGTATCTGTCCTGGGATTGTTTGATGGGGTCAGTGTAGAGGGAGCTTTACTCTGTATCTAACCCCGTGCTGTATCTGTCCTGGGATTGTTTGATGGTGTCAGTGTAGAGGGAGCTTTACTCTGTATCTAACCCCGTGCTGTATCTGTCCTGGGAGTGTTTGATGGTGTCAGTGTAGAGGGAGCTTTACTCTGTGTCTAAGCCCGTGCTGTATCTGTCCTGGGATTGTTTGATGGGGTCAGTGTAGAGGCAGCTATACTGTATCTAACCCCGTGTCGTACCTGTCCTGGGAGTGTTTGATGGGAAAGTGTAGAGGAAGCTTTACTCTGTATCTAACCCCGTGCTGTACCTGTCCTGTGAGTGTTTGATGGGACAGTGTAGAGGGAGCTTTGCTCTGTATCTAACCCCGTGCTGTACCTGTTCTGGGAGTGTTTGATGGGACAGTGTCGAGGGAGCTTTACTCTGTATCTAACCCCGTGCTGTACCTGTCCTGGGAGTGTTTGATGGGGACAGTGTGGAGGGAGCTTTACTCTGTATCTAACCCTGTGCTGTA
Organism: Scyliorhinus torazame; assembly: GCF_047496885.1. NCBI lineage: Eukaryota > Metazoa > Chordata > Chondrichthyes > Carcharhiniformes > Scyliorhinidae > Scyliorhinus > Scyliorhinus torazame. Next base: position 202,818,374 of record NC_092720.1, read on the forward strand.
CCTGTCCTGGGAGTGTTTGATGGGGACAGTGTGGAGGGAGCTTTACTCTGTATCTAACCCCATGCTGTACCTGTCCTGGGAGTGTTTGATGGGACAGTGTAGAGGGAGCTTTACTCTGTATCTAACCCTGTGCTGTACCTGTCCTGGGAGTGTTTGATGGGGACAGTGTGGAGGGAGCGTTACTCTGTATCTAACCCCGTGGTGTATCTGTCCTGGGAATTGGGTGAGTATTTGAAGTGAGGGCCGAAAAGATTGCCGGGCTCGACTTGCTGGGTTAAGGATGGGAGTGGGGGGGGGGGATTGGGGGCGGGGTGGGGGGGAGGGAAGTTAAATTGCTCTCGCAGAAAGCCAGCGAGGGAGATTTTCCCAATATCACAATCCGGGCTCCGCACCGGCAGTGATGGTAGGCGGGGTTTCATTTCCCAAAGAACGGATTGGCCTGCGGTCAGGTCTGTCGCCTGAAACAGAGGCTGGCCCTTGCCAAAGTAGCCAAATGGACAGGCCTGCTTCTGATCGCAGAAACATTCGCTCACTCCTACAGATCAGTGTATAAGCCCCCCACCCTCAACCCCTCGCTCCTCTAATCCAGTCACCTGATATCCACATAAGCAGAACTCACGGACCCTATAATAACATTTGTAAGTCTTTGGCAAAGCTCATCTGTCAAAATAAATTGCCATCACTTGAATATGCACTTAAAGCATTAATTTCTTCAGAGGCACATATATCTGTCAAAATCGCATTCTCCAGGACAGCTGTGCATAATTTTTTTTAAACAACAGTCCATCAGTGGTTTGGAAGGCAGCCAAGTCATCAAACTGACATTCCCCAGGGCAGCTGTGCAAACAAACACTGCAGTGCAGAATCCATTATACTGGACTTGTCCAATTTTGAAAGGCGGGATGGAGGTATGGGGTGGGTGGGGAGGAGGAGGTCACACATTTCCATTTTTTTTCTCACTCTAGTGCATGATGATCAAATTTCAGAAAGCTGAGGTTTAGCACAACATTAAACATACATTTCAAAAGCGTTGAGGTATGCAAACCAACTTTCTGCGCAAAGCTAAAGTAAAGTCAATACAATAATTGATAAGAAAATAGTAAGTATGTGATAAAAATGATCACTCCAGTGTGAGATAATCAGTGTGTGTAAGTCCAGCTCACGTCTCGTCTCGGGATGCTCACTTGCTCACCTCACCTGTTGTGTGAGTAGGTGTGAGTTTGCGTTGACCTGTGGTGTGTCGTGAGTTTCTCTCCTACGTTTGCGGCCGACAGACACACTCGCGAGCCCAATCAGCAGCCAAAGTGGGAGAGGAATAGCCTGTGATTGGAGGAGCAGAACCTTCAACTTCACTTACCCACCTTATTGGCATTTTGAACATTTTGTGGGCCGCATGGGAGGGCTCCGGCGACTACGTCCAGCCTGCAGGAGCCAGCCAAAACCTCAGGCACCTGTCAAGGCTTTCAAACAGCCAAACCAAAGGCTGAGCTCCTCTGTCCAGAATGAATGAAACCATGCAGAGAATGTAAACAATTTACCAGGTTTTTGTTCTGCATCTCGCATTGGACGAGCCTTTAAATACCGTAAAATGCACACCTCATCCATAGCCTATTCTGATACGACTGAAAACATTCCCACTTTTACGATACTGTTCTTTCACTTGCCGGTTGCCAAACGTAGCAACCAGGAACCATATTGCTTAATGGTCACTGACCTTTTCCAAGCACAGCACTGTCATAACTCTA